>NC_136797.1:45566872-45949872 GCF_951216825.1 Electrona antarctica | reverse complement strand
CTCATGCCAATTTATGTACAAGCATTCACTTTTAGCTCTATTGAGCTTGGCCCCTGATGCTCTGGAAAAACAGTCACTCCACCCAAGGGCCTTGACCACTGAGCTGTTATCTTTACATATGATATACATGTCATCCATGTACAGGGTCAGCTTGGCCTCCCTGCCCCTGCTGCCTGGAACAACTTTTAATTTTCTTGATAGTGTGCCAGATCAACATTATGTTTAATTGTCAAATTTGTCACCACATCGAAATCAAATATGTCCAACTGAGGCTAGGGGCCAACGTTCCATTTGTACACTCAGTTACAGACCCATAAGGGTCCATTTGGTTCCAATCTATCATTTAGCGGCGGACCCCCTGGCACTCCCTCAAGGAAGGAAATTTAGATTTTAGTTTTAGTCATAGTCTCTTGAATAGTTTTCATTTAGTTTTAGTCACATTTTAGTCACCTACATCTACAGTTGATTTAGTCGAACAAAATGTATTTTGGCGGGCCTTGATGCCGTCGTAATGACTGTTTTTACACTTGCTGAAAATAGCTGATCTACAAGCCCACAACGCACCGCAGCGACGCGTTGTGGGCTTGTAGATCGGCTATTTTCAGCATGCACCTCATTGTAAAATGACTTATACTGGATCTCTTGTCCACTAGTCCCTTCCTAACATTTTAGTCTAGTTTTTATTTGTTGATGAAATTGTCAGTATATTTAGTCTTAGTTTTAGTCATCATAGCTTAGGTTTTATTTAATTTCCATTTAGTTTGTCAGTGGTAAAAGGTAGTCGACGAACATTGTTCGTCTTAGTTTTAGTCGACGGAATCAACACTTGGAACCACTGATGTATAAATGTGAGGGCGGGGACTTCATGTAACTTTTTTGAATGCTTAATTTTAAATGAAAAAACCTCTCCCAGCAGGAGCTGATGCAGGAGAGATGGGAGATGGACGACAATTGGGCCATCGCATGTGACGGCTACGCATCAGGAAGAAAGCCAGCTAACACCATGCACCAAATGCCTTATTCTTTATAATTACATACAGTATTAACCCATTTAGACCTGAGGACGATTCTACAAATGTTTTCTAAATCCTGACAGTTTTCAGAAATGTTTCTATGTCAGCGGTTCTCAACGTTTTTCATGTCAAGGTCCCCCAACAACTATATGTAATTGGCAGCCGACCCCATCTGAAAATATGTCCCAGGGACCCCACAGAAGCAAAGATTTGAGTTAAAAGCGTTCGCTCTGAAAGACTATATATTTAAAAAATTGAGACACGATCTTTAAAAAATAGCAGATCTACAAGCTATTTTTCAATAGCTAAAGTATAACATAATGCAATGTATTTATTAATTCAATTATTCTGAATAAGGTTATATTTTAGATTTTTGGATTGATTTGTATTTTATATTTGTATTATCTTATTATAAGATAATATTGGAGGAAACAGACCCTAAAGGCTCATACATAGTCTGGATTTTCGGTGGTGGGGTGACCACCGAACTACAACATGACGTCACGAGCCGCGGTGAAGAGCAAACCACCGCCACCGCTCTTCGCTCTGTTTTTACTCACCACCGTTCAACGTTATTTCAGCTCCGGTGGTCACCTCACCACCGGAGCGGTGGTCACCTCACCACCGAAAATCCAGACTATGAATGAGCCTTTAATGGGTCCAGACCCACTGTTGGAGAAGATTGAAAACTCAACTGTTTTTCGATGTGACAAATATTTGGAAAATTGGATTGAGTACGTTAGCCCATCAAGGGTCAGGGGATCTTAGTATAATCTGATCGACATGAGGAATTTACTTTAAAGAAACATGTTTTTGTCTTCTGTCAATGTGTAATGATGCATGCATATAGAAATGTGGACTGAAAGCAGTCCACATTTATCACAAACACATTTATCTGTTCTGCCAAATCACAACTAAAAAAAAAGGTAGGTTCAACATGAATTGCATTATTGATTCGGTGTTGTAGTAGGCTAATATTAGTTATATTACATATACTGTATATGTATACATATAAGAAGTCATGGCTGGAATAGCTGCTGCTTTCATCTAGTGAGAGGTTCTGAATCCAAAATATTCTGTACCATGTGTTAGCTTTTAATAGTTTGGTTTAAACAGTCCTTTTAACAGATGGGCCTACTGTATATGTACACATCAAAACGTCAATGAATGAATCACTCAAACAACATGGTTTGTATTTTATTGCATGGAGTTGCCTGATCACTACATCCCTGGTTCATATTCTGATATGATAAAGTCAAGTGTTGATTCCAAGCAGTGTATTCAAAGTAGACCTACTCTATTGACATCCATCCAGAAGAGTGGGCACTAATGAGTGCATGCCATGGGCATCTCAATTTGAATGTTCTGTTATATATATATATATATATGGAAAATTATCTGAAGTAATAACCTACAGTACAAATTGACACTCATTGGCATGTGGACCCCCATTAGAAATGATATGCAAGGGACCCCCATAAAAGATTTTTCTATAGCAGTGATTCAACCATTTTCATTTCAATGACCCCAGGTTTGACCTCAATTAGGCCCATTGAATGGCATTTCTATCGCTGGGACCCCAATGTTTAGGCCTATTGTAAATTCAAAGTTAACTTAACTTACAGTACAAATGGGTCCATTTGGTTCCATTTGTACACTGAGTTACAGACCCAAAAGGTCCATTTGGTTCCTAATTATTATATAGCTGGGGACCCCCTGGAACACTCAAGGACCCCTGGGGGTCCCCAGACCCCACTGTGGGAACCACTGGGCTAATGTGCATTACCACTGTCACATGACTGACAGTTGGAATCATAGCTGCTGGCTGTCATTATTGAGAGGTTCCAAAATGTACTGTATATGTGCTCTTGTATTTAAAGTACCTACTCTATTGACCGGGATCCAGAAGAGGGGGCACTAATGAGTGCCACCCATTGGCATTGCCACTGGGCACCTCAATTTTAATGTTTTGTAATATATTTGGAAAATGATCTGAAGTAATGTAGCCTACAGTACACCAGGGCTGGACTGGGACAAAAATTCGGCCCGGTCATTTTCGCGTGAATTTGGCCCAGACCGGCCCACCACAACCAGCGCGCAGATAGCAGAAACTCTACCACCCACTCCGTCGAGGCACACACAAACAAACAAGCCCTAATACCAGGGCCGGTTCTAGGAATAAGCGGTATAAGCGGTCGCGTAGGGCCACAACCACTGACCCGCAGGTTAATATCAACTGGGGGCCACATGTGGCCCCCACCTTCACTTAATGCGGTCCGCAGGTTAATATCAACTGTAGGCTGGGGGCCACATGTGGCCCCCAGCCTACAGTTGAGGGATGTTTATACCATCCCTCTACACTGGGGCCGCTGTTTATACCATCCCTCTACACTGGGGGCGCTGTTTATACCATCCCTCTACACTGGAGGTGCTGTTTATACCATCCCTCCCCACTGGGGACGCTGTTTATACCAGTCAGTCTGTCATACCATCCCTCCCCATTGGGGACGCTGTTTATACCAGTCTCTCTGTCATACCATCCCTCCCCACTGGGAGCACTGTTTATACCAGTCAGTCTGTCATACCATCCCTCCCCACTGGGGGCGCTGTTTATACCAGTCAGTCTGTCATACCATCCCTCCACACTGGGCCCCCACATGTGGCCCCCACCTTCACCTAATGCGGCCCGCAGGTTAATATCAACTGGCGGCCTGGGGGCCACACTTAATGCGGTCCGCAGGTTAATATCAACTGTAGGCTGGGGGCCACATGTGGCCCCCAGCCTACAGTTGAGGGATGTTTATACCATCCCTCTACACTGGGGGCGCTGTTTATACCATCCCTCTACACTGGGGGCGCTGTTTATACCATCCCTCTACACTGGGGGGTGCTGTTTATACCATCCCTCCCCACTGGGGACGCTGTTTATACCAGTCAGTCTGTCATACCATTCAGACACTTCCGCATGTTGGCGTTGGGTGTCGCCGGTTAGCACGCAGCGTCTGAGTACTCACTACTCTGATTATTTTATCCATTTTAAGTCAATTTCTTTTGACCACATCTTACTCATGAGTAGTTTTAACAGTATTCTTTAACCTGTCCAAGTGATTTAATGATCAGATCTACCGAGCGTTATCGCTAGCCCCCTGAATTTCCCAACCTGTATGGGATCAGGAGCCGGCGCCTGTTTGACAGCTTGACAGCTGGCTAGCCCGCCTGGCTACAATGCAGAAGAACACATCCATACAAAGAAAGCTTCATCAACTTTAACTTACCAGAGACGACTCAACATCGGCGGGCCCTACTGGGGCCCTCCATTGGTAAGATTCAATCATATTCTCCGGGTTGAAAGCTTTGATCGTCGCTGTTCCACCGCTGCGGGCTCTGAAAAGAGCCCTGGCCAGTAAGTTTGGTCCCCCTGCCTCTCAGCTGTTCTGTAGCGGCCGGCCAAACACTGCGACCTGTGCCCTGTCTCGTCCCTTTTCGCTGGTTGTGTTTTTTCCATCTTAACAGAACAAATGGCCCCACGTCTGGAGGTTGCTGAGCTGGAGTCGGAGCTTCGTTCCATAGAGAAGCTCATAGAAGAACTTCTGCTGCGGAAAACGGCGGTATGCTCCAGCCTAGCCAGCATCGATCCGGTGGAGAGCCTGCAGTCTACATCAGCCGCTCCAAACACCCCAGACATCGGTTCCCCACCTGGCTCCCATACCTGGGCAACGGTGGTGAAAAGAGGCCGTCGAAAGAATGGCATACAGATGTCGCTTCCACTATTCGACGCAAGCATGAATACAACCTTTCCTACTTCCAATGCCTTCTCCCCCCTGGCACATCTTCCCCGTGGTTCTGTCCCGTCACCGATCCCATCTCTGCCCCCTCGGGTGGACTCGATCCGTGAAACGGCGTCGGAAAATATGATTAGTTCCACTCCAGCTGCTCAGCGGTCACTCGGGAAGAAGCGCCCCGCAAGCCCCACTCTATCTGTGGGCTCGCTGCAGTCTCCACCGGCTCCACCTGGGGGTAAACGTCCTCGTATGTCCCCGAGGCAGCCTGTCACCGTAACTTCTTCAACCACTTCCAACTCCACCGATGATTCCACTATTATCATTCCAGATGCTGTCACTCCATTAGACCCCCCTCTCAACTCTATTGCCAATACTGAGGCTAGCGCTTCCAATAGTAATAGCTCGTCCCGTGCTAATGCTAGCCGGGGTAGCATTCCAGCCCGTTTCGCCAGGAGGCTGGCATGCTATAATAACACTAAGCATAACGCAAACGCCAGCATTCTCATTTTTGGGGATAGTCTAGTTCGCCACTTAATTCTACCGGGGGCTATTACTTACTGCCTGTCTGGGGGAAAGATAGCCGAAATAACCGAGCTTGCTCCAGTGCTTGTGGAAAGGCATCCTACCATCAACATTGTCATCGCGCACGTGTGCACCAATGACGTCATGCGTAAACAATCTATCCAGATGCAAACTGACATGGAAGCCCTATGCAGTAGTATAGAACGTCTAGGAAAACGCTGCATTATATCTGACCCCTTTCCAACTCTCTCCACTAAAACGGAGCATTTTAGTAGACTTTATAGTTTCCACCTGTGGCTGAAGAACTTTTGCAATGCCGTGGGTTACGACCTCATACCAAATTTTGACTATTTTTGGCAAATCTCCAGACTGTATAAGAAGGATGGCATTCATTTAAATAGAAAGGGAACTAAAGTCCTGCAGGATAATTTTATTAAATTCATAGCTTTTAACCTATGATATGTACCGCGGCATGACCCGAAGCAGACTTTTAGACCCACCTCAGTCTCTAGTATTAACTGGGTGGGTCCTGCCGCTATTTGCTCTGTTTATAACGTGTATAATTGCAGTAATTATAATTCTGACCTCAGAACTACCTCTTCTGACACTCACATCTCAGTAATTCCTGTGTCATGTTTATCCACATGTCTACCACTGTCTCCTACCCCCCCGCCCCATGCCACCTGTGCTAGTCCTACGTTCATACCAGTGCTCATTAGAAATAGACCGTACCAGTCCATTCCACCAGCACGATCAGTCAACATAAACAACCTTATCAGACCCCCTACTCATCATCACGCAGTCATCTGCACTCCTGCCACCTCTCCTGTTAGAATGTGTCTCCTGAATATTAGATCCCTGCATCTGAAGTCTGCTATTTGCCAAGATTACATCATGTCAAATAACATTGATTTTTTCATGATCACAGAGTCCTGGCTGGGCCCCCACGACATGGTCTCTCTCAAGGCAGCCACCCCTCCCGACTATTCCTGTCTCGATCGCCCTAGACTGACAAGCAAGGGCGGTGGTCTTGCACTTATTTACAGAAATAATTTTAAATGCTCCTTAGTTGATTTTGGCAGCTTTTCCTCATTTGAGATTCTTGCCTTTTTAATTAAAGGTAAGCTCCCCCTTTTATGCGTTTTAATTTATAGGCCTCCTAAACTTTCTGGTTTTATAGATGAATTCTCAGAGCTTTTATCAGTTATTATGGCCCAGCATGACAGGGTGCAGATCCTGGGTGACTTCAACATTCACAGTACCTGTTGTCCGTCCTCCTCGGTTTTAGCTAGAGATTTTATTAATCTTTATGAGTCTTTTAACCTTGTACAATCAGTTAAAGGTCCTACCCACATAAAGGGACATACCTTAGATCTTGTGCTCTCTGCTGGTGTCTCCTTAAACAACCTAGAGCTAGAATCATTTCCACCCTCCGACCATAAGGCTGTGCTTTTTAAGACCCTGATCCCTCTCCCAGATCCTAGGCCTCGTACCTCTATCCGCTCCCGTGTGTTCAACTCTAGTTCCGGTCAGCGTTTCTCCCAGGCTTTTCTAGACCCCCAGCCCCATGCGAACACCTCCTCCCTCCCCCTTCACTCTGTGGATGACCTAGTTGACGACTTTAATAAAACATGCACGAATATCCTAGACTCCATCGCACCATACAAAGTTAAATTCCCCAAAACAACTGGCCTGCACTGGCTCAACGACCATACCAGGGCAATCAAAAAGCAGTGCAGGAGAGCAGAACGGAGGTGGAAAAAAGACAAGTTAACTTCTTCCTTAACCTACCTAAAAGATCTCATGTCCAACTATGAATCAGCTGTGAAAGATGCCAGAAACCAATATTTCTCAAAGCTCATTGCTTCACAATCACATAACCCTAGAATACTGTTCCAGACAATTGAATCCGCAATGGGCCCTCCTCCAAGTCAGCCCTTAGAAGCCTCCCCAGAAATGGTCAATAAGTTTGTCTCCCATTTCGTGGAAAAAATAGAGGGCATCAGGCTGAAAATCTCCTCTGCACCCACAGTCTCCTCGGATTGTCCCCTATTAACGACCAAATTCCCCCAGTTTCAACAGATCTCCATGACAATCCTAGAAGATATAGTCTCTCACATGAGCGCCACCTCCTGCCCACTCGACACCATTCCCACCAGATTCCTCAAAGAGATTCTCCATACTGTTGGTCCAGACATATTATCCATCATGAACTGCTCTCTGTCCACTGGCTCTTTCCCAGCAAGTTTCAAGAAGGCCTTGGTCCAACCACTACTGAAGAAACCCTCCCTTGATCCCCTGGTCCTGAATAATTATAGACCAATTTCTAAACTCCCATTTTTATCTAAATTGTTGGAGAAGATCATGTCCATTCAATTGCTTGATTTTATGACTTTTAACAGTACGTTTGAGGTTTTCCAGTCTGGTTTCCGATCACTCCACAGCACAGAGACAGCGCTTTTAAAGGTCACCAATGATTTACTGCTCACTGCGGACTCCGGTAACTGCTCCTTGTTAATTCTTCTTGATCTTAGCTCTGCGTTTGACACTGTTGATCACTCCATTTTAATTGACCGCCTAGAAACCTGGGTTGGCATTGAGAGCGTAGCCCTGAATTTATTCCGCTCCTATCTAACGGACAGATCTTTCTCAGTGGTGATCGGAGAAGCCTCTTCCTCTCCAGTCCCCCTCACCTGTGGTGTACCACAGGGATCGATACTTGGCCCCCTCCTTTTTTCTATTTACATGCTCCCCCTTGGCAATATAATCCGTAACCATAATATTCAGTTCCATTGCTATGCAGATGACACGCAACTATACATTCCCCTACAACCCGGTGTCACAGGTAATCTATCCAGTCTCCTATCATGCCTTTCCGATATTAAAAACTGGATGTCAAATAACTTCTTACAACTGAATGAAACCAAATCAGAAATCATATTCTTCGGTCCCCCTAATTCCACTCAGCCATTCATCTCAGAACTCGGTAGCCTATCCCCTAACGTAAAAGAGGTCGCCCGTAACCTGGGTGTGCTTTTTGACTCCGGCCTCACTTTTAACCCCCAAGTAACACGAGTAGTGCAAACCTGCTACTTTCAATTGAGGAACATAGCCAGGATCAAAAGCTTCCTGACACCCGCAGATCTAGAAAAGGTAATCCACACTTTTATCTCGTCTCGTTTGGATTACTGTAACTCGATTTATTCTGGCCTGTGTAAGAAGGCTATATCCCGTCTCCAACTCGTTCAGAATTCTGCTGCCAGACTGCTAACTAATTCAAAAAGACGGGACCACATCACCCCCATTTTAGACACCCTTCACTGGTTACCGGTTAGCTATAGAATTGATTTTAAGATTTTACTTTTTACTTTTAAAGCTGTAAATGGTCAGGCCCCCCAGTATGTCTCTGACATGCTGGCTCCCTATAAGCCTATACGTTCACTCAGGTCCTCTGACAAAGCGCTCCTTGAGACCCCCACAGCCCATCTTATCAAAAAAGGTGGCAGGGCATTTGCAGTCCGGGCTCCCACACTATGGAACACCCTACCTATTCATTTAAGACTTGCAACATCTGTATCATGTTTTAAATCCCTTCTAAAAACCCACCTTTACGTTAAGGCCTTTTCTTAAATTATTTTTATATACCTTATTCTATTTTTGTGTGTATGCTTTTATCGTGTTGTAGCTGTGACTACGTTGTTGTTGTTTATTTTTTTTACCCTGTTTTGTAAAGCACTTTGTGACTATGTCTTGAAATGTGCTATATAAATAAAAAAATGCATTATACCATCCCTCCCCACTGGGGACGCTGTTTATACCAGTCTCTCTGTCATACCATCCCTCCCCACTGGGAGCACTGTTTATACCTGTCAGTCTGTCATACCATCCCTCCCCACTGGGGGCGCTGTTTATACCAGTCAGTCTGTCATACCATCCCTCCCCACTGAGCCCCCACATGTGGCCCCCACCTTCACCTAATGCGGCCCGCAGGTTAATATCAACTGGCGGCCTGAGGGCCACATGTGGCCCCCACCTTCACCTAATGCGGCCCGCAGGTTAATATCAACTGGCGGCCTGAGGGCCACATGTGGCCCCCACCTTCACCTAATGCGGCCCGCAGGTTAATATCAACTGGCGGCCTGATTCTTTTTTGGCAGCCCCCTATGGTCGCGGCCCACCGGGAAAATGCTCGGTATGACCTGTGGCCAGTCCAGCCCTGCAGTACACCTTGACACTCAGCCTGTGGACCCCCATTACAAATTATATGCCAGGGACCCCCATAACGTTTGACCTGAATTAGGCTACGGGCGGCCATTTAATGGCATTTCTATCTCTGGGACCCCAATGTATATTGTAAATTCAAAGTTAACTTAACTCGGTGTACAAATGGGTCCATTTGGTTCCATTTGTACACTGAATCCATTTAGTTCCTAATTATTATTTAGCTGGGGACACCCTGGAACACTCAAGGGCCCCTTGGGGGTCCCCGAACCCCACTGTGGGAACCACTAAGCTAATGTGCATATTACCACTGTCACTGACAGTTGGAATCATAGCCGCTGGCTTTCATTAGTGAGAGGTTCCAAAATGTACTGTATGTGCTCTTGATCATTTTGACAGATGGGCCTATATGTACACATATCAAAACGTCAATGAATGAATCACTCCAACAGGGTTTGTATTTTGAGAGAACTGATCTCTGCTTCATATTGTGACATTATATGCAGAAACATGGCAGATTTTATTTGTCAAGCTTGGGAAAGAAGACAGAGTACTCTGTATAAATCTGAGTTGTAATGTAATGTAAACATGCTGTAAATGCAATTGTGAAAAAGGGTTGGGCAGATTGTGTGCAGGACACGGAAATAAATAAACAATAAAAAAAAAGTCAAGTCTAGTAGTACAGTAGGCCTATACATGACTTGGGCATAGAGCCAACATGGTACAATTGCATCATTAACAGACCTACATTTATACCTCAACGTATTGTTTATATGCCCAAAATGATTAGCTCTAGGTTTTGGAAAATATAATAGTCATGCATAGCCGACTTTACATTTAAATTACTAGGCTACGATCATACTCTCCAGTCATCTCCATGAACATGGCATTCATATTAACTTTGTTATATAACTACCAAAGCATATGGGGTGGTTTAAAGTATGCGCTTACTTCATAGCCTAATCTCGCATCCTCTGTGTAAAGCACTGATGTCCTTTTATATCTTTGGTCTGTGGTCAGGCGGATTATTTATTATGGGTCGGGTGGATTAACAAATGAATGCGAGGGGGAACGAGGGATCCCAAACTTCACGGAGTCGACGCGACACCTGAAGTATTTGATGGCTTGCATGCAATCTCTTTTGATATGCTACTGTACTGTTTCTGGGTTAGGAGTAGCTCTGGTCCATACCCTAAAATTCTTCTATGATTCTGCCAATGCAGGGCAGAACATAGAAGCATTAGGCTATGGACCAGAGCTAGGTTAGGAGTGAATGACAAAATGCATGCACCTTGAATTATAATGTTTGTTTTAATTTTCTGTTCGGCCACGACGGGCAGGGATTCTATTTTCCTGTTGAATTGCTTACTGTACCAGACCAAACTACTTTACTTTACAATAAAATCCGTTTCGTTCCGAAAGTGCCTCTTTCCTCTTCCGTGACTGTGCAGCAAAAAAAAAATACAAGTGTGAAAAGACCGCCCAGTGTAGCGTAACAAACGGACCTTCTCTCCTATTGGTTGGCGGGTAAACCCAACCCTTTTTGTCTTGTCTGAAGTCCCACCCAGGTCTTTCAATGTTTGGCCTACAGCTAGCTTCATGTCTTGTGTCTTGCCCCCCCCCCCCCCCCCCCCCCATGTAACAAGTTTGTCTCATCAAACCACGTGACTCCCATTGGAAATGAATTGGATCTGTTCTACCGCTCCGTGTTTGATAAGACTTTGATAAGACGGCTGTCTGCTAGGTGTGAACGGCGCCTGAGGATGACCCAGCATATCTGGTTACATTCAAGAAGAAATTTGCAGCAGACATGGAGCAACGCACAGAAAAAACAAACATCACATGGCTGAAGGTTGCGACTGCTCTGGATCCTAGATTTAAGGACCTCAAGTGTCTGAGCAAACCTGACAGGGCTGAGGTGTGGAGTTCCATCACTGCCTTGCTCAGGCAGGAGAGACCTACACAGCCTGAAGGAGCAGCGACGCCTGAGCCACCTAAGAAAAGATCAGCTCTCTCTCTCCTGCTTGACTCAGATGCTTCATCTGATGAAGAGGAGGACTGTGTGGGGAACTGGGTGGCCCGCTACAGGGCGGAGCCCACTGTTGCCTTGGATGACTGTCCACTGCAGTGGTGGTCCGACCATGAAGGGGCACACAGCATGATGGCCTGCCTTGCACGCAAGTACTTGGCAACACCTGCCACATCCGTGCCATGTGAAAGGTTGTTTTCTCTGTCTGGACATGTTGTTCAGAAGAATTGCGCGTCCCTGTCATCTGAAAATGTCAACAAGCTTGTCTGTTTGTAACTCTTAGTTATTGTTGTTTTTGTACTGCAGGCTGAGATAAAATATGGAGGCTGGGTTATTCAGTTTCTATAGCCTAACTGCACTACTGTAGCTGTGTCTTGATTAGCATTTCTCATGTTCACATGTTCACTTTGTCTGAGAGAAGAGAAGAGATGGAGGCTGGGTTACAGTCAACAGGTGTTTACTATAGGCTATAGCCTAACTGCACTATACTGTAGCTGTGTCTTGATTAGCATTTATCATGTTCACATGTTCACTTTGTCTGAGAGAAGAGAAGAGATGGAGGCTGGGTTACAGTCAACAGTTGTTTACTATAGGCTATAGCCTAACTGCACTATACTGTAACTGTGTCTTGTTTAGCCTCTCGTGTTTTTGTTAATTTTGTTTGTGAAAAGAGAAGGAGGCTGGGTTATTCAGCTTCTGCTGAATAAAACAGGACAGCTGTTTACTAAAGGCTACAGCCTAATTGCACTATATAATTTGAGTGACTGTGTCTGTCATATGCACTTTATTGTTTTGTTCAGTTATTTTGTGCATCACTTTTGTTTTGAATGTGAGAGTCATCATTTTGTGTTAACTGCATGGCTGCTTATTGTACTTTAACAAAACAACAAATGTGGATGAATAGTTCAAGTGTAAAGTTGAACAACACAGTAACACACTACATTGTTACTTGATTGTGGACAGTAGGCCTATTTGTCATTGTTCCAATAAAAAACATGTGCATTTTTGGCATAAAGCAAAGCATTTGTCTCTGTTCATGTTGAAAACTTGAAATATATCTAGAACAGATAAAAAATATGTGATTAAATATGCGATTAATCGGCGATTAACTATGGGCAGTCATAACTATGGGACAGGAAAGGCTGTTACCATGTGCTCAGCAACCAATGATGCTAAACTGGTTTAAGCCCTGCCCGCAGGGTAGGTCTCCTAAAAACAGAGGTTTTAAAAGGCCTTGCGATGATGTTAGATTCTGTAAACATCCAACTAAGAATCCATACCTCTCCATGGAAAGGAGAAGAGAGAGATCCGGATGGGGGACTGGTAATTACTGTTTATACTCTGCCTGCTATCTCTGTTTAATACAAATTATTAGAACGTATTATGGGAATGTAACAAATGTATATTCTTGTGTTTCTATATCTATTTCAGGTGTTATACACCTGGCCTAGGGGAGCCAAGTATACAACAAAAAAACAGGGGAGACGCAGTATTCAAAAGCAATATTAATTTATTAAGTAATCAAAATTAAGGATATCAAACCAAATCAAACCAAAATCAAGAGCAAACAGATGAGGTGTGGAAATCAGTAGTCAGTAGTGTAGTGCGTGTATGAATGAGTGGAAGGTATGAGTGCATGTTGAATGTCTTAACAAAAGTGTTGGGGAAGGTGCATAGTGGGAGAAGTGCAAGGCGCCGTTCACAGCTGGAAGACGGCCGTCTTATCAAAGTCTTATCAAACACGGAGCGGTGAAACAGCTCCAATTCATTTCCAATGGGAGTCACGTGGTTTGATGAGACAAACTTGTTACATGGGGGGGGGGAGGGCAAGACACAAGGCATGAAGCGAGCTGTAGGCCAAACATTGAAAGACCTGGGTGGGACTTCAGACAAGACAAAAAGGGTTGGGTTTACCCGCCAGCCAATAGGAGAGAAGGTCCGTTTGTTACGCTACACTGGGCGGTCTTTTCCCACTTGTATTTATATTTTTGCTGCACAGTCACGGAAGAGGAAAGAGGCACTTTCGGAACGAAACGGATTTTATTGTAAAGTAAAGTAGTTTGGTCTGGTACAGTAAGCAATTCAACAGGAAAATAGAATCCCTGCCCGTCGTGGCCGAACAGAAAATTAAAACAAACATTATAATTCAAGGTGCATGCATTTTGTCATTCACTCCTAACCTAGCTCTGGTCCATAGCCTAATGCTTCTATGATTCTGCCCTGCATTGGCAGAATCATAGAAGAATTTTAGGGTATGGACCAGAGCTACTCCTAACCCAGAAACAGTACAGTAGCATATCAAAAGAGATTGCATGCAAGCCATCAAATACTTCAGGTGTCGCGTCGACTCGGTGAAGTTTGGGATCCCTCGTTCCCCCTCGCATTAATTTGTTAATCCACCCGACCCATAATAAATAATCCGCTTGACCACAGACCAAATATATAAAAGGACATCAGTGCTTTACACAGAGGATGCGAGATTAGGCTATAAATGAAGTAAGCGCACCTCATTGTAAATAAACCACCCCATATGCTTTGGTAGTTATATAACAAAGTTAATATGAATGCCATGTTCATGGAGATGACTGGAGAGTATGATCGTAGCCTAGTAATTTAAATGTAAAGTCGGCTATGCATGACTATTATATTTTCCAAAACCTAGAGCTAATCATTTTGGGCATATAAACAATACGTTGAGGGATAAATGTAGGTCTGTTAATGATGCAATTGTACCATGTTGGCTCTATGCCCAAGTCATGTATAGGCCTACTGTACTACTAGACTTGACTTTTTGTATTATTGTTTATTTATTTCCGTGTCCTGCACACAATCTGCCCAACCCTCATGGATTTATTTAGCATGTTTACATTACATTACAACTCAGATTTATACAGAGTACTCTGTCTTCTTTCCCAAGCTTGACAAATAAAATCTGCCATGTTTCTGCATATAATGTCACAATATGAAGCAGAGATCAGTTCTCTCAAAATACAAACCCTGGAGTGATTCATTCATTGACGTTTTGATATGTGTACATATAGGCCCATCTGTCAAAATGATCAAGAGCACATACAGTACATTTTGGAACCTCTCACTAATGAAAGCCAGCGGCTATGATTCCAACTGTCAGTGACAGTGGTAATATGCACATTAGCTTAGTGGTTCCCACAGTGGGTTTCGGGGACCCCCAAGGGGCCCTTGAGTGTTCCAGGGTGTCCCAACTAAATAATAATTAGGAACCAAATGGATTCAGTGTACAAATGGAACCAAATGGACCCATTTGTACACCGAGTTAAGTTAACTTTGAATTTACTCTGGGGTCCCAGAGATAGAAATGGCATTAAATGGCCGCCCGTAGCCTAATTCAGGTCAAACTTTATGGGGGTCCCTGGCATAATTTGTAATGGTGGTCCACAGGCTGAGTGTCAAGGTGTACTGCAGGGCTGGACTGGCCACAGGTCATACCGGGTATTTTCCCGGTGGGCCGCGACCATAGGGGGCCGCCAAAAAAAGAATCAGGCCGCCAGTTGATATTAACCTGCGGGCCGCATTAGGTGAAGGTGGGGGCCACATGTGGCCCTCAGGCCGCCAGTTGATATTAACCTGCGGGCCGCATTAGGTGAAGGTGGGGGCCACATGTGGCCCTCAGGCCGCCAGTTGATATTAACCTGCGGGCCGCATTAGGTGAAGGTGGGGGCCACATGTGGGGGCCCAGTGTGGAGGGATGGTATGACAGACTGACTGGTATAAACAGCGCCCCCAGTGGGGAGGGATGGTATGACAGACTGACTGGTATAAACAGCGCCCCCGGCGTAGAGGGATGGTATGACAGACTGGTATAAACAGCACCCCCAGTGGGAAGGGATGGTATGACAGACTGGTATAAACAGCGTCCCCAGTGGGGAGGGATGGTATAAACAGCACCCCCAGTGTAGAGGGATGGTATAAACAGCGCCCCCAGTGTAGAGGGATGGTATAAACCACATGTGGCCCCCAGGCCGCCAGTTGATATTAACCTGCGGGCTGCATTAAGTGAAGGTGGGGGCCACATGTGGCCCTCAGCCCGCCAGTAGCCCATGTATTGGGATAGGGGATACATTAAAAAAATAATAATAATCTTCTCCCTGTGATGTGGCCCAGGGGGGTCCCCAGCTATATAATAATTAGGAACCAAATGGACCTTTTGGGTCTGTAACTCAGTGTACAAATGGAACCAAATGGACCCATTTGTACTGTAAGTTAAGTTAACTTTGAATTTACAATAGGCCTAAACATTGGGGTCCCAGATAGAAATGCCATTCAATGGGCCTAATTGAGGTCAAACCTGGGGTCCTTGAAATGAAAATGGTTGAATCACTGCTATAGAAAAATCTTTTATGGGGGTCCCTTGCATATCATTTCTAATGGGGGTCCACATGCCAATGAGTGTCAATTTGTACTGTAGGTTATTACTTCAGATAATTTTCCATATATATATAACAGAACATTCAAATTGAGATGCCCATGGCATGCACTCATTAGTGCCCACTCTTCTGGATGGATGTCAATAGAGTAGGTCTACTTTGAATACACTGCTTGGAATCAACACTTGACTTTATCATATCAGAATATGAACCAGGGATGTAGTGATCAGGCAACTCCATGCAATAAAATACAAACCATGTTGTTTGAGTGATTCATTCATTGATGTTTTGATGTGTACATATACAGTAGGCCTATCTGTTAAAAGGACTGTTTAAACCAAACTATTGGTACAGAATATTTTGGATTCAGAATCTCTCACTAGATGAAAGCAGCAGCTATTCCAGCCATGACTTCTTATATGTATACATATACAGTATATGTAATATAACTAATATTAGCCTACTACAACACCGAATCAATAATGCAATTCATGTTGAACCTACCTTTTTTTTTAGTTGTGATTTGGCAGAACAGCTAAATGTGTTTGTGATAAATGTGGACTGAAAGCAGTCCACATTTCTATATGCATGCATCATTACACATTGACAGAAGACAAAAACATGTTTCTTTAAAGTAAATTCCTCATGTCGATCAGATTATACTAAGATCCCCTGACCCTTGATGGGCTAACGTACTCAATCCAAATTTCCAAATATTTGTGAGTTTTCAATCTTCTCTAACAGTGGGTCTGGACCCATTAAAGGCTCATTCATAGTCTGGATTTTCGGTGGTGAGGTGACCACCGCTCCGGTGGTGAGGTGACCACCGGAGCTGAAATAACGTTGAACGGTGGTGAGTAAAAACAGAGCGAAGAGCGGTGGCGGTGGTTTGCTCTTCACCGCGGCTCGTGACGTCATGTTGTAGTTCGGTGGTCACCCCACCACCGAAAATCCAGACTATGTATGAGCCTTTAGGGTCTGTTTCCTCCAATATTATCCTATAATAAGATAATACAAATATAAAATACAAATCAATCCAAAAATCTAAAATATAACCTTATTCAGAATAATTGAATTAATAAATACATCATTTTACAAAGGCCATCAATATAAATGTTTTAACGCATTCTGGACGGGAACCCCATTTGGTGTTTTAAGCATTATGTTATACTTTAGCTATTGAAAAATAGCAGATCTACAAGCTTGTAGATCTGCTATTTTTTAAAGATCGTGTCTCAAATTTTTTAATATATAGTCTTTCAGAGCGAACGCTTTTAACTCAAATCTTTGCTTCTGTGGGGTCCCTGGAACATATTTTCAGATGGGGTCGGCTGCCAATTACATATAGTTGTTGGGGACCTTGACATGAAAAACGTTGAGAACCGCTGACATAGAAACATTTCTGAAAACTGTCAAAACATTTGTAGAATCGTCCTCAGGTCTAAATGGGTTAATACTGTATGTAATTATAAAGAATAAGGCATTTGGTGCATGGTGTTAGCTGGCTTTCTTCCTGATGCGTAGCCGTCACATGCGATGGCCCAATTGTCGTCCATCTCCCATCTCTCCTGCATCAGCTCCTGCTGGGAGAGGTTTTTTCATTTAAAATTAAGCATTCAAAGAAGTTACATGAAGTCCCTGCCCTCACATTTATACATCAGTGGTTCCCAGTGTTGATTCCGTCGACTAAAACTAAGACGAACAATGTTCGTCGACTACCTTTTACCACTGACAAACTAAATGGAAATTAAATAAAACCTAAGCTATGATGACTAAAACTAAGACTAAATATACTGACAATTTCATCAACAAATAAAAACTAGACTAAAATGTTAGGAAGGGACTAGTGGACAAGAGATCCAGTATAAGTCATTTTACAATGAGGTGCATGCTGAAAATAGCCGATCTACAAGCCCACAACGCGTCGCTGCGGTGCGTTGTGGGCTTGTAGATCAGCTATTTTCAGCAAGTGTAAAAACAGTCATTACGACGGCATCAAGGCTCGCCAAAATACATTTTGTTCGACTAAACTGTAGATGTAGGTGACTAAAATGTGACTAAAACTAAATGAAAACTATTCAAGAGACTATGACTAAAACTAAAATCTAAATTTCCTTCCTTGAGGGAGTGCCAGGGGGTCCGCCGCTAAATGATAGATTGGAACCAAATGGACCCTTATGGGTCTGTAACTGAGTGTACAAATGGAACTTTGGCCCCTAGCTTCAGTTGGACATATTTGATTTCGATGTGGTGACAAATTTGACAATTAAACATAATGTTGATCTGGCACACTATCAAGAAAATTAAAACATGGCTCTTTAATGTAAAAAAAGGTTGCCGTCGTCAGCCGGATTTGCCTGTCTCCAGCCAGGAGGTCTCCGGTGATCCAAGTCAGTGGTTCTCAAACTGTGGGTCCACACATGTTTGGGAGGGTCCCCACTCCCCAGGTCACGGTAACTGTAAAGTGATGATTTAAGGACTTTTAAGACCTTTGTAATACCTGCAAAAAGAAGAAAAAGACCATTACTGCATTATGCCCGTAGCCTCGGCGACCTTACAGGCGTATGCAAAGGCTCAACTTATGTAACTTAGATAGCATTTTATGTAGATATAGCACCCTATTGTACACGTTTCATTATATAGATATTCCACTGTTAGGTTCTTAGCATAGCGTATGTCTGATTCTTGATTACTTTTACCATGCATTTGATATATTACCATGTTTGATTATTGCTTACTGTAAATCGCTCTGGATTAAGAGCATCTGCTAAATGCCTAAATTGTATATTGTAAAAATAATCAACAAGCCTACTATAAAACGGAATTCATAGTAGTTGGGTTTCCTTGACATGAAAAGGTTTGAGAACCGCTGCTTTACAGTATGCATGTGGTACATGCATTACATTTACAGATGTGTGACAATTAAGGAGGAGGCTGCAGCTAGTACCTCTTGACACCCACCCACGGACCCCCATTTGAAAAGATAAGCTAGTTACACCATGAGTTTTTTTTTAAACTGATCTAGCAGTGAGTGATTTAACCGTTTTCATTTCAAGGACCCAGGTACAGTTTGCCATGCATTATGCTACAATAAATATAATTTCGTTCCATTTATACACTCTCTGAGTAACAGACCAATACGGGTCCATTTGGTTCCTAACTATTACTAATAGCCTATCATTCACCTGGGGACCCCCTTTAGTCCTTTCGGGACCCTAGTTTTCTGTATTTCGGACGTATTTACCGAGGGATCTCCCGCAAGCGTCCCTGGGGTCCACTTAGCCATGATCCAGTGCTTTAGCACGGCCGTGCGAGTGATTATACTTTACAGAAAATAAACAAAACCACGTTGCTACTCACCGAAACCAAGCCTACTAGACCTAGGAAAAAGTCTATTCCCCAGGCTGGGAAGCGTCTCAGGTACCCAGTTTCTCTATAAATGCACGTTGTGCCATTTTAATAAAGCAATGTACCTGTTGCCATTCCACTTGGATGCATTTTATTTCATGACAAAAATAGTGCATTTTAGAGAGAAGATGGGGAACAGAGACGCTTCCCAGTCTGGAGAATAGACTTTCACCAGCACAAAACAGCCTTTGTTTGCGGAGTAGTTTTGTTTATTATCGGCAAAGTTGGACCCCTCGCACAGCAGTGAAAAAAATCCCCTCGCTATAATTACTGGACCAGGGCATAGGCTACACTTTGAGAAGCACTGCTACTGATTAGTATTATTGCGACATTAATTTCGCTAGTATTATTATACAGCGTACAAAATTTAATCAAAATGCAGTGCACAGCTTGAGTTAGGAAGTTTGCTAGCAGTAGGCTACTAGGCCTACTAAACTCTAGCAGGATAGAAATGTTACCGTAGCGTAGCTGATGTCTGTTGCTTCCGTCTGAAGTACATTCCTGGGCACTTTTCTGCAAACTGTAAAGTATTCAATCGCCAGTAACAAGGCCAAGTAGCACCAAAGCCCCCTTTTGTGTACTAGGCATCTTTTTGTGTCACAATTCACCGTCGCCGAGCAGAAAAACTTTACTGTAACTTTGTGGGGGAGAGAAGCGTGGGGGGTGTTGTTGTTGTTCCGCAGTCTCACGTGGATCTGTTTCCGCATGTCCTCGCACCGCCCTCGCACCGCCCACACCCGCAAAGCATTGTGGGAAATTGATGCGGTAAACGATAAGACAGATGAGACGACAAGACTTTGATAAGACGGCTGTCTGCTAGGTGTGAACGGCGCCCAAGAGAGCACTGGATACAACAGAGCTGAGGAAGGGACTGGGGAGACAGGCTTTTATACAGGGCGTCGGCACCGGGCCCAGGTGCCGCCGCTTGACTGATTGTCAGGACATCACAGCTCTGCTCCCCAATCCACTGCAAGATGAGGAGAACAGAAATTAAGACAGCAAAGCAAATGACCTACAGAAACCAAAATTAACTATAACTATAATATATAAAGCTACACCAGACCACATAATAGAATTACCATATACCATAATACCATACCATACACCCTAATATATAGTACAATACAGGGGGCCGTCACACCCCCCCCCCCCCCCCCATAAAGACGGGGTCCCAAAGGGATCACCGGAATCCTATTTACATAAACAATCCTATCTACCATACTGAACCTCTACTCCAAAGGCCACCAACACCCTCACAGGCCTCCACCCCAGAAACCGAATTCAATGAAGCATTTTTAAGAGGTGAAAGACAGAGGCATGAGGCGGACCACTGGAGATGAGAAGGACTAGGACCTCAGTCATGAGGAGCCCGTGACAACGCATCGGCCACCACGTTCTCCGTCCCTTTAACATGACGAATGTCCAAGGCATAGGACTGCAGGAACAGTGACCAACGAATCAACCTCTGGTTTGGACACTGTAGAGAGTTGAGGAAAGTCAAAGGGTTATGGTCTGTATAAATGACAACAGGGGTACTACCACCTACATAAACGTCAAAGTGTTGTAAAGCTAAAATCAAAGCCAATCCCTCTTTTTCAATGACCGAGTAGTTTAGCTGGTAAGAGTTGAATTTATTGGAATAAAAGCTAACCGGCTTATCTATTCCTAGATTGTCCTCCTTCATGAGTACGGCCCCCGCACCCACATGACTGGCATCCGTGTAGATCGTAAATGGTCTGTCAAAGCGTGGAGCCGACAAAACAGGAGCGATACACAAGAGTGCTTTAGCCTGCCCAAATGCTTCCTGGCAAGTAGGTGACCAGTCAAACTGTACCTTAGACTTCAGTAGGTTAGTAAGAGGCGCCACAACAGTTGAAAAGTTCCTACAAAAACTACGATAATAACCTATTAGACCCAGAAAGCGCATAAGCTCTTTCTTCGTAGTTGGAACCGGATACTGCTCAACAGCTTGCACTTTAGCCTCAACTGGACGGACTTGGCCCTGCCCAACCACCCGACCCAGGTAGGTTACAGTCGCCTTTGCGAACTCACACTTTGCAAGATTGACCGTGAGCCTTGCCTCTACCTCCCGACTAGGAGACAACACCGGAACTGCCATGCAAACTGCATGAGCCAAGCCAACCTCTGGCTGCACACACACCACTGGTGTTTCAGAAGTGCGTGCATAGTAAGGCTTAAGCAAGTTTACATGGCAAAGCTGGGTTGGTTTCTTACGTTTAGGCGTTGAAATAATGTAGTTTAGCTCCGAGACCTTTTTTACCACAGTGTGTGGACCAGAAAATGTTGCCTGAAAAGGTGAAGTGACAATGGGGAGAAGGGCTAGCACCTGGTCTCCCAGACTAAACACCCGGCGCTCGGCTTTAAGATCAAACAACTGTTTCATTTTACCCTGAACTGATGCTAAGTTTTCTTTAGCCATCACCCCAGCTGTGTACAGCCGATGAGGAAAACCATTAACGTAGTCAATAACATTTTTGGGAGGCTGTGCCTCTATCCAATCTCCAGACAGTGCTGCCAATGGACCTCTCACTGTATGAGCAAATACCAGCTCATTTGGACTGAACCCTGTGCTCTCTTGTGTTACCTCTCTAGTAGCTAGCATCAGCCACGGCAGACCCTCTTCCCAGTCTTTACCCATCTCAGTGCAGTATGCGCGCAGGATAGCTTTTAACGTTTGGTGAAAACGCTCCAAGGCCCCCTGACTCTGAGCGTGGCATGCAGAGCTCTGATTGTGGCGCACACACAACTGTTTCAGGACCTGAGAAAACATATGCGAACAGAAGTTGGAACCTTTGTCACTCTGAATGACCTGAGGAACGCCGAAAATAGAGATAAACTGAGACAGAGCACGCACAACTGACCGAGTTGTAATGGTGCGGAGAGGATAAGCGGCAGGGTAGCGAGTTGCCTTACCAACACAGTCTATGATTAGATGTTCAAAAGGCTGGCTTATGGCCGGAATGGGGTACAATGGAGCTGGTTTCAACTTCTGATTAGGCTTGTCAGTTAACTGGCATGTATGACACGTTTTAATGAATGTTGCCACATCTCTCTTCATACGAGGCCAAAATAAATGCCTAAGCAGCCTGTCATAAGTCTTTCTCACACCAGCATGTCCAGATTCATTGTGTGCTACCTTTAACACTGACTGGCGGAGTTTCTCTGGCAACACAATTTGAAACACAGGTTCACCCACAAACCTTCCATTATGTGGCAGCCATTTTCTCACCAACAAGGATTTCTGCAGAAAATACCCACAAGCACTGTCAAGAATCTCATCCTCTGGTCGCACCAGCGGCACCAGCTAGCACCGCCGATGCGGCGTTAAACGGAGGAGGAGACACCTCTGGCTCTGCAAACTCCTTCTTAAACAAATGGTGCCTCAAAACCACTGCTATGGATTCCTTTGTCTTATCATTTGAATCAAGTTTAATCTTATAGTGGTCTGCTATTTTAATTAGTTGGTCTTTGGTGCATTGCATTAACAGGTCCTCAGATGGACCGGCGATAAATGCCTCTAAAGTTACCATCCTGGCTGTGCGCGCTTAAAGATCCCAGCTGGTAGAGAAAAAAAACCAAAAATACAAGTGCCCCTCTAGCCTATATAATCCCCAAGCTAACTCCACCCGTCTTCATGCCGGTTTGCGGAAGGTACTTATGCACTGAAGGCCACCGCAAAGGCCTAGCTGATACCGAGAGGCAGGGAGGGCAACCAGAAACTGGCGACCCGCATGCACCTCTCAGCTGTGCCCCCGAGACGACCGTGCGTACGCACAGCCGCTACAGCTGCACCTTGCACCTAAACCACCCCCCGGCCTAGACCCAGCGAGCTATTTTCTATTCCCCAGAACTAAACGCGCCTACCAGAGACACTCGTATACAAACAAAAAACAAAACCAGCCAAGCAAACTATATATATATTTATACTATAATAATAATAATTATATATACTTTAGCAGCACAACAACCAGGAAAACCTCTCCACTAGCACAAACTTAATCAAACAGAGATTAATGCAAAGTAACCAAACTTAATACATCAACTTCAAATAATCAAACAAATTACTGCATCTCCCAAAGTCCGAGTACATTCACAAGCGTGTACGCTGAAGTAAACATCGCTTAGTAGTTTGTACTCACCGGACTGATGAATGGACAAGGGAAACCCCGGAATGGTTCCCAAATGACGTCACTTAATTTACAAAAACCCAAAACCACGGTGATAGCTTTATAATTAAGATAAAAGATAAGGGAAGGCCAATTAGTTGCATATAAAATGCAGAAGGGACAATTAATGATTCAAGATATAAAGGACTGTATAATACTGAATTACTGAGCTACACGGGGCTATAACTATAAAAATACTCTTAAATACTCAGCACCACAACTAGGCAGAGAGCCTCTGACAATGGTAGATGACCAAAGTTAACAATTAGCTTTAACAGGATAACTTTAAGCAGGAAATACTCTTTTAGAAAAATACCTTGAGTACTCAATAAAAAGATGAAACCACCAGGAAGAAGGATTGTCCAGTCAGCAGAATATGATTAATGTCTATTCATTTTCAGATCAGAGAGACAGAACAGATCCACACACAGCCAAATTACAAAAAACTCTCACCCTGTGCGACAAACTGCACAGGGTTCTCTCTCACGAACAATTCATTTCACAGGCATTAATACTGTAGAATACGTCAATTGTTGATACACTTTCATTGGCTGAATACACAGTTAGTTTCCGCTATTCCACGCTGGCACTGGTTGTCAAGCGCTCATTGGACCAGCACATGGATGATGAGACTGATATTGGGACAGCTTCCTTAGTTCCGTCATTGAGAGCCATAAACCGGGAAAGCACTGAGGCTGGCGTTGCTATGGCAACCTGAAGATAACATTTCTTCCCGGCTAGCGGTGAACTCTTAACAGAGAGAAATACTCCCTGACTCCCCCTGAGCAGCTTATCTCTTTTCTCACTAGGCATCAAGGTCAAATACATGCAGTGTTATATCCAAATAGACCTCTCAGTATGCCAGTCAACTTTTGACTGGGGACAGACAGTGAATCTTAACTTGGCGTCAGGCAATCCATAATATAAATGATAAAATAGGGCTGAGATGATTAGGCACGTGGATGGTGACCTGACATAAATAGGATAAGGAGAACAACCCAGAGTAAACAGGCAGTAGGCTGATGATAAAACCGATGGTAGAAGGGCAAGATGACAAAATATGAACACGGTCTGGGCCAAAGGGAACTTTGACACAAGTCCACAAAAATACCAAAGTAACAGATCTACCATAACTCAAAATTATCTATCACACGGCGCAGACAAGCCATTAATTAAGGCCAAGTTGCCCATAGACTACCGCGGCAGAGAACAAAGCAGAGAACAAAGGCAGAAGGGCGACTCTCCAAACTTACTGCACAACTATTCAAATTTCACTGGACAAAGCCCCCATTTGTTATACACCTGGCCTAGGGCAGGGGATCTCAACGTTTTTTGGCCGGGGACCCCCGGAAATGCTTTGGCAATGTCTCGGGACCCCCGCCCCGCCCCCCAATATAAATTGACTGCTACAATAACCTTAAACCATTTTGGGCGGGAACCCCTTTTGGTGTTTTAAGCATTGTTATAATTTAGCTATTGAAAAATAGCAGATCTACAAGCTCATAGCGCGCCGAGTGGCGCACTACGAGCTTGTAGGTCTGCTATTTTTGAAAAATCGTGAAAATAAAAATTTAAAAAAAATCTTTTTTTTTTTTTTTGAAAATAATTTGGGGACCCCCTAAAATAATTTGGCGACCCCCTGAGGGGTCGCGACCCACGGGTTGAGAACCCGTGGCCTTTGGGAGAACCTGGCCTAGGGGAGCCAAGTATACAACAAAAAATCAGGGGAGACGCAGTATTCAAAAGCAATATTAATTTATTAAGTAATCAAAATTAAGGATATCAAACCAAATCAAACCAAAATCAAGAGCAAACAGATGAGGTGTGGAAATCAGTAGTCAGTAGTGTAGTGCGTGTATGACTGAGTGGAAGGTATGAGTGCATGTTGAATGTCTTAACAAAAGTGTTGGGGAAGGTGCATAGTGGGAGAAGTGCAAGAGAGCACTGGATACAACAGAGCTGAGGAAGAGACTGGGGAGACAGGCTTTTATACAGGGCGTCGGCACCGGGCCCAGGTGCCGCTGCTTGACTGATTGTCAGGACATCACAGCTCTGCTCCCCAATCCACTGCAAGATGAGGAGAACAGAAATTAGGACAGCAAAGCAAATGACCTACAGAAACCAAAATGAACTATAACTATAATATATAAAGCTACACCAGACCACTGTTGTATTGGAGAATAATGCACAACTACTATGGACATGAGCTGAAGACTTTACTGTAACTTGGTTGTGCGCCGGCAGCACACTTACAAACCGGCGTTAGCAGCAGCAGCAATCATAACAACACAGCTTTACGGCAGCAGCACTTTACGTTACTGTCGTAACCATATGACGTGAACCCCATACGTAACATTTTCCCCCCCCATAGTAAAACAGAAAACACAACCCCACCCCCCAGTTATATAACAACATGTTAATGCCTTATGCATTCAGAAATCTGTAACATAGTCCTTGAGGTAATCTGGTCGAGCTCGGTTCCGAGCTGGCCGTGCCCCGGGTGCCACCGGGTGGACAGCTGGCCGCGCCACGGGCACCACCGGGTGGACATCAGGTGCCGGGGGATGCCCCGGGGCAAAGTCAATATCTCCTGCTGCAAAGTCAAAGTCAGCGTTAGCCCACATACCTGCGGCCGCAAGCGGCATCATGGGCGCGGGAGCCTCTGGCTCCATAGCAGCAGGTGACGGCACTCGCCGAAGGCGACTGGCATGCCAGCGTGAGCCGTCGGACAGGCGGAAGGTGGCAGGCCCCAGCTGGTCGGTGACTTGCATAGGCGCGGACCAGAAGGACTGCAGCTTATGACCCCGGTGGGGGCGGCGGATGCGGACCCAGTCCAAGGCCGCGAAGGACGGGGCCTTCACTCTCCGTGTTCTGTCGAAGCGCTGCTTCATCCGACGTTGCTGGTTGCGGACTCTCTTGCGTCCTCGAGCTGGAGGAGACACCGGCACAGAAGCCCTCAGCCGATGCAAGGGCAGCTGCAGCTCCCGTCCCAACATGAGGAACGCTGGGGAGCAACCGGTAGTGGAATGCTGCGAGGCTCTGTAGTGCAGGAGCGTGCGGCGAAGAGCTGTAGAGAAGGGGAAGCCATCGGCCAGGTGCGCTCTGATGCCATTCTTCAGTGTCTGGTTAAGTCTCTCCACGCCCCCGTTCGCCTCGGGGTGGTAGAACGCCGTACGGATGTGCTTAATGCCCCTGTCTCCCAGGAAGGCAGCAAACTCCGCGGAGATGAACTGGGGCCCATTGTCCGTTGTAATGGCCGTTGGATGGCCCCACTGAGAGAAGAGCGAGTCCAGGAACTCGGTCACCACGCGGGTGGTCACCGTGCCAGTGGAGAACACCTCAGGCCACTTGGAATGAAGGTCGTACACCACCACCATAAAACGTTGATGGTGGGGGACCGCATGGAGCTCCCCGCAGATGTCGAGCTGGAGGTGCTCCCAAGGCTTGGCTGGCCAGCGCAGCGGCTGCAGCGGCGGCGGGGCAGGCGGGCCGGTTTTGCCACTCAGAAGACAAGCTGTACAGTCCCTCACTAAAGCCTCGATGTCCCTGTCAATGCCAGGCCACCATACGAGGTCCCGACAGCGCTGCTTCACTCGCACGATGCCCAGATGACCCTCGTGGGCCAAGGCCAGGACACACGCTCGCAGGCCGTCCGGTATCACGGTGCAGAGCCCACGGGATATGCAGACGTCGTTCCAGCAGGACAGCTCGTCCTTGACACGGTGGAAGGGCACCAGCTCGTCCGACAGCTTCGCAGGCCACCCAGAGCGAATAAAGGTGCGGAGCTGGGAGAGTACCGGGTCCTGTTCTGAGGCTGTCTGGAGCTCTTGAAGCGACACTGTGGATTGGAGTGGAGAGTGGAGCATCTGGATGAGGCCCTGCTCAGCAGAGTCAGGACCAGGATCGGGCGAAGGGCCAGGGGTGGCCCGTGACAGCAGGTCTGCCACAACATTTTCACGACCTGGAGTGAACTGCAGGGTGAAATTATACTGCTGGAGCCGCTCCGCCCAGCGATGGATCCTGAGTGGCCTATGTCCTGTGCCAGAAGTTGCGAGCAGAGCTGTGAGAGCCTGGTGATCCGTGCGCAGTGTGAAGGGTCGGCCATACACGTACATGTGCCAACGCTCGCTCGCCCAGATGCAAGCTAAGGCCTCCCGTTCCCCCACCGAGTACTTCTGCTCCGCTGAGCTGAGAGCCCGAGAGGCAAAGGCGATGGGCCGCTCAACGCCGTCGTGGATCTGGGATAGCACAGCCCCCAGCGCCATGTTGGAAGCGTCACAGGTGAGCAGCGTGGGGCTTGCGAGGTCGAAGTGGGCGAGCACTGGGGGAGAGGTGAGCTGGACTTTGAGCAGCCGGACGGCGTCCGAGCAGGCGGGGGTCCAAACCCATGGCGCGTCCTTTTTTAACAGCTCACGCAGCGGGGACGTGGTGGCTGAATACTGAGGTAGAAAACGTAAATAGTAGGCCGTCATTCCCAGGAACGAGGCTACTTGAGCTGGACAGGCAGGCTCAGGGAGGCGTAGCACAGCCTCCACATTAGACTGGAGTGGACGGAGGCCCTTGGCATTCAGGCGGAACCCCACAAATTCTATCTCAGGCACGGCGAAAACACACTTGTCGCCGTTCAGAGTGAGGTGATGGCTGGCAAGGACACTGAGGACTTGGCGAAGGCGCTCATCGTGGACAGCAGGCGTCTTGCCGTGAATGACGAAATCATCTAAGTAGATGACTACTCCAGGAATGCGTGCTAGAATGGTGGCCATGATCTTCTGAAAACAGCTGGGGGCGGAGCTGAGTCCGAAAGGCATTCTTGTGAACTGAAACACCCCCATGTGTGTGACGAACGCAGTGAGGTTACGGCTGTCTGGGTGTAGCGGAACCTGCATATAGCCCTGCCGGAGATCCAGCTTTGTGAAAATGGTGGAGCCATGGAACTGTGTGGTCAGTTCTTCTGCCGTAGGCAGCGGATACTTGTCAGGGATGACGGCCTTGTTAACTGCCTTGAGGTCGATGCACAGGCGCAGCTTCCCGGTCTTCTTACGTACAGCCACCAGATTAGAAATCCACGGTGACGCGTTGACCGGCTCGATGATGCCTGCCTCCAAAAGGTTGGTGAGCTCTCCAGCCACCTCGTCACGCAGGGCCAGAGGAACGCGACGCAGGGGCTGGATGACAGGGTGCACCTCAGGGTTCAGGAGGGGCTGGTGGTCGAAGGCAGTGAGGCAGCCCAGTCCCGTGAACAGTCCAGGCCATTGTTGAGGCCACAGAGAATCGACGTGATGGATAGTAAGCCCGCTGTAATCCATGAGCACAAACCCTAGGTCAGTGAACAAGTCCAGGCCCATGAGATTGGCGCCGTGGCTTGCGACTTGGAATGTGAATGAGTCAACAGTCTTAGTGCCATAACGCACCGTGGAGCTGAAGGTGCCCACGATATCAATCCTGGAATTACCGTAACCTTTGAGTGGCACTTTGGATGGTGCAGCAAGCTTGTGGTGTGGGAAAAACTGTGTGACTGTGGCTGTATTTAAAAGGGAGGCGTTCGCCCCGGTGTCGAGCAATAGCGGCAGGCACACGCCATCCAGCTCCACTGTGCACACTTTAAATGGCCGGCGAGCATTACTCACAGAGTGGATGGTGGTCGTAGGTGAAGGGTCAGCAGCTGAGAAAGGCTGCCGTGAGGTGGCGGCTGGAGCAGAACGGCAAACTTTAGAAAAGTGGTTTTGTTTCCCACAACGTTGACAACGCTGCCCCCTGGCGGGACAATTCTTGGCTCTTGAATCATGCGATGACGAGCCGCAGTTACCGCAGCGCTGACCTGAGGGACGCTGTCGTCCCGCATAGTTTATGTGGGAAGCGTCCTGGAGAGGGTCAGGGCTAGAGGAACGTGATGAAGACTCGACCTGCTGTGCTGTAAGTCCAGGCAGTGGAGATGAGGCACTAGCCAATTGTGTGGCAAAACCCGCTGCTGTCTCGATTTGAAAAGATATTTCCACAGCCCTATTGAGTGTCAGATCATCTGGGGACATTATCAATTTCTCACGAACCTTTGGGTTATTTGTGTGCTCCGCCAGCTGGTCCCGGATCAGTTCGTCCTGAAATGCACCAAACTTGCACAGGCTGGCCAAGCCCCGCAGATCAGCCACATATTGGTGAACCGTCTCACCCACACGTTGTCGGCGCTGGCGAAACAGAATCCTCCGGAGGATGACACTTTGTGGTGCTGCGAAATGGTCGGACAGGAGTTTGACACAGTCTATATATCTTGCGGCAGTCCCGAGGGTGGCGAGGATCCGTTGTCCCTCTGTGCCAAGACAGTGAATCAGAATGGCTCTTAGTCGCGTGTCGCTCACGTCTACTAGTCCCAAAGCCGCGATGTAGTTTTCAAACGAATCATGCCAGCGAGTCCAAGGTATAGGAGGCTCGGCCGGGAACGGCAAGAAAGCGGGAGGCGGTGAGAACGTCAGCTCCATCCTCGTCGTCAATGTTGTATTGGAGAATAATGCACAACTACTATGGACATGAGCTGAAGACTTTACTGTAACTTGGTTGTGCGCCGGCAGCACACTTACAAACCGGCGTTAGCAGCAGCAGCAATCATAACAACACAGCCTTACGGCAGCAGCACTTTACGTTACTGTCGTAACCATATGACGTGAACCCCATACGTAACAACCACATAATAGAATTACCATATACCATAATACCATACCATACACCCTAATATATAGTACAATACAGGGGGCCGTCACACAGGTTTAAAATCTATGCCACTATGCCAACGCATAAACCACTAAAACCATACCTGACACTAACATCTGTCCATTAAGACTACTTATAATTGGTTATGATAGACACTTTTCACTGTCTTTAATAGCTCAATTAATCTGTTACCATACTTATCTAAAACCAGGCAGTCTGTGCAGATAAGCCATCAATAGATGATAGAATACAATAGAATGTTGTTTGTTGAATCTGATGAATTAATAAAAAAGTTATAAAATACACTCTGTAGTCCTAAAGTATGTTGGCGTGAATATTAGCTACGCTCTTCCGAGTTCTCTATCAGGTGTCTTCTACCTTAGTATAGTGTGACAACCACAGAATGCTAGAAAGATGTACAATATATATATATATATATATATATATATATATATATATATATATATATATATATCCTATGACAATATTGCCCAAATGTGCCCAAAATGTGCTGACCTCACCACATTATGCTGCATTCATCACATTTGTGATGATGGCTATATGGCCGTTTTAAGGACTGTTTTTTGTGCAAAACTAATAATGCTTGGAATGGATTAAGAAACATGAAAACCCTGCGCAAAAGGAAACTTGGAAAATGGCATTTTTGCATTATATACAGGGGTGCACACAACTTTTTTGGTCTAGTACTCAGAGGAGTACCTGGAGGAGTTACTTGGTCCTCCTAAAATGCGGCGACCCGTCTCGCCGGATGGATAAAAGAGGGATGCATGAATAACTTATAGCAAAACGATATTTATTGGATGAGTGGGGAGTCAATAGATTTTTTTTATAATTGGATGAATCTAGAGTTGCAATACCCTCCGTATTGCAACTCTAGATTCATCCCATTATAAAAAAAAATCTAGAGTTGCAAATTGCCTCTAGGTCCATGTGTGGTCCAGCCCTATGGAATGCATATTCTAATAAAAACAACTTAATACTTAATTCTAATATTTAGATAAATTTTTTATTGAAATAACCGATCTACTAGCTCACAGCGTGTTGCGGAGGCGACACGTTGTGAGCTTGCAGATCAGCTATTTTTTTTAACATGCGACACATCGTACGGCGAAGCATACGTCAGGCTTCCCTTTCGTTTTTAGCCGAGGTGATGTACAGTCAGACAGTCAGACACACATGGATCCTCAGTGCAAAAATAAACAGTGTACACTACCCGACTTTACGATAATAAGGGACAGTATGTCGGGACACGGTGTTGATAAGCTTCATGTTGTGCAGGAGCAGTGCCAGTCCGCAATGCTTTAAACTCTTCCCATTCCACTACGTCGGAACTAAAACCTGTACCCGTAAAAAGTAGGTAGCCGGTGCCTAGGCTGTGAGAGACGGCATCGCACACAAGCAACCATGCTGCTCCAGCACCCGGAAAACAAACACAAGCACAGCGGCGAATGGGAAGAGTGCAAAGCATCCACCAGCATGCCATTTTACACCGGGGACTACAGTAGTTTGCTATCTGAAACGAAGAAGCCGAACCATTTGTGTAAGGTTTTCTCGGTAGTAAACTCCTGTCGTCCTTCTCCTCCCAGCAGCGAGCAGAGCAGCATGGAATCCTCCCTCGTTTGAGTAAGGACCTGCTGTGATTGGCCACAATGGCCAGTGCACTAGTGCAAGACGTGCTGTGATTGGCCAGTAGCCACTTTGAGTGGCAGTCGGTGGGAAATGCTCTCGCCACAGAATGTACTAGTATTCTGGCCATAATAATCATTCTGGGCGGCCCCAGCCCCCAGGTACGCAGAAGCGCTTCCCGGCGCTTGATTGACAGCGCAGAATGAATTTTGACGACGCATGCGCACTGGCGTACCGCTTGTGTGCACCCCTGATTATATAGGATGGGGTCACATATAAACCCCTATAAAAATCACTGCTCAATACCGACAGCCGGTCAGCAAGTGGATTCATGAATGAATGTATATAGACAATATTTTAGGCCAATAAAAAAAGACTATTCAATTAAATTAAATTCAAAGGAGCTTTATTGGCATGAGAAAACAAACGTTTACATTGCCAAAGCAACTGTTACACAAATATGTAGTTTATAGTTTTCTTTTAGTTTTTCCCCCACAATAATCCAGTTTGCTTATTTACAAATCCCAGCACAGTATTTGCATGTATGAATTAAATATTTGTTTTTTTACAGGCCATCCATGGCCTGTACTTGGGGAGGCCGTCCCCTTTGTATTTGTCCTCATGAGTGGAAAAACGGAGGCTATGTACCGCAGTGTGCTACGGCACATAAAGCGGAAGGTCCACCACGTCACAGGACAACATTAGGTTATGTTTCTGCCTGCCTGCCTGTGTCCGTGTGTGTGTGTGTGTGTGTGTGTTTGCACATTCACTGTCTGCATGTATCATTGCTTTATATTTTTGTGAGAAATAAGAGTAACCCATTTTTCTGTCTGTCTGTGTTTCTATCTATCTTTCATCCCTCCTGTCATGAATCTACCAGATGGATGCCAGAAAGAGTCATCACAGACTTTGAAATCGCAGCCATGAATGCCGTAGGTGCTGAGCTCCCAGGAGTCCGCACAAATGGCTGTTATTTCCACTTCTGCCAGAGCCTGTGGCGCAAAATCCAGGAGCTTGGCCTGTCAGGTATAGTGGCAGCACACATTCATGAGTCATTTGGATTTGGAGTCATTTGGATTAGATTCTAAGATGGTCTGGGAGACCCTGTTGATGTGTTGAATGCATGTTAAATTCTATTTCTATAAAAACCTGGCACCATGCACCAGGCATGGACTTTTACTATCTATGTGTGTTCTATGTATTGTAGGTGTTTATTACATGCAATTTAGTACTTTGATCTCAGTCAATTTTCAGGGAGTTAATTTATATGTCTTTACACAACTTTTGCAGGTCCATACAAGTAGTAATAAGGCACCCGATATTGGTCAATATTGTCCAAATTCCTGAATAATTGACTGAGGTACCCTGTGGGCGTGGCTAGCGGCCATTTTGATGACGTCACCAGAGTGGGAGTGTTTGAGGGGTGGGGGTGGGGGCGTGTTTGGGCTTATCTGTGACCCCCTCCCTGTGGGGGCGAAGGGGTGGGGTAGACGGGGGGTAATTATATAATTGGATTAGTGCAGGCGGGAGACATTGATGTTATTTGAATACCTTTTGTTTAGTAAATAAAAATAAATAGTGTGTGTGTGTGTGTGTGTGTGTGTGTGTGTGTGTGTGTGTGTGGCTGTGGTACCCTGTGGGGGTAATTCTATAATTGAGGGGTGTAGGAGGGGTGGGGGAGGGCGCCCGGTAGAGCAGGCTTTTGTTTTCAAAGTCCTCTGAGACTCTGAGGTGTTGTTGAATTTAACATACTATGCATGGTGACAGCAGTTAGGCCTGTGTAGACAACACTCAATAAAACTTCTTGTAGTTAATACGTTTATAAAATTTCCATTCAAACAGACTGCCGTAGCTAAGTGTGAAGACTCACAGATTCCCATATAATAGCTCTGAGTTCAAGGGGGAGTCAGGCAAGAATTCAGATTACATTATTGGAAGTAGGGGTGGGGGCTCTCACCTTGACGTGCTGTGTTGGCTAGCGGTTGTGAATGGGTTACAACACCCTCTATGGTTTTCTGGGTAGTACGAGATGCTTATGGCACTGTGTGCCCCCGTCATCCATGACACACACGGTGTGAGACCTTACATACTATATTTTGTATTGATTGATTGTGGGTAAAAATGTGTATTTTAAACCAGGGTAGCAAATATTTTGTTGTGTGGAAGCATCAGTTGCACATGGGTGTAAATAGAATTGCTTGTAAATAGTTGGGGGGAAGCACTGCTGCATTGTGGGTAATTGGGGGGAGCGATGCCAGGGATCAGGATTGGTGCATGATGGGTAAATATAATTGTTTGTAAAGTAGGTGTAGGGAAGTACCGTTGCATGCTGGGTAAGTGGGGGGAGCGCCGCAGTGGGGGTCAGGATTGGCGCACCCCCTTCTCAGTCAGTCAGAGATCTTATTTGACTTAGTAAATATTCTACATTATAGTGTGACAAAATATGATATACACATGTGGTACTAGTTATAAAGAGTTACACGTATACTTTTAAACTGATAGGCCTACAAAATAGCTACATTCTCACAATGTATCACTCATTCATTAGTTAAGTTAGTTAGTTTGGTCTCCTATTTTTGTATTGCTTGATTGGGGATAAAATATGTGCATGTTAAAACAAGCACGCAGATATTTTTATTGAAAAATACTCTCACTCTCACTTAGTGGTTACATCATGTGAACTAATCTGTGAATAAACCTTTCCCCATAACTTCCATAATATTACACATAAAACTCTGGGATAATATAAGTCTACAATAGGATAGATAGAAAATAACGTTAAATTATTTTTTGTTTTAGGCAAAAATGATAATAGTACTTTTCATGAGTACTTAAAGACATTTTACACTTTAGATGTTGTGTTGGAGGTATACCCTAAACCAAATGTTGGGAGCCCAGCTTTGACGTGCTGTGTAGACTCACGGTTGCACATGGGTGTAAATAGAATTGCTTGTAAATAGTTGGGGGGAAGCACTGCTGCATTGTGGGTAATTGGGGGAGCGATGCCAGGGATCAGGATTGGTGCATGATGGGTAAATATAATTGTTTGTAAAGTAGGTGTAGGGAAGTACCGTTGCATGCTGGGTAAGTGGGGGGAACACCGTAGTGTGAGTCAGGATTGGCACACCCCCTTCTTACAGTCAGAGATCTTATTTTATTTAGTAATTATATAGCAGGATGTTGAACAATACATGAGTAGCAACATGTTTATGATAAAGATGCTTGCCTGAAAAGACATACGTTGTACTAGTCAAGACATCGATAGAGAACATTTTTTTAATTTTATTTATATGCCACTTTCAGTTAGTTGTCAGTGGTCAGTTTTTGCTACCAACTCACGGCATTTGTCGATGTACAAATAATTCCAGTAACTGGTGGCTTGCTAACATACATACATACATACATACATACATACATACAAGCATACAGTACATACATACATACATACATACATACATACATACATACATACATACATACATACATACATACATACATACATACAGTACATGTATACATACATACATGCAGACAGTACATGCATACATACATACATACAAACATACAAAACAGTAAATGCACAACACGAAACGAAAAAAACATGCAAACAAGTACATGCGTACATACATGCAGTACATACCTACATACCTACATACATACATACATACATACCTACATACATACATGTATACATACATACATACATACAAGCATCACAATGCAAAACATGAAACGAAAAAAACATGTAAAATTGATTCCCTGTACGGGAATATCATATGTTTATGTTCTGATGAATTGAAAATGATGATCAGTGTTGTTTACAAGTGTAATGGTTTATCATTGATCGGCCGCAAGTAACACTTTGTATCTGTGTGTATATTTGGTTATCATAAAAGTTACAATTCATTTCTGACACAGTGAAGCTGTTCGTAAACTACGCTCACGTAAGTACCGGTATTTGTTTAGTAATTACTAACTAGCTACAGGAGCCATTGAGCAATAATACAGTTTGGGGGTGGGGTTAAGCATCATTTTGTAGGGGTTAGCCTCTTACTTCATACTTCATGAATAGAGTATAGATGAAAATAGATTTGACATATTAATGGCTCAATGTATAACATTTTATTTACATCATACACAACATTGGTTATGACAAACGGGGGAATAGGGATGACCTTGAGGTACAGTGACTGTCCATATAATATACCACTGATGTGGGCAGTTTAGAACTCCTAATTATGAATGTTTAAACTACTGGTTATGTGGTATGTTGGGGGTTGACGTTAGATCTAGTATTATGTTCAAAGTATTTTAACATCTCGTGTCAGAGTTGATATTTTAATATCGTCGTTTCTCTTCGGCGATGGAGACTAACCAACTTAAAATGTTAGAATCCTTATCATGAAAAGTATGGGTTCATTGTGTTAACATAAGATGCGACTGTACTACATAGGGTATGCTATAATCATGTTTGTGACCTCAAAACCATCTGTTACTAATATGCTACGGGAAAACAAGATGAATCTTTATGAAATCATAAGAAAACATATCGATTTTCTAATTGAGATTGTTTGTAATGCAAAATTAATTACAAAGCGTGATGAATATAGCCTTTTATTCTTGGATGACCCTACAATCACACTACTGGACATTTTAATCCATAAAAATAGTGAACAGTGTTCTCATGCTTTCTTGAATATCCTTAAATCTGACGAAGTAACAGCAACAATACCATTTCTTAAAACATTGATCAGTAGTGAAATAGAACGCTACAATGCAGCAATTTCTAAATATTTGTGTGATGAGTGATGTATAGGGTTCAGTGGTCTATCTCGCTGAAAAGAAAACCTGTGTATGGATTACCAAGCGTGCCCTAGCAGTGTTATAGGGATACTCATTCTCATTATAAACCCCCACTGAGTATCAATTCCGCAACATAGGCTGACATGATACACTAATCTCAAACCCATATAACTAGCTAGAAAACCGAAGGGCTGCTAGATGCACCCACTATACACTTCCCCCCCCTCATCTAGAATGCCGAAGGACCACTAGTTGCAATTAGTTACAAAAGCATAGTATACTACCCTGTAATTATGGAGGACTATACTTTATCAATGGGGGAAACCATCGCAAGTGGAGGAGACAACCCGTGCTGGAGGACACCTGAGAGCCTGAGGGCCCTGGATGAGGAACCATGGATGTACACCAATCCACCCCGGTTCATGGCTGGCGATGACGATGATGGATATGATGAGATGTCATTCTGGAGCTCAACCCCATCATCACCTATGTATTCCTATGATACGCGTGACTCACCCTACGTTTGGCCATCACCCATACATTCACCTGAGTCCCATGACAATGATGACACTTCAACTGCAAGGCCTTCACCACCACCATCCATAGTGAATTTACCCCTGAACCATACTGATGGGGTGATCAGTACAAAACTTATAGATATTATCACAGTATGTGTTGTTAAACTACTCCAAAATGCTATAACTGCACAGATGAGAGAAAGTTGCAACGGTTGTCAGATAGACCATTGTAGTCAATCCGTTATGCATATAGTGAAACAATTGTATAGTTGCATATATTGCAGACAGTTTTCTGACCTCGTATTATTACATTGCACATACTGTACATTGTATGTACTGTATTGAGAAAAATATTGGGGTGATAATGTGTACCATCTACAGTGACTACGATGATTATTCCTAAATATGCAATCATTATAAAATATGTAATCATAAAAGATTTGTATATTTTGTTATCATTTTGCTAGCTGCAATTAATTTCTACAACATTGTATGTGTTTAACATCAGTATCTGTTTTATTAATTCGCTTTGATAGCATGGGTTGGCTTAGGGGTAAGTCTCTTTTGAGGGTTTAGCCTCTCACTTCATACTTTATGTATAGAGTATAGACAAAAAATAGGTGAATTTTGTGATAAAAATAATGAGTGGGTCTAGTCAGAAGGTGGGTTATATGATGTCATATTAATGACTCAATGTATAATATTTTTATTTACACCGTGAACAACATAGTTTATGACAACTGAGGGGGTAGCTATAGTATAGTGACTGTGTCCACATGACATACCCCCGTGATGGGGAGTAATTTTGTTTTGAAATTGTGACCCCTACCCAAACATAAACAACTTGAATGTAGAATTTTCAAGTTTAATGTGCCAACTTGTTGACTCTTTTGAGAACTTCCCCAGAAAACCCTGATAGAATTCATACAATGATCGTATTCATCACCCCTAACGCTAAAAAGTGTTGTGTAAAGATACGGAGACAAACAGATTCTGTACATATTTGGTATATCTTTATTGACCCAGTTGTGGACAGAGAGTTCCCAAGTCAGATATCAGGCTGTCAATAGTCACAAATATGGTGTCTATCATTAAAACAACCACCCCTTAGTGTGCAATAAGTGGTATATGGGTCTATATTATGGTTGGCTTTAACAGTTAATACAATATCTTCAGGTCTTTATAAACCGAAAATGCTATATATTTACCACCCCAATGTATCCCTTACACTGTATTTTACTAGGCCCCTGACATAAATAATAGCTCTGTCAGATGTCACAGCATTTGTTGTGAAGTTTCACAGCTACTCTGGGTGAGCAAATGATCTAGTGACCCACTGGCCTACTACCCTCAGCCATGATTGAGAACTATTATGATGATTTAGCCTAAGATGTTAAGATACGATGTTCACATTAGCCTATTATTTTGGCTAAGATGTTAAGATACGATGTTCCACATCAGATTTCATTCCCTAGGTGTGTGCTTTTTTTCCCGTACAATACCCCCTAGGGATCAATTTAGTGAGATAATAGGGGGAAAACCATGTTTTAACCAGAATGTAATGGTAAATGAGTGATTGGGCATTTTACGATGATTGGCTCTGTAATTATCTACCCACCAGGGGGGAATGGTGAAGTATGGGGGTCTTTTACCACTACAGAGGTTTGCATAGTTACAAAATGGATAGAGAACATGTCTGAAAAATGATAAAATAGCTGAAATTAACAATTATTGTTTCGTCAGAGCAAAATAGTTATTAGTTAGTAGTTATTGGTATTGGTTAAATAATGTACTAGTCATAATATAATGGGAGAGAATGAGTCAAAAGTGGTGTATGTCGTGCATTTTTTATTAGTAACGTATCATTGTCTTTACTATAGACTAGTACATAGTACACATGGCCACACAATTAATTCCCAAATGTCTCACTCATTCAATAATGATATGATTCGCATTCATGGCAATTGCCTTTTGTTATAAATACACCCTATAAATAAATTGGCTAGCTAATCTACATGTGTGTAGTAAGTGTATGTTACGGGGGCAGTCCTTAAAACACATAGCCTACGGTATAATAGGCGAACAAATGTAAAATTAGCCGACTTGGCAAAAATCTAGTTTCGAGAAAATGTCCACCACAAGATGACATGGTGGTGAGCCCTGGTCCTTACATTGAACAGCATAGGCCTATTGTTAATAGTAGCTGTTTTCAATCAATCATACCGAACTGATCATCATACAGATGATCAGTTCTCAAACTTCTCATATCATCCCTTAAAAAAACCTTAAATTACATCTGTGCATGGGTAAAAACTATAACAACATATAGGTTTGTGAAATACTTATTTCTTTTTTATTATGATTACATAATCAGCAGTACGTGTGTGTGGCACACAATGTCATTGTAATATTTTTTCACATTTCTTTTCACATTTCTTTTCAAATAATTTGGACTCTCCTAGCAAGGAATTGTTCCATCCAAACTGCCAAAGTCTGTTGCTCAGCAATACGTGAGTGTGGCACATAATGTCATCGTAATATTTTTTCTCAATACATCACATTTATTCTCAAATAATTTGGACTCTCTTAGCATGGAGTTGATCCATCCAAACTTCCAAAGTCTGCTGCATCGCAAAGTCTGTTCTTTCTGTAGGCCGTGAGGAAAGACAGGACAACCAGGAGATATGTACCATGGCAGCGTCTTCAGAGCAGGAAACCGTTCTGATAGATGTGGCTCCTGTATGTCCATAGACATGAATACCCTGCAAGTTGTTTCGCCCTTGTCCAATATTATGACCACGAGATCAGTGACAGGATCAGAATAGCCGGAGTATGTACGCGTCAGGTTCCGGTGTTCTCTCTCCGTGATTAAGTGTCCTTCGCAGAGTAGACTGAGGGTATAATCACTGTGTCTACATAGTCTACTTCGACCCGTCGGTCCCTAATCCGTGATATGATTTATGAATTTCAGGACGATTGTCCATTGAGAACAATGTTGCACCAGCCGGTTTGGGTATATTTATGTTGCGGGGTTTATTCAGATCTACACGCCACGGCTTCTTTGCAAAGGGATAGTCCAATGACAATACATGATTGACCCTTGTAAGGCGTCCCTCCAACAGTACAGCCTTTCTACACTCTTTTGCTCTGACGAAACAATTATTGATTAATTTCAACACGTCTTGTAACAACCATAAATCTCCTGAATGAAACGCTATACGGATCGGGAAGTATTTCTCTTTATCCATCATAGTTTTAGGATTTTCAGGAGGGCCCTGGTGAGACTGTGATCTCACCAACAGCCACAAATTTGATCTTGAACAGTCGACAAGGAGCTTAGACCTAGAAGCGACTGAATCATCTACTCCCACCATTACAGGAGGTTTGATGTAGTCATTGCTAGCCCATCTCTCCCAGAGCAAGTAATTGATGAAATCCATAAGAGCCATGTTCAATCTTTCAAATTCAGACGCATAAACTCTCAAATGAGGCATGCCTGTCTCAAACAGTATTTCGCCATCTTCCATTGTATATAGATCAACATACGAGAAACAGGCAGCCAGTGAAAAATAGCACCGCAATTTACGACCATTACATAACTGGTATATCTGCTCGTCTTCGTCATGGTAAATCATGTGAGGTGAATACATCTTTCGTCTTCGCTGGTTACGTCTCAATACTTACTTACTCTTCGGTTTCTCTACATTTAAAGAACAGGCCCATGAGAGGCGGAGCTTTCTAACTCGGCTTATACAATAACCGGGTAGTTAATTCATAACCAATCATCGTAAAATGCCCAATCACTCATTTACCATTACATTCTGGTTAAAACATGGTTTTCCCCCTATTATCTCACTAAATTGATCCCTAGGGGGTATTGTACGGGAAAAAAAGCACACACCTAGGGAATGAAATCTGATGTGGAACATCGTATCTTAACATCTTAGCCAAAATAATAGGCTAATGTGAACATCGTATCTTAACATCTTAGGCTAAATCATCATAATAGTTCTCAATCATGGCTGAGGGTAGTAGGCCAATGGGTCACTAGATCATTTGCTCACCCAGAGTAGCTGTGAAACTTCACAACAAATGCTGTGACATCTGACAGAGCTATTATTTATGTCAGGGGCCTAGTAAAATACAGTGTAAGGGATACATTGGGGTGGTAAATATATAGCATTTTCGGTTTATAAAGACCTAAAGAGACCTGAAGATATTGTATTAACTGTTAAAGCCAACCATAATATAGACCCATATACCACTTATTGCACACTAAGGGGTGGTTGTTTTAATGATAGACACCATATTTGTGACTATTGACAGCCTGATATCTGACTTGGGAACTCTCTGTCCACAACTGGGTCAATAAAGATATACCAAATATGTACAGAATCTGTTTGTCTCCGTATCTTTACACAACACTTTTTAGCGTTAGGGGTGATGAATACGATCATTGTATGAATTCTATCAGGGTTTTCTGGGGAAGTTCTCAAAAGAGTCAACAAGTTGGCACATTAAACTTGAAAATTCTACATTCAAGTTGTTTATGTTTGGGTAGGGGTCACAATTTCAAAACAAAATTACTCCCCATCACGGGGGTATGTCATGTGGACACAGTCACTATACTATAGCTACCCCCTCAGTTGTCATAAACTATGTTGTTCACGGTGTAAATAAAAATATTATACATTGAGTCATTAATATGACATCATATAACCCACCTTCTGACTAGACCCACTCATTATTTTTATCACAAAATTCACCTATTTTTTGTCTATACTCTATACATAAAGTATGAAGTGAGAGGCTAAACCCTCAAAAGAGACTTACCCCTAAGCCAACCCATGCTATCAAAGCGAATTAATAAAACAGATACTGATGTTAAACACATACAATGTTGTAGAAATTAATTGCAGCTAGCAAAATGATAACAAAATATACAAATCTTTTATGATTACATATTTTATAATGATTGCATATTTAGGAATAATCATCGTAGTCACTGTAGATGGTACACATTATCACCCCAATATTTTTCTCAATACAGTACATACAATGTACAGTATGTGCAATGTAATAATACGAGGTCAGAAAACTGTCTGCAATATATGCAACTATACAATTGTTTCACTATATGCATAACGGATTGACTACAATGGTCTATCTGACAACCGTTGCAACTTTCTCTCATCTGTGCAGTTATAGCATTTTGGAGTAGTTTAACAACACATACTGTGATAATATCTATAAATTTTGTACTGATCACCCCATCAGTATGGTTCAGGGGTAAATTCACTATGGATGGTGGTGGTGAAGGCCTTGCAGTTGAAGTGTCATCATTGTCATGGGACTCAGGTGAATGTATGGGTGATGGCCAAACGTAGGGTGAGTCACGCGTATCATAGGAATACATAGGTGATGATGGGGTTGAGCTCCAGAATGACATCTCATCATATCCATCATCGTCATCGCCAGCCATGAACCGGGGTGGATTGGTGTACATCCATGGTTCCTCATCCAGGGCCCTCAGGCTCTCAGGTGTCCTCCAGCACGGGTTGTCTCCTCCACTTGCGATGGTTTCCCCCATTGATAAAGTATAGTCCTCCATAATTACAGGGTAGTATACTATGCTTTTGTAACTAATTGCAACTAGTGGTCCTTCGGCATTCTAGATGAGGGGGGGGAAGTGTATAGTGGGTGCATCTAGCAGCCCTTCGGTTTTCTAGCTAGTTATATGGGTTTGAGATTAGTGTATCATGTCAGCCTATGTTGCGGAATTGATACTCAGTGGGGGTTTATAATGAGAATGAGTATCCCTATAACACTGCTAGGGCACGCTTGGTAATCCATACACAGGTTTTCTTTTCAGCGAGATAGACCACTGAACCCTATACATCACTCATCACACAAATATTTAGAAATTGCTGCATTGTAGCGTTCTATTTCACTACTGATCAATGTTTTAAGAAATGGTATTGTTGCTGTTACTTCGTCAGATTTAAGGATATTCAAGAAAGCATGAGAACACTGTTCACTATTTTTATGGATTAAAATGTCCAGTAGTGTGATTGTAGGGTCATCCAAGAATAAAAGGCTATATTCATCACGCTTTGTAATTAATTTTGCATTACAAACAATCTCAATTAGAAAATCGATATGTTTTCTTATGATTTCATAAAGATTCATCTTGTTTTCCCGTAGCATATTAGTAACAGATGGTTTTGAGGTCACAAACATGATTATAGCATACCCTATGTAGTACAGTCGCATCTTATGTTAACACAATGAACCCATACTTTTCATGATAAGGATTCTAACATTTTAAGTTGGTTAGTCTCCATCGCCGAAGAGAAACGACGATATTAAAATATCAACTCTGACACGAGATGTTAAAATACTTTGAACATAATACTAGATCTAACGTCAACCCCCAACATACCACATAACCAGTAGTTTAAACATTCATAATTAGGAGTTCTAAACTGCCCACATCAGTGGTATATTATATGGACAGTCACTGTACCTCAAGGTCATCCCTATTCCCCCGTTTGTCATAACCAATGTTGTGTATGATGTAAATAAAATGTTATACATTGAGCCATTAATATGTCAAATCTATTTTCATCTATACTCTATTCATGAAGTATGAAGTAAGAGGCTAACCCCTACAAAATGATGCTTAACCCCACCCCCAAACTGTATTATTGCTCAATGGCTCCTGTAGCTAGTTAGTAATTACTAAACAAATACCGGTACTTACGTGAGCGTAGTTTACGAACAGCTTCACTGTGTCAGAAATGAATTGTAACTTTTATGATAACCAAATATACACACAGATACAAAGTGTTACTTGCGGCCGATCAATGATAAACCATTACACTTGTAAACAACACTGATCATCATTTTCAATTCATCAGAACATAAACATATGATATTCCCGTACAGGGAATCAATTTTACATGTTTTTTTCGTTTCATGTTTTGCATTGTGATGCTTGTATGTATGTATGTATGTATACATGTATGTATGTAGGTATGTATGTATGTATGTATGTAGGTATGTAGGTATGTACTGCATGTATGTACGCATGTACTTGTTTGCATGTTTTTTTCGTTTCGTGTTGTGCATTTACTGTTTTGTATGTTTGTATGTATGTATGTATGCATGTACTGTCTGCATGTATGTATGTATACATGTACTGTATGTATGTATGTATGTATGTATGTATGTATGTATGTATGTATGTATGTATGTATGTATGTATGTATGTATGTATGTACTGTATGCTTGTATGTATGTATGTATGTATGTATGTATGTATGTTAGCAAGCCACCAGTTACTGGAATTATTTGTACATCGACAAATGCCGTGAGTTGGTAGCAAAAACTGACCACTGACAACTAACTGAAAGTGGCATATAAATAAAATTAAAAAAATGTTCTCTATCGATGTCTTGACTAGTACAACGTATGTCTTTTCAGGCAAGCATCTTTATCATAAACATGTTGCTACTCATGTATTGTTCAACATCCTGCTATATAATTACTAAATAAAATAAGATCTCTGACTGTAAGAAGGGGGTGTGCCAATCCTGACTCACACTACGGTGTTCCCCCCACTTACCCAGCATGCAACGGTACTTCCCTACACCTACTTTACAAACAATTATATTTACCCATCATGCACCAATCCTGATCCCTGGCATCGCTCCCCCAATTACCCACAATGCAGCAGTGCTTCCCCCCAACTATTTACAAGCAATTCTATTTACACCCATGTGCAACCGTGAGTCTACACAGCACGTCAAAGCTGGGCTCCCAACATTTGGTTTAGGGTATACCTCCAACACAACATCTAAAGTGTAAAATGTCTTTAAGTACTCATGAAAAGTACTATTATCATTTTTGCCTAAAACAAAAAATAATTTAACGTTATTTTCTATCTATCCTATTGTAGACTTATATTATCCCAGAGTTTTATGTGTAATATTATGTAAGTTATGGGGAAAGGTTTATTCACAGATTAGTTCACATGATGTAACCACTAAGTGAGAGTGAGAGTATTTTTCAATAAAAATATCTGCGTGCTTGTTTTAACATGCACATATTTTATCCCCAATCAAGCAATACAAAAATAGGAGACCAAACTAACTAACTTAACTAATGAATGAGTGATACATTGTGAGAATGTAGCTATTTTGTAGGCCTATCAGTTTAAAAGTATACGTGTAACTCTTTATAACTAGTACCACATGTGTATATCATATTTTGTCACACTATAATGTAGAATATTTACTAAGTCAAATAAGATCTCTGACTGACTGAGAAGGGGGTGCGCCAATCCTGACCCCCACTGCGGCGCTCCCCCCACTTACCCAGCATGCAACGGTACTTCCCTACACCTACTTTACAAACAATTATATTTACCCATCATGCACCAATCCTGATCCCTGGCATCGCTCCCCCCAATTACCCACAATGCAGCAGTGCTTCCCCCCAACTATTTACAAGCAATTCTATTTACACCCATGTGCAACTGATGCTTCCACACAACAAAATATTTGCTACCCTGGTTTAAAATACACATTTTTACCCACAATCAATCAATACAAAATATAGTATGTAAGGTCTCACACCGTGTGTGTCATGGATGACGGGGGCACACAGTGCCATAAGCATCTCGTACTACCCAGAAAACCATAGAGGGTGTTGTAACCCATTCACAACCGCTAGCCAACACAGCACGTCAAGGTGAGAGCCCCCACCCCTACTTCCAATAATGTAATCTGAATTCTTGCCTGACTCCCCCTTGAACTCAGAGCTATTATATGGGAATCTGTGAGTCTTCACACTTAGCTACGGCAGTCTGTTTGAATGGAAATTTTATAAACGTATTAACTACAAGAAGTTTTATTGAGTGTTGTCTACACAGGCCTAACTGCTGTCACCATGCATAGTATGTTAAATTCAACAACACCTCAGAGTCTCAGAGGACTTTGAAAACAAAAGCCTGCTCTACCGGGCGCCCTCCCCCACCCCTCCTACACCCCTCAATTATAGAATTACCCCCACAGGGTACCACAGCCACACACACACACACACACACACACACACACACACACTATTTATTTTTATTTACTAAACAAAAGGTATTCAAATAACATCAATGTCTCCCGCCTGCACTAATCCAATTATATAATTACCCCCCGTCTACCCCACCCCTTCGCCCCCACAGGGAGGGGGTCACAGATAAGCCCAAACAGGCCCAAACACGCCCCCACCCCCACCCCTCAAACACTCCCACTCTGGTGACGTCATCAAAATGGCCGCTAGCCACGCCCACAGGGTACCTCAGTCAATTATTCAGGAATTTGGACAATATTGACCAATATCGGGTGCCTTATTACTACTCATACAGGCACAACCAGCAGCTTAAAAAGTGGATCAGGAAGGCCATGGCTTTAGGATTCCTGCCACTTGCGGTTGTTCGTCAGAACTTCAGGCTCCTGGCCACGTCCCGACAGACCAGGCGGCTGAGGCGTGTGCACCCAGAAGTGGATGATTTCGTCCAGTATATGGAGCACACATATGTGGGGGGTAATGCCATCTTCCCCCCAGCCGTCTGGAATGTACATCGCCGTCGGTCAGACAACCGAACGAACGACCGCATTGAAGGTAACAACTTATATTTCTTTACTGTAATAGTTAACATATTGAAAAACATATTATAGATTCTCTTTACAATTTGTAAGGAGACAGGAGGTGTGTGTGGTATAGCCTTGTGAGATCAGTCAAGATACTGTAAGTTTGGACAGAATGGGAAAACTAGTGGTTCTGATTTAATAAATGAAAAATAAAGAAAAGGTTTTTTTCACCAGCCTTTCGTCCTTTTTCATGATGCCATTTGTTTATATAAACATATGAAACAATATCGAACCATATGGCATCATGACACTTAAAAAAATGACACTTAAGTCAAAAGTGAGGTTACATCTGTGCATCTTCTCACGCAGAATTGGTTCAAATAGCTAAATGTCATTAAATGTATAAACAAATGTCAATGGGCCACATGCCTTGGGTGCTGTATTTACACATCTATGATCGTTTCAGGTTTCCATCACAGATGGAATGCAAGTATGCATCGACGCCACCCATCCATATGGGTCTTCATCCGGCGTCTTAAAGACGAGCAACGCCTGGTGGAGACGGTGATTGGGATGGCGGACCGCGGTGTCCGCCCGCCCACCCAAAGAAGAAAGTGGAGGAGGCAGGAGGAGAGGCTGCAGCGGCTGCGGAGGCAGTACGGGAGGGGTGACAGGACATTAGACCAATACTGGGAGGCAGTCCAGTACCTCATCGTCAATTTTGAATAGGCCACCCCACCAACACCACCACGTCCTGCCAGCCTGCCTGCGAGGGAGGGAGGGAAACCTCCTAGTGGCTCATACGTTTTTATTTTCTTGCCTTTCTTTTTTCTTACCTTATTGCCTCATGCTATTTTTGTTTGTCTCTGCCATTGGCAGGTTGGCATTTTTTGGTGCCTGAACTTTCAGTCAGATTGGGAGGACTGTGACTGACAGATGTGGACAGTAACTGTAGTTAAGTACAGTACGTCAGTATTTCATTTGTTTTTATGCCAATGTGGCTGGGCGCCCCTCACTTAAATGTGTAGCCTACTTTACTTGAGTATTTTATTTGTTTTTTATGCCAGTGTGGCTCGGCGCCCCTCACTTCAATGTGAAGAGACTATCTCTCCACCCAACATATTTCATATGTATGGGGAATGACCCCACCTCACTCGTGACGTGGATATCTCTTTAAGACACACCAGTTGTACTGGCACGCACGGGTATATAAGGCCCAGGTGTGCGTGATTACACTGGTTTACTTAATCGACACCGCTTCTGAGCGACATCAAGGTGGAGAGATAGTCTCTTCACTCAGAGAACAAAGGTTACAACGTAACCAAACGTTCTCTATCGTATTGAGACTATCTCTCCACCCAACATATTTCATATGTATGGGGAACTCTGTAAGACACCTCGTGAGGAAGCGAAGCAGTCCCAGAACCCCGAAGACAACACCAGTGGGCTCCGACCCAGCACATACTGAATTTTGAATTATTTATCATGTATGTTCAATGTAATGTATTTACAACCCCTGGAACGGCCGGACAGCCAGACGCCATCCACCGCCAAATGCTCAGGCGCTAGACGCCACCCAGAGCCCGGCCCCGCAAGACACTAAGGCCAGAGGCCACAGGGGTGAAGGGCCGCCCAAGCCAGCCCACCAGACGCAAGGCTGGCTTGACTGGTGAAGGTGAAAATGACACCCACCGCTGAGTAGCATGCGAGACCAACTCCCCGATGGGAGCGAATGCTGCATGTTCAGCCGGTATTACCGGGTGAATGTAGATGGAGTAGACCAGTGTTTCCCAACCTTTTTTGTCCCAAGGCACACTTTTCATAGCCTAAAAATCTCAGGGCACACCTAGATATACGGTGTATAGGCCTATCTATATGCATATACATACATACATATGTGTATGTATGTGTATATATATATATATATATATATATATATATATATATATATATATATATGTATACACAGTGTGTATAACACTAGTTCAGTTCTTAGTTCATCATTCAATATTTTGAACTAAAGTTCATCGTTCCAAAAAATGAACTATTTTAGTTATTTTTCGTTCTTTCTTTTTTGAATTATTATAGTCCGGGAGCCGTGGGGGTGAACGTGGTTTCGTCAGATAAAGTTTTTTTCTCAACTGATTCTTGTAGCTTGGGGTCCCCTCTTAATAATTCAAGAGGGTGCCCAGTGATATCCCTTGGGCATTTTTTGTTATTAACCCCTTAATACCCGAAACAGTAAAAATCAACCAAAATAGAGTTTTATGGTATGTCATGCAAAATGCTTGATCTAAATGCATCGAATTTGCTTTCTACGGTGTTTATACATGAAAGTGGATGTGTACAGTGCATTAGATTTAACATTTTTGCATTTTTAGATATTAACCCCTTCATGCCCAAAACAGCAATATACCATACAGTTAGATTTATGACGTGTTATGCAGAATTATCCATTCAAATGCTTCAAATTAGCTTTCTACAATGTCTGTATTAATGTTTATGTGGAAGTGGTCATGCACATCATATCCCGTTATGGTCCAATGATACCAAATAGCCAAATTTGTCTGAGACCCCAGAATCAGAGACGGAGACGAGAACTAAGTTTACAGGAATTTATTAAAAAAGGTAAATCCTATCTAATATCACTAGTGTGGTGACTATGGGTGCCTTGGCAAGTGTGGATGGCGTGTGTGCTATGCTACATGTGTGAGTGTAATACCTGTGTAATAGTGTAAGAAGCTTAGGGTGGTGTGTATGTACATGGAAAGGTGGGTGTTATATAATGTGCTGCAAGTCTATCGATGAGCCCAGGACAGAGGTGAGGGAGTTTTTCTGGGAATCGATGTCGGCTTAGGCGTGTCGAGAATGTTCTGGGTGGTGGGGGTAGGTGTTGCCATGGCCGCGGCCAAGTCCCTGGTGCGTTCTCTACGCCGAAACGACTGGTTCACGTCAATAGATTTAAAGGACGCCTATTTCCACATCCCGATCTACCCGCCACACAGGAAGTTCCTGAGGTTCGGGTTCAGGGGGAGGGTGTACGAGTATACGGTTCTCCATTTCGGGATGTCCCTGAGTCCCAGGGTGTTCGTGAAGTGCACCGAGACGGCGCTCGCTCCCCTGCGGCGACGCGGTCTCCGTGTGGCGAGCTATATCGACGACTGGCTTTTGTCCGCAGACTCAGCCCAGGAGGCACTAGGGAACACGAAATGGATCGTGTCCCACATGTCCTCCCTTGGTTTCACCATAAATCACGAGAAAAGCGTGATGGTGCCCTCATAGTCGATAGAGTTCATAGGCATAGCACTGGATTCGGTCTCCTACACGGCTCGTTTGAGTCCGGCAAGGGTCAACGCTTTCCTACAGTGTATAGCTCTGTTCAAACAGGGCTGCAAGCTCCTGTTCAGAACGTGCCTACGGATGTCTGGACTCATGGCGTCGGCCATATCCCTAGTCAGGTTAGGCAGACTGCATATGAGACCTTTCCAGCGATGGATAGGCTCTCTGCAGGTGCCCACCAGGGCCCTCTCACGACGAGTTACGGTCTCTGGGACCTGCACCCTTGCGTTGAAGTGGTGGTCAAACAGACAGGTCCTGACGGAGGGCGTCCCTTTGGGGCTACCAGTGGTCAGGAAGGTCGTCACCACAGATGCCAGCCTGACTGGTTGGGGAGCCACCCACGAAGGCAGGACGACCAGAGGAGCGTGGGAGGGATCTTTGAGATCCGCCCACATTAACTACCTGGAGCTCCTAGCGTTTTTTCTGGCTCTGCAACATTTCGAACCGCTCATACGGGGGTATCACGTCCTGGTTCGTACCGACAACACCACAACGATGTGCTATATCAACAGGTCCTGAGGTCCCTGCGACTACACACGCTAGCACACAGACTGTTGATCTGGTGCGACACACGCTTTCTGTCCCTTACAGCTTGTCATGTCACAGGGCTCCTGAACACAGGCGCGGACCTGCTATCCAGGGGCCCTCTCCGCTACCACGACTGGTACACCAGGGCGTGGCAGGAAAAATATGGGAGAAGTTCGGGCCGCCTGTGGTGGACCTGTTCGCCTCAGAGGAGAACAAGAAGTGCCAGCTCTTCTTCTCACTGAGGGGCTCGTCGGCCCTGGGGATAGACGCGATGGCCCATCGCTGGCCCCGGGGTCTACTGTATGCATTCCTTCCCTTAGACCTGATTCCTCTCGTTCTGGCCAGAGTGAGAGCTCAGGGCTCGAAGGTGCTCTTGGTGGCACCGGCCTGGGGGTCTTGGAGACAAGGGATATTCCCCCTCCTATACGACCAACCTTGGCAGCTCCCTCTGTGGAGGGACCTGCTGTCCCAGGCAGGGCACGAAATATTCCACCACCGGCCACAGGACCTGGATCTGTGGGTCTGGCCGGTGAAGGGTCGAACCTAGAAGCTGGAGGCTTACCGGCGACTGTCATTTCGACTATCCTGGGTGCTAGAGCTCTTTTGACTAGACAGCGTTACAACACAGCCTGGAAGGTGTTTGAACGTTGGTGTTCATCGAGACCTGTCAGGGTTATCCCTTTTCAGGTGTCAGTGATGGACATTTTGACTTTTATACAAGAATTTCTTGATAGGGATCTTGGAAAATCTTCGGTTAAAGTCAACCTGGCGGCCATTTCGGCCTACCACGTAGGTATGAATAACAGACCAGTGAGTGAACACTTGCTGATCCGTCAGTTCATGAGGGGCGTCGCACGTGCCAGACCGATAACCAGGTCACTGGTTCCGTCCTGGGACCTGATACTGGACACGGTGAGCTTGAAGGTCCTCACTTTGAAAACCGTTCTGCTGGTCGCTTTGACGACGGCAAAACGATCCAGTGATATTCATGCCCTCTCAGTGAACCCGAGCTGCATGAGGTTTAGTGGCAATGGTTCCAGGCTGTCACTCAGGCCAAACCTCTCTTTCATGCCCAAAACCTTCCCTTCCGGAGGGGCCCCGGTCTGGCGGCTTTCCACCCACCTCCGTTCTCTTCAGTGGAGGACAGGAGGTTGAATTGTCTGTGCCCGGTTAGGGCCTTGAAGCTCTATGTGGACAGGACTGCCCCCTTCAGGAAGAATGATCAGCTGTTTGTGGCGTGGGATTCCCAGACCAAGGGAAAACCCATAACCAAAGTAAGGCTTTCACAGTGGCTTGTGGAAGCCATACGGTTGGCTTATACAGCTGGCTTATACATGGAGCCCCTGGAGGGCCTGAGGGCCCATTCCTCCAGGGGCATGTCGGTATCCTGGGCGCTTGCAAAAGGTGTCCCTATTCAGGATGTCTGTACGGCGGCAAGTTGGTCGTCTCCATCGACGTTTGCCGCGTACTATAACCTGGATGTGGTGCCGTCTGAAATGGCTCATGCCGTTTTGGACGTCGCTCCCAGGTAAAGGGTGGTTTGGGTTGGCCGTCCCAAAACCACCAAATACTGGGGGCCCGATGGCCCCCTCATGCTTTTCCTGGCAACTAGTGGTAGTCATACTGGGGGTGTATGATTCCCCATTGGCGATCCTCTAAGCGGAATGAGATTAAATAAACTCTGGGTTACTTTAGTAACCTCAGTTTATTAATCGAATGGAGCGATGAGGATCGGCCTTACTACCCTTCTTGCTTAAAGGGTCACTTCACCCCTGACACAACCTGATCTTATTTTAATGATGTTTAGGACACTAGAAACACTTTTCCTGGGTTTTTGTGTGCGCAATCCCTGTTTTCAGATATCCTGGTCAGGAATTCATTTTATCTACGTCAGAATGCTCATGGCCCCTCCCCTCCGGACTACAACAGTCTAACCTCGCGTCACCTTAGAGTATGCGCGTCACCTACACACGGCTACACCTACACCTGAAGACAGCCCAGAGGGGTGTCCCTAGTCTCTACTCCGTTCCACCTACAACCCCAGGCCACCCCCACCGATGCATTCCTCAGATTGTTTGTTTGTGTATTATCATGGCGTCTGCAGTGCAGAGTGATACTGATAGCACTCCATGGACAATATTTATTTGAACCGGAATACACAGAAGATCAACCCCAGCGCAGATGAAACGAGCATGCAGGGCAGCCTGGCCCTGGATATTTTTTACTTGATCAAGTAAGTATTTCTGTAGCCCTGAAACATGATTGTCATAAGAGCGTCATGTAAACCATGGCTAGGTATTTCTGCAAAGTGTAAACATGATGTAAACTTGCATAATCTAGCAATCGATTGCTTTAATGTGAGAGTTTTATAAAGTTAGGGTAGTAGCTAGGCTATGTATGTGTATAGTTCAGACTGTTCAGAGTGTCGTAGTACGTAGACTTGTTTCAAGATTCCAGTTCATAGACGCAGCCATGTTCTATCCTATCGTTACGTTGGGTCACGAAAATAGAAGGTCTACAAGCTCACAGCGCATCGCGGATTCGACACTTTGTGAGCTTGTAGGTCTGTTATTTTCGGTGCACCAACGTCATGCATGCAACATGTATAAATCAGGCTTCACGTCGGATAGATGATGATGGCCATATTGTTTTCATTTACAGGAGTCAGGACTGGAGGACAGACAATACGGATGTCGTTTTCAGCCAAACGTGAGAGGAACTGCTGCATCGGAGGGAAGAGTTGTGTTCACCTTATAAATAAGAACATTCCCTTTTCCAAGCCTTCATGTCATCATTTCAAAACTTGGAAAACAGCTATAATGAAGTTATCTAATAAAACGTTTACATGATGTACACCTGCTTGCTGCTCATTGACTATATGTAAAGAATGAAAAAAGGTTGCACCCCAAATTCCATCTAGTGTTCATTTGAACGATTTCATTTGGCAGAAATGGCATATTGCATAACGTGTTGTACATTCTCTTCATGTAATCATTTTGCTGGGGATTGCTTACCATACAGTTGAACTACAGTAAAACATAATGTAACAATATCCACTAATTAAAAATTATTGAGAGTCACACATGAATATGAAACGTAGGCTACGTTTTGTTTTATTATAAAATGCATTATATCTCCCTTCAATATCAATCACAGACTTTCTTCATGGTGTGGGAATGACGAAACAATTGAGGAAAAACACGTTTGTTTAGTGATACTATGCTAATTTATATATATTTAGTTTGCTTTGCTATAAAAAGCTACATGACCATTTTCAACCGTAACGCAGACAGCATCGATGCGGCTGCAGCGGCTCTGTCTAATTCCTGAAGAGTGAATACTTTCTTCCAAAACAAATCTAATGTCCAACCGTTTACTGGTTCAAGAAAAAGGAGAAGCAGACTTCACGTTGTACAAGAAAGAACACATGGCTTCATGTCGTGTTGTTTAGTCATCCACTCGAAAAAGGCTAGCAAAAAGTGGTTTGTTATTATTCTTGCAAAAATGCACCCGCAGTGAAGGTTGCCAGTTCTTTGACTTTGTGAGAGAAATAAGCAACCATGTCCATGCAAAGTGCAAACAAGCCTCAAAACAATATGCACATATATTTTTGGTTATTTATATTATGTGCCTATTAGGCACATAAGCCGGCTATTTAAAAAAATAATCTTGAGTGGATAAAGTGCAAATGTGGAATATCTTTGAAACATTTTAACAACACATCTAATACAGGGCTCCATGGCACAAATTACGTGGAAAAATACAAATTAATTTGGGGGTCCTTGGCATGTTCATGGAGAACCACTGGTGTGAACAACATTTGGATGAAAGCCCAAATATCAACTACATTTTAGAAACAAGTCAAAAAAAATAAACCAACCAGTGATTGTGAACCACCAATATTTACAAGCAACAAAAATAAGCCCAAAGTTGCTTATAATAAGCAGACATGGCAACACTGGGTCACTTCCATGTGTATTTGTTGTTTGTAGAAAATGGGAGGATAAAGATCATAAAGTCACACCTACACGAAGCCTCCCCCTGAGGAACAGCGCAGCAAAGCATTATGGGCATTGTAGGAATTCAGCAATCCAGTCAACCCCTAGTCAAATACACAGACTTCATTATTTTTCTGGTCAAAGGGTGCAAATTTCAAATTGTGCTACTGTTATCTATTGCAAATACCATTAACATTGAGTGACTGGATTTTCTTCCAGAGGTGAAGTGACCCTTTAACAACGGCAGAAGAAGCTGGTTGTCTAGGAATGACGTGACAGAGCATGGAGGTGATATTTATCACCTGGGGGCGGATCAAAGACCACGCAATGTCACGTAAAAAAGGCACGACAAATCAAATCAATTTGATCGTGAGGTTATGGATGTACTTATGTGTTCACGCCACTAGATGGCGCTCCCCATCGGCGATCCTCATCGCTCCATTCGATTAATAAACTGAGGTTACTAAAGTAACCCAGAGATTCCCTACTAGCTTGTCAGTCGAAATAGCAGGGAAAGGTAACATGGACGAATTGTGTTTCTATTATGTAGGTTACAGTTATGAATTGATACTATTAAAAATATATATTTTTGTAATCCGACTGTTTATTCATCTCGTGCAATATTTGTATTTTGTCATGTATCAATACACATGAAAAAGTAAATTGGATGGTTTTGATTTGAATGTTTTGATGTTTCCATGCAGGATGCTCAAGATGAAATGCTTAATAAAGGGTTAATATGCATTAATCTGAAAGGAAACATTTAGTACATGACCAGTTTCACTCATATACTTTGAAGGAAGCAGATCTGATTTGATTTCATTGCTGAGCAAAATAATGCCCTAAATCAAATTTTATGGTATTTTGGTGTTTTGGATATGAAGGGGTTAATATCTAAAAATACATCAATATTAAATCTGATGCACTGTACACATCCACTGTCATGTATAAACACTGTAGAAAGCAAATTTGATACATTTAGATCAAGCATTTTGCATGACATACCATAAAACTCTATTTTGGGTTGATTTTTACTGTTTCGGGCATTAAGGGGTTAATAACAAAAAATGCCCAAGGGATATCACTGGGCACCCTCTTGAATTATTAAGAGGGGACCCCAAGCTACAAGAATCAGTTGAGAAAAAAACTTTATCTGACGAAACCACGTTTAGCCAAAAATCAGCAGTCGGCTCCCGGACTATTATTATTATTATTACCACAGCCCATAGCCATACAGAACAGACTTTATTGAATAAAACAACTTTGGGGGATTTAATAATTAAAAATTAATTCCTTTAAAAAAAATTACTCATATGCAATGTGAAATGCCACCTAATTCTTAATCCTTTTCCTTGTCTTTATTATGGGCCAACTTGTGAAAGCTGCATGCTTTTATTGTGAAGGGTCTCAGTTCTCACAGCCTGCATATTTCCACGTGCTGAAAATAGCTGATCGACAAGCTCACAACGCGTTGCGGACGCAACGCGTTGTGAGCTTGTAAATCAGCCATTTTCAGCATGGAACACGTGTTCGACGAAGAATAAATCAGGCATCACTGCGCTTCTGTGGAGGGAGGGATATATATTGTGTTGGCCCGAGGCGATCATGTATGGACACTTGGACAGTTGGACAGCTATTTTTCGTGGCACATTATGTTTAATCACAACAACGTCACGTTTACTTTACCTCCTCAGTGTTTGGGTCGGGACATGTAGGACTGTATGTGTCTGCTGTCTACGTGCATATGCGCGAAATGTAGCGTCTTCTGGATGCATCTCTTTAGCATTAACATTTCAATGGCTGAGGGTCGTTAGAGTATATTGTTCCGTCACACGTCTAACCATTAGACGTGCGATAACAACAACGGCGCAACAATAGGAAGCCTGCAGCCCGGCCAGTAGCTATAATATTGCTTTCGGGGGAGGGTTTAGGGTTAGTGTTATTTTCGGTGAAATCAGGCGGCACACCTGGACACATCAAACGGCACAGTAAAGTGCCGCGGCACACAGGTTGGGAAACACTGGAGTAGACTATGTCGCCGCTGTGCAGATCTGTCAGAGACGCACCTTTCCGCAGCGTCCCCAGGTGGAGTGTGCCTGCCCTCCAGGCGGCACTGGTACTCTGTGATCCATGCACTCTCACTTGAAGCACTCAAAGAGCTGGTCCGTTATTCTGTGGGCCTTGTGTGGCCATAACGTCCAACTCTAGTGCTCCAATAGGGCAGAGTGGGGACCGACTCCATCTCTGTACGTCGACTGTCTGTATGACGACGGTAGGGCAGAGCTCAACCACCTGATTGAGACGTGCCCTTTTGAAAACATTGGGGAGAAAGGCCTGTTTGGGGCATAAGACTATACCATCATCCGGCATGGGCCTGCAAAGCTCAATATGGATTGACAGATCACGCCGACAAGACTGCCGTCTTGAGCATGTCAGGCTCACTGACTAAAGGTTGTAGAGCCTCCAGGGCTAACCCCAGATGGGCCTGATTGGGTCCCTAACCTGAGCTCCTCTGAGCCTCAGGGCACCCTTCAGGAAATGCTCTTCTTTTCTTTGTAACAAGGTTACTGCAGTCTGCAGGGCCTGCGCTCCCGCTCAAGTCAGCCTGCCGAACACTCGGTCGGCTGACTGTTGAAGCCCTGTTCTCAGAACCAGAATGATCCTTATTGTCACATCACAGTTTTACAAGTAAAAAGTGGATGGCCTTCGTTTTTGTGCATAGTTCCCATCGTGTTTATGCTGCGGAGCTAAGCACACGCACAGTGAGAAGGGTGCTGGCTGCCACACTGATACCACATATGGTAGAACCTGATAAATGCTGACAGCGTCGATCAAGAGGCTGTCCCACAGATCTCCGATTGGAGGGCACCTCGAAGCCCATGCGGCAGCGAGGCCCTGTGTGGAATGTGCACATGTTGCACATGTTGGGGCTGGCCTGCCTGCCCACCTATATGCCTGCTGGATTGTTTCACAAGCCGATTAGTGAAGTCCAGTCTTAGAGACTATCTGCCTAAGACAGTTAGGCCCATTTAAGGCCCTGAGAAGAACACTGAGGAAGGCCCCCCTGCTTCACCACCCTGCTTAGGAGGGTGGGAAGGGTGAAAATCAATCGACTGAATGGCTCACACTCCGATCAGGCCGTATGGCAAAATGCAGGGATTGGTGCCGACAACACCTAAGCATTGCCATGTAGGAAGCGGCAGCACCCCTCACTGACAGGGACATTCTTGTGGCCGCTAACAGCAAGAATGCTGTCCTGTGAGAAGCCATTGCAGCCCAAGTCTCCACGGGCTTAATTGGCTCATGCCGTAAGGCAGATAGTACCACCCCCCGAGGAGGGACTGCTGGCCTATTGTGTAAGGGATGAATGGTATGAGGACCGACTGGGTGACTATTGTGTCGCCCTTGTGTGGGACGGTGGCCCGCCCTGTTTCCAGATCCCTGGCCTAGCCACACGAATACCTCTGGATGAGGAGGGAGCTCACTCCGTGGCTTCGGTAACCGGTCTCCAACACACATAATTACACCCAGGTGTTTAAACGGCCATGCCGTAATACAACCTTATGGTGGTTCTGCTCACCCCTGACAGTCACATTCTGCTGTGTGAACAGACGGAATTATTCGCTGGAACAACGTGGAACGTGTAAACTGACGCTGTCAACGATACGCCCGCGTAGTGAATGACAGATAATGCACTGGCCGCATGTTCAGAAGAGCCGGAGACACAAAGTGCACCGTGACTGCCCTCGGCCCTAAGGGGCGGAGGCACAGCCTGAGGGTGGCCCGACTCACTAGAGCAAGGGACCGAGTCCCTGCTTTGCCCTCTAACACATGCCGAGGAGCGCTGCGGACTGTGAGAGTTGACGCCTGCAAGGCCTCTTGTCGAGGTGCCGGCCTAGGTGCCCAAAGTGCTGCAGGTGCCTGGCCACATTGTTGTGGCACTGCACCTCTGAGCGAGCACACGCCATTCAGTTATCCAATTTAGGATGCAAAGGCCCTCCCGCCAAGGACTGCGTCCAATCGGGGGGCTAGACATATGCCGAATGGGAGGATACGGGACTCGAAGGTTCTGTTGTCTAAGACAAGCCGGTCAGTGCGTCAGTGTGTCAGACCCGGGATCTGAGAATAAACATCCCCGGTCGAGCATGGCAAGCCAGTCGCCTTGGAGGATGGCCTGTCCGACCCTCAGCCCTTCCTTGCCAGGAGTGCTGTAGGCAGCACACCACCCCCCGAAGACATAGTGGGACCCACCAATGGGTCCACCTGAATTGTCTTCCAGGACAGCCGCTGTCCCGAGAGACAGCGGGTGGGGTCTGGGGCCTTAACTGTCAGGACTGAGGGATGGGCTTAGCCCGCCGAGCACATTTTAGCCATACCCCACCGGTTGGCCTGTAACCGGACACGTAGGTCCCTGGAACTGCCAAACCTGACTGGGGTTGCACAGCCTGAGGGGCAACCGAGGCAAGCTGCTCACGGCTGCTTGTGGAGGTGCACATCCTGTGCACCTCCACAGCCTCCTTAGGATGCTGTAGCAAAGCACTGGCCTTTTGGCCAAACATGGCCGACGGCTCAATAGGCAGCGTCATTGGGGGAGCTTGGTCCTCCTATCGCAGCTTGGGTTGGGGCCGCCACAGATGGGACCTCACCAAAGGGCATCAATAGCATTGCCCGCTGCTGCTGCCTGGGGAGCCTGGAAGCCAGTAGCTGCAGCTCCTCAATAAGGTCCGGGCCCTTATGGTCATATAAGCCGGTGCTGAAGTAGTGACAAAATAGGCCTGTGTTGACTAGCTGCGCCTAGATAGCCATAGTGCATTCTCGGGATGAGAAGGAGCTTACTTTGTGGTTTCGAACCGGTAACCGGATTATACCATGCAAGTTTACACCTATAGGTGTGTGAACGGCCTTGCCGTGATACACCGTACAGTGTACTCCGCCCGACAGCCGCGGCACACTCCGCTGTGTTACCGAAATTGGCAAAACTACATCACGGACGCGTGAGCTGACACCGTCAGCGATACGCCGTATATACAGTAGTGTGCAAAGGGCTGTGATTTCAGGGCTTGCTCCTGGCAGACTCAGTACGTCCTGTCTGTGTCACTGAACCAAGTTCCACAGACGGAACTACACCACGGTCGCGTCAACTGACACAGTCAGCCAGACGCCGTATAGTGCGCTACTAAACCTGAACGCGGAAGATGGCTGCCACGGCAGCCATACACTCGTGTGGTGTTTGAATAGACTGTCTGCTCTGATCCCAAGGGATTTGGTAGTTTTAACTACAAACGAGCCACGATCGAACCCTGAGAGGGACGACTCAGCGTCAGCTCTCTGAACTGCAAAGTGCAGTGGATGGATAGGGTCCAATACTCGTAAGTAGTCCTCACAGTAAACTTCCAAAAATCCATCTGTACAGACCTGTCTACACCAGGCCGGGCAGGAAAAGAGGTGGAGCCATAGCCTGAGCTTGGCACATCCAGCTCTGCCCCCCTGGGACGTTTAGTCTGTTGGGCTGAAGTGTAAACAGCTAACTTTTTGCCTCAAACAACAGGCACCCATAGCCTCCTAGCCTCAACTGGCAAGATGAAGAAATTCATACAGGAGGCGGGGTCTTCGTGAGCTGCTATGGCATGACCGGGGCCCCACAGGTCACCCACTGGTCATGGCCAACCTCTGTGGGCATATGTGCCCCACGCAGCCCAAGAGAAACCCCTGCTGTTTCCATTTCATTTAATACCTATATACACTATTATTTTAATATATTATATTAAATAAATACACGTTCAACTGTTTGGACATGCTCAAAAACGGGGAGTATAGTAATGTGCTTGAGAAGTGAGGGTCACAATTTACACTGCTGTCTCTCAGTCACATATTGATATTCATGTGTTGTTGTTTTGTTTTTGTTTTGTTTTGTTGCAATTTGTAACATGTTTCGTGTGGATCCCAAAAGACTAGCTGACTGCCATGGCATCAGCTAATGGGGATCTTTCCGAATAACCAAATAAATAAACAACAGCCAGCAGAGCTTCTATAGTCTCTCTCTCTCTCTCTTTCTCTGGAGGAGGGCGCACCTGAACTCCCCAGCTGCGTTGGAGGCACAGAGTGTTTGAGTTGGAGACAACACTCTGCTCCAAACTTTTGCATTATAGTGTATATACGTATGCAGATTTCCACTGTTTGGCCCATGCTTAGAACGGGGATTTATGAGTCCACTTTCCAGGCAGCAATTACCCTACGATATATCACCGTGATGTCACGGGGATGACACCCACGGGATTCCCTGGGTTCCACAGCACAGGAGACCAGACTTTGTTTGTTGTGGAATTAATGTATGCCCCGCTGTGTCAGCGAGACAGCCGCGGCGCACACGTGAGTTGGCACTCAGCTCGTACTGTCTATGACAGAACCACCACCGTCGCGTGAGCTGACGCCCGTCAGCAATACGACAGTACGGTGCGCTGACTGCCCTTCTCAATTCGGAGAGCTTTCTCCGTGACGTCACACGGGATTCCCTGCGTGTCATGTCACTGTCCACTAGGGCTGTCAGAATGAATTTCACAATATGAAAGAAATTCGAATATTAAAAAAAATATATATATTCGAAAGCTAAAATTGTAAAATTGCCATTCGAATGGAGCTTTTATAATTTATTAATTCTATTTCATATTTTTATTTTTTTTTATATTATTTTACCCGCTCACTAAATGTATTGAGTAACGAATCTACCGCTGTGAAATCTCCACGGCCGCTTCCACTGCATGTGAAAAGGTGCACGTCCGGTCACGTGATATCAACAGTAGTACCTGAGCGAGACAACAAGCAACTTTAGCAAGCGCGGATCGTAAACACAAACATGGCAGAGGCTCAAAGCGACGGGGAGGAATCGTCTCAGGCTGAACCAGAGATAACCACACCTGAACATTTTAGGAGTGATGTGTGGAGGATTTTTGGTTTTCCATCCAAAAACGGAAAAGTTACGACAAGAGATCACGCCATCTGCAGACTATGCCGGGTCCAAATGAAATACCACACAACAACAAGCAACCTGAGGAATCATGCTGCCACAATACACCCCGTTGAATTTGCAGCGTTGGCGGAGATGGACGAACCCAGGATAAAGCAGGCTAGGATGACCGCGTTCATGCTCCCCGAGCCACGGGGTTTACCAGCCCCACGCCAGCAAGCGATTACGCAGAGATTGACCCAATTCATCTGCAAAGATATGAGGCCGATCAACCTCGCACAGGGGGTGGGATTCAAAGCATTCGTCAAGGAGATTGACCCAAGATACACGATTCCCTGCAATACTACCATCACAGACAGGGTTGTAAAGCTGTATGATGTCACACAAAAGGACCTAAAAAAAAAGATTAATGGAGAAAGGATTGCCCTGACCACGGATGGGTGGACGTCATTGGCCACGGAATCATACATCACAGTCACGGCACATTTTCTAGATGAGAAATGGGAAATGAGAGATTTCATTCTCAAAACTGTGGAAGCAAAGAAGAACCACACGGCTGAGAATGTTGCCGGGTACATTTCTGATATACTGGAAGGCTACAACGTGACACGTGAGTCTATTCTCTCCGTCACCACAGACAACGCAGCTAATTATGTTAACGCTGTGGAGAGGCACCTCCATACCACCAATATCCCATGCATGGCTCACACAATCAACCTGGCTGTGAGAAATGGACTAGGAGTGCGGGCTATTGAAATTCCGATCGCAAGACTGAAGGCCACAGCAGGTCATTTCAACAAGAGTCCGGCAGACATGTACCTCCTGGAGGCTAAGCAAGCGGTACTTGGGATTGCCCCGAATAAGCTAATCAACGACTGCGCTACTCGGTGGAACAGCACCTACGACATGGTGTGTAGAGCAGCTGAACAACAGGCTCCTGTAGCAGCAGTAATCATGGAAAAGAAACTCAGTCATTTGGAGTTGAGTACCAATGAGTGGCTTCTAATGGAGAAGATCGCAGTAGTGCTTAAGCCTTTCAAAGTGGCCACTGAGGCTTTGTCAACCGACCGATTCCCAACAGCATCAGCCGTTCTTCCCCTGAAATATGTGCTTTTGTCGCATCTCCAAATTAAACCCAATGACTCGGACCCACTCAAAGAAATGAAAACAAAGATAGCAACTGACCTACAGAAGAGATACAGCCCGGATAAAGAAGCATTCATGCTACTTAACACTGCAAGCTACCTCGACCCACGTTTTCACCTGCTAGTTCATTTGGATCAGGGCAAAAAACATGCTGTACGTGACAAAGTCAAAGGCGAACTGCTGCTGCTGCGGGACGTGATCGTGCGGGATGAAGAGGCCATTGTGCCCGTGCCGGTGCAAGGAGTAGCAGCCGTGGCTACAGCCGGACCATCACGCCAGAAGAAGAGACCCAAGACCGCTCTCAGTGCCATGGGAGACCTGTTCGGCGATGTATATCAAGCCACAGAAGAACCAGGTTTGTTTATTTTATTTTATTTTGTTAAAATAAATGCAAATAAATAAACACAATATAGCGTAAACCACCCAGATTAAATTATAAAGCTAATGAAGTCTTGTTTTTGTGTTCTTTTCTACGATAGGTGGTGAGGTTGATATCATAGAAGCAGAGATGCGGGCATATGAAAATGAGACACCCCTGTCAAGCCAGGCCAATCCTCTGGAGTGGTGGGCGACATCACACGCCAAGTACCCCCACGTTTCCAAGCTAGCACGGCGCTACTTGGCAATCCCGGGAACTTCGGTTAGGTCGGAGAGAGTTTTCTCCACCGCCGGGATAATAGTTAATAAAAAACGATCTGCATTGGCTCCCGAAAATGTGGATCGACTTGTTTTTTTGGCCAACAACCTGACCCTGAACTGACTGACCGACCGACCGGACTGACTCGCCATTGTCGCAGACGCCAATGTTGTTTAAACTGTTTTGTTCTTTTTTTTAATGCTGCTGGAGTTTACTGAGCACTTTATTTATATTCACATTTTATTTTATTTGTTTGGAATTGGAAGTCAGCGTTACACTGTTTACTGTTATTTACGTGTTTATTATAATATACAGGTTTACAAATTGAAGATTGATTTTCATATTTTATTGTACTGTACTTGTTTGGAATTGGAAGTCAGAGTGTTTGCACTGTTTACTGTTATTAACGTGTTTATTATAATACAGGTTTACAAGATAGATAAGACTAAGTCTAAGAGATTTACAGTTACATATAAGTCTTATATATCTTCATTGCTATTTGCTAATGATGGCCTGTTCATCGTGATGGCCATTAGCCAATCATTCTGTTTAAAAAAAAAAAGAAATGTCCTGTTCATGATTCCTGACTAGCCTACTCACTACTCAGACTATACTGTATCATAAGTATACAAAGTTCACTGTCAAATGCATTTGCACTATAGACAGACAACAATCTGACCGTGCTGAGTGCACTGTGCTCAATAAAACAACAGTTTACTTAAACGCTATTTTGTGCCGTGACAACCATTATTACATGTGCTGAAAGTACTGCTTTGGCGTTTGGATGGGGGGGCCCTCTAGTGGACAGAACGTGCATCGTCAACCTTGTTATTCTGTGTATTATTATAGGCTAAATATGAGCTAAAATAAACAATGTAAATATTCGAATATATTCGAAAATTACAAATAATGAAGCAATGAAATTCGAATTGGATTATAGAGGTGAACTGACAGCCCTACTGTCCACACTGTCAGTGTGGACTTTTTTTTTTTGGTGCTCGTGCTCAATTCGGAGGATAAACTTGCTCCGTGGCTTCCCCCGTTCCACGGGTTCTACCACGCAGTCTACACCGGAGTGCATGAACGGTTTTTGCCGCAATACACCCCAGGGAGCTCTCTCTCACGAGGCGAAGCAAAAACACACAGCCCTACAGACGCGGAAGTCGCCCCAGCGACAATACGCCTGTATACTATACAGTGTATAGTGTGCTGTGTTAAACGCTAAGCCTGGCAGGGCTGTTGTTTCGCTGCGCCAATCGCAGGTCCACTCCAGCCCACGGAATATAAAGCACGGATGCGTTAACTGACGCCACGCCAGTGATACAACCGTATGGTGCTATTATTCCGCTGCCTTTAAGGGTTACCGGGCCACTGGTCCTGTCTGTGTCCCTGCACTCAGGTCGACAGACAGGCTACACCACAGGAGCGTAAACTGGCGCCCCGCCAGCAATACCCCTGTATAGTGTGTTATATGGCCGTCGGATTCCTTCATTTGTTTGTTCTACATACCTACAAACGAGCTGTGTGGCAGCAATCCAGAGAGGGGCGAACCACGCCAGCTTTCTAACCTGCATCCTGCAGTGGATTAATCCGGCTGCCAGAACTCGTGAGTAGTTGCTTTTCAAAATGTCTGAAAAATGCAGTTATTGTTGATAACTTGCTCTGCACTTCTGTCGAGGAGACCACGTCTTGGACTGCTGCTCGGTGGAAATCAAAAAATCAGTGTAATCACGCACACCTGGGCCTTATATGACCGTGCGTGCCAGTACAACTGGTGTGTCTTAAAGAGATATCCACGTCACGAGTGAGGTGGGGTCATTCCCCATACATATGAAATATGTTGGGTGGAGAGATAGTCTCGATACGATAGAGAACCGTAGCCATGACCACATCATGACATTTTCTCCCACACCATACTGTACCATCTACACAGGAAAGGGCAGATTGCATGATGAATCCAAATGGACCCTTGCGGGTTCGTAACTCTAAGGTACAGGTTATTCAGTAATGCCTTCCAAATTTCTCCTGGGAGTTAAAACAATCATTAAAACGGACGGTCTCGTTAAGATGTCTGGCAGCCACGGAAGACGGTTATTTGAAAAGTTTCAGTTGAGGTTTCAACATTGTGTAGATTTCAACACTGTGTAGATTGCACTTGCACAACATGATGTTTTAATGAATGTTGACTCTGGACTTGAGTGCAGCATTGATGTACTTCTCAGTAGAACAGCAGTGGGTTTGCCTTGCAGTGGCTTAAACCATATTTGACTAATTGTGATTTGTGTGTGTGTGTGTGTGTGTGTGTGTGTGTGTGTGTGTGTGTGTGTGTGTGTGTGTGTGTGTGTGTGTGTGTGTGTGTGTGAGTGAGTGAGTGAGTGAGTGAGTGAGTGAGTGAGTGTGTGTGTGTGTGTGTGTGTGTGTGTGTGTGTGTGTGTGTGCGTGTGTGTGTGCCAATGGGTGACTGATTCGTTTTACCCCTATAACTTTGGGAGTGCCCCAGGTTTAAATGTTTGGGTGTTGTCTTTGTATGCTTCTCCCTGCATGGCTGGCATCATTGTGCATAGGCATGACTCTTCCTTTCATTGTAATACAGACAATTTTACGTATAGTGTCTGAGCAAATAGGCCTAGGCATAGTTAGGGATGGGTACCGATTCCGGTTCTGCTTATCGATTCCGGTTCTTAAAGGTTCCATATTTCGGTTCCAAAATGGTATAAAAGGTCAAATGTTTAACCAAAAATGCTCAATGTCAATTTAAGACATGTAATGAATAGTGTAACATCCTCTCCTTTATTCAACAGTTGAGCCATTTGTGGATAATATAGTGCATGTTTTCCATATGGTAAAAAATAAATAAATGGTATAAACTTAAGAGGTCAAATGTTTATTTCACAAAGCTTTTATTTAGCCTTTGATTTAAGACAGATGAATAGACTAACATCCTCTCCTTTAACACTAGCGCGTCGGAGCGGTCAGGCTGACCGATTTTGAAATTTTGAAGTGGATTTTCTTTGCCCATGAAGTCCTGAGAAAGTTCCCCTTGCATGACTTTTTCTAAATGTTCGATTCAAACCATCTCTGTTTTTTTTTTCATCTGAAACGTTTTGGAAATATGATTTTAGACATAATTCTACTAAAATGTCTGCTCTTTTTCGGTCCGTGGGACCGCTCTTAGAGCCCTCACCCTTTCTCCCCCACAAGCAGTGCTTTTCACACCTCCCTCCCGGCTGGAGACGGGCATTGTTCAAGCTAATGTGTCATTTGCATTCCAACTAGCCTTCCACTTGTAGGCAAACTTACATTACAAACTTACATAAACTAAATGTTGTTTTAGATGTTATATTTGTTATATGCGGTTTGCAGAAATAACGATGTCTGACTTTATTTCTCGAAACGGAAAAAGAAATATGGTGTGTGGTATTGTTTCCACCAAGCGCATAGCTCAATAGATATAAATACATGTTGACTATACACGCCATCTTTAGCATAATTATGTTGGAATAATAAAGTTTATAGCATTGTGACTATGTCGCGCATATTCATTTCATATATCAGCGCATCAAAAATATGGTGAAATATGGTGTATTGACTGACTGGCGTATTGTTTCAACCAAACGCATAGCTCAATAGATATAAATCCATGTTGACTATACACGCCATCTTTATAGCATAATTATGTAAGGTGGCGATGATAAAAATGAATCAATTATCCTGGAATAATAAAGTTTATAGCATGGTCTGTTTGACCCGACCGACATTTCCTTGGAGCGAGAATGTTCGCCGATGCGCGAATCAGCGCGATGCCAAATAAAAATGACAGTGTTTGAAATCAGTCCAACCCGATAGACGTCCCGAACTTCTAAATGTTTTGTCAGTAAGAAGAACAGTTCTGTCCGTCCTTCGTCTGTAAACTTTTCTGCACGCGACCAGTGGAACTGATTTCCACGCATCACGGCTCTCTTTTTTTCTCTCTCCCTCTCTCTCTCTCCCTCTCTCGTGGAGAGGGAGAAAATATCCAAGTAACTGACGGTGAGGTATGCGGAAGTGCATTTTAGATAACGCTGTAGCACTATTTGTGGTGGTGATGCGTCACATGACTTGATCTATCCTATGGTGTATATATAAACCGTGCTGCTGCTACGGACCTTTCTGCTGGCACAATAAATCAAATATATATAAATGACATCGATCATAGGCGGCGGGTATGTAAGGCTAGGCCAGGCTTAGCCTTCCCAAAAATTATGCTGGGTATTTTTTAAATATATATAGGCTAATATGTGCGCAGCATTATATAGAAGGCTAGCCGATCCCAAACTCCCAACTCCTTTGTCTGTAGCCTAAACTTTTCTGATTTGCACGCACGCACAGCTCTTTCCTTTTTTTGGCACAATCAATCAAATATATATTAATTACATCGATGTTTCCCCCTCTATATAAAATGACAATATATAACTAATGTCGTATTTCGTCTGAGCAATGAATTCGTTGGAATGTAACATTTAGAAGACAATGGCAAGCCGTCAACGGGTGCAGAGAGAGGTGTGAAGATCATTAGACAGTGGGGGAGACAATGGCCAATCAAATAGCACGAAAAACACCGGTCAGCCTGACCGTTAGCCGTCATATTAGTAGTGCATTTTTTTCAGACATCCTAGTGTTAACAGTTGAGCCATTTGTGGATACTACAGTTACCTCTTACTACTACTACTGATGAAAACAAATATGCCTGAGAGACTATACAGACTATACAACATATAAACATCACTGCAACACATCAATGCAACACGTGTCAGAAATCTGGTAAAAAATAAAAAGATAGTCTCATGTGGTGCACAGTGGCGTAAATATCGACGGTGCAACCGGTGCGATGCACCGGGGCCCAGCGCCCCCAAGGGGCCCATGAAGGGGGAAAAAAAGAGTCAGGACGACGGTGAAAGCCTGGTTTCAGGGGCTATCGGTCGCAGGAAGAGTAACACCAAGGATTCGTCAGTGATGTCACTGACTGCTGGTTTATAAACAGCTTCAAGTCCATACTACTTCCGTGTTGCATAACAGTGACATCACTGTCCACTCCTTCTTGGTATTTTTACCACCTTGTTTCAATGTGTGTGTGTTTGTGTTCATGCGCTGCCTGTCAGCAGCACAACATAGCTCAGCTGTAGCCTATTCTGTCACGTTCCGTCGCGCTAATGAAACACTAGATGGGATTATTATGTCATGTCAGCACTATCAGAAGATGTAACCCAAGTAAAGTAATCTGTCACTCTGCAAGTTTAACTAACGTTTTTTCCATCTGTCCAAAGTAATTTCTGATAGCCTGCAGGCTGCAGCCCTGCAGTCCTACAGATACACAGATACAGAATGATTGAAAGTGAAACATGCAAATTGATTGAATATTTTACTATCAGATCGCTTAGGTACAGTTCAAAGACGCATTTGGTACAATGAAGCGCTACGCGTCATTTCACATCGCATCGCATTATTAGCATTATTATTATATTTTAGGGGGCCCACACAAAATATTTGCACCGGTGGCCCACTGCCAGGTAGTTTCGCCACTGGTGGTGCACATTCTGCATGTCATGTCATAGAGGAGAGTGTATACTGTATACTAAAGTATTCAATTCAACAATTCTTGTTGAGAAAAATCAGCATATCAGCCTTTTCAGGTAATATACGAGATATTTCTGCGCAAATAGTGTCTCCAGCTGTAGAAAACACCCTATCACTAGGGGTTGAGGAGGCCTGAACGCACAAATACCAAAAGGCCACCTCTGACAGTGAAGGATACGTGGTTCTGTTGTTCCACCACCAGGCAGCAGGGTCAGACATCAGCATTGGTGGGGTCTCTTGATACAGCTTAAGCTCAGTCTCAATTTTGTGCTTGATGGATGTGGTTCTGATCGATAGGACTTTCATGTTCAGGTCGTCTTCATAAGCAAAAAGCTCCTCCAGTGGAGACATTGCAGCCCTCTTGCAGGGAGGTGGCTGATTCTCCTCTTCCTCACTCTGCTCTCCTTCCTCTTCATTCTCTCTTTCTTCCTCCTCCGGCTCAGCCTCTGACACATCATCTTCTCCGTCTTCATCTGTCTGCTTTCCTTCCATCATCTTCTCCATGACCCGATCCCATACAGTGCGTACCTCTTTGACATGTTTCCCCAGACAGCCTTCTTAATACTTTCAGCGCCATTGCCGACAATTAAAGTCAATTGAAGCCTAATTTTGATACTGACGCTTAACGCCATTGGCGACGGCCTACGGCAATTGCGCTTTTATGGCGCGTTCGATTGCTCGAGCCATAATGCTACTCACGTTAGCCGGTTAGCTAGCTGTGTTGTTAGCACAGCACTGGATCGCCCATCTTAAATCGTCGTCGCCATAATAATCCATTCTATCCATTTCTTTCAATCGCCTGTATCTCCTATTCCTTGTCCCAGATGGCATTTTGGTCAAAACAGCGTTTCTTTGACGGCACAGATATGATGATCTGGAGCTCTGCAGAGCTCCGGTCTGGCTTCAGATGGTAAACAAGGCCTATCCGCTCCGTGTAGTTTCCTAGGTTAAGACATACTGCTCATGGACCGGAAATGGCGGCTTTTCAAAATAAGAGCTCAAATTAAAAAAATGAATTAGATCCTAATTTTTCAATAAATGATAGCGGCCTAAGTGTTTAAGGTTGGATGCAAACACTGTGTCCCCCTCTTTCACAGTGTAATGAGCCTGAAGCTTCTTAAAGGTGTAGTGAAATTAAAAATATGTTTTTCATACTTTTAGACCATATCCGTGGTCATCATATGGGCATACCTAACAATGGATTTTTTTTTTTTATATCAAAAGTATATTTAGTATTACTTCCTGAAAACGAAAACGTGCTGCGTGATGATGTGTCGAGGCCCACATCGATAAAAGCCAATAAAAATGAAGCTCACCCGTTTAATTCCCCATATCTCCGCATCCGTCCAAACAGGCAAACACAGCTGCTACTGATTACAGAAATCCTCCGTTTTTATTCCCATTCAAGATAACATCGAGTGTATTACTCGGTTTCAACTTAATCATCACGCTAAAATATGTATCTGAAAACATTATAGGGTAGAAATAAGCCACATAACAGTAAACTGGTACAGCATGGCCGTCTATCTGACTTGTAAACAAACACACACCGTGCGCTGGTATAGCATAGCTACAGTCCCTAGCTACTGTCCCATCGCCTGAAGGGATGCGACGCTCTGATTGGTTCAGAAACGTCATAGCGGTGTTTCAACTTGAAACCGTCTGAAACTTCAAAATAAAATGTCCACCATCCGTTGCACCACGCCTTTAAGAAGTGGTAAGATCTGACCACATGTTGGGGTCTTTTCAGATGACACACAGAGAGTGCAGGTGTATAACACTCTCATCAGATTAACAAACTCCTCTGCCTTTCTGAAATCCTCCTCCGTCAGTCTAGCAAGCCGGTCCCTCTCCATTGGCCTCCTCACACGTTGATCCAAGCTGGCTGCCTGAATTGCCGGATACTGTTCAATGAATCGTTCTATCATCATGTACAGGGAATTCCAACGAGTCTTCACATCAAGGATGAGAGAATGCTGAGGCAGCTCTGCAGTAAACACAAAAAAAAAATCACAGTGTCAGTGTGCATTGTTGTTGAAAATATTTTAATTCTGTGAAAGTAGTTACACTATTAAGATTCATTCATATTATTGCAACATTGTGCATACAGTTTAAAATGTGCATATCATTATTAATTAGTTGAAGTGAACGGATTCTCTCTGAGGGATACTTACTTAGGATGTCTTGTTTCTCCTTGAGCACAGCCTTTGCCATCGATGACCTCTTTATCCAGACGACGATATCCCTGATTTTGGCCATCAGTTTGGCCACGGATCCAACAGCATTGACACTCTGTGCTCCAAGATTAAGAGTGTGTGCAAAACAGCCTAGCTTTATGAATTGTAGTTTTTTTATGGCTGATTGATTGATTGATTGAAATATTTATTAACAGTTTGCAGAATTACAGTACATTTCAAGCACAAGCGATTCAGATTTTACGGGGGCTACATCCACGTTGGCTGCATTATCAGTGACGGCAACAATTTTATCAAGAATGCCGAATTAATTCAAAATTTCACCAATCTCTTCAGCCACTACTACTCCCGTTTGTGTTCTATAGACTGCTTTTGTTCTGAGAACTTTCTGTCTCATTGTTCCTTCCCTGACATAGTGTGCCGTCACTGTAAGGTAGTGGTCTTGTGTCAAGCTTGTCCACCCATCACTAGTTATTGCAACTTTGCACTGAGCTCTGAGCTCATCTATAATGTTTGATTTCTCCACGTCGTACCAGGCAGGAATAAGATGATTAGATAAATGATCTCTGGAGGGAGGTGTGTAGCTGGCATTGAGGACCATGGTCATCTCCCTGAAAACAGAGATTGATCAACATTACATAACAGTACTGTAAACGTTTAGTATCAAACGACACACACACACACACACACACACACACACACACACACACACACACACACACACACACACACACACACACACACACACACACACACACACACAATTAAATGATTGCCTGGGAAAATTAGCATCGCTAATGGGGGGGACGTGCTAATGGAGGGACCATTGAAAACAAAGGCAGCTTGCATGCAGGCTATCTTTTGTTGTTTTTTTCACCTCTCTTCGAAGTTAGCCTGGGCAAGCTACTAAACTGCACACACACACACACACTAGAGCGCCAAAGTCTGACGTAATTTGAAATCCTACCCGGTTTACGCTATTGTTACTGCTGCTGAATTAGTTACATTTTCGCTAGAAACAGACTGTATCAAATACGAGTGACTGACGGTCGTAAACGATACAAAGACAACCCCCCCCAAAAATATTGTTTAGACGGTTTGTTTATTTTAGGACCACGATTCTTATATGAGACTATTTTAAGATGAACAAAAACTTCCGTGGCCCAGTGGATGGGAGAGTGATGTCAGGACTTTGGTAGGCTACTAATGGAAATGAGCAAAGTTTCTTAAACTGTTTAAACCTACCTGAATGACGGAGATTCAACAACTGAGAATGGATGTAGTCCGTTGACAACAAACTTTGTGACCACTCGGTGACACTCCTCAGTTTTGTCAGCCTCTTTTTCGCCAACGTAAACAGCGTCTCGAGTCTCTCTGTGGCTGTGCCACCGGGCTCTACTTTGGCTGGGGAGTTGCTACCACTGCTACTAGTAGCTGGTGTTGTTGACGGGCGAGTAGTCACAGACTCAGTCCCAGTTTGAGTGTGTGTCTGAGACGTCCGTAACACATCAAACACGGTACATGCTTTAAGGTTGATGCCATGTAGGCTACCATTAAATGTTTAGATAAACCAGAGGTGCAACCTGTTTTTGCGCTGATTACTTTTCCACACATATTGCACTTGGCTAACTGCTTTGATTGTCTACTATAGTGAAGCCATACTTTTGAGCGTCAAGAGCGATTACCACGGTCACGGTCCATTCTGTTGCTCGCTCTCCGAGTAGCATGATCTGATTCTAATCAGCTGTTTTATGTGCGTTCGTGCGTGCGTGCAGGGTGTCACCCAATCAATCAATCACTTGAGTTAGACGGGTCTGACAGGAACCAATAGAGAGAACCGAAATTGAATTATTGTAATGGGTACCCGGTACTCAAGCATGTTCGGTTCGGTACTGGATTGGTCCCGAGGTTCGGGACCCACCCCTAGGCATAGTAGTCCGGCAGCCGGGCTTGTGGGGTGGGGAATTTGGTATAGTCTTTTTTATTGGCCTAATGAATCCACTTGTTGACCGGCTGTCAAAATGGAGCATTTTTTATAGGGGTTTATATGTGATCCTACCATTAAAGGGTAAGACCACTTTTTTAGAGGTTTGGGTTGTTTTCTTACCTTATTATGGGCAAACTAGTCCATTCCATGAGTTATTTCGCTCCTTTGTGTTGTTTATTAGCAATTTAAGTAATAAAACATAGGGTCCATTGACTTCCATTGTAACGGATTAACAGCTCTCAAAGTCACTATTTTAGCACATAAATTAACGCAACAAAAGCTGATTCTGACAGTTTATGACATCAGGAAAACTCATGCGTTTTTTTTTTGTATAAAAAATGTCAACTTTGTCTTGTTTTGACTAATTTGTGTAGAAAGAAGATCCGGTAGGTATGCCTACGCCGACCGAATCAATGCTGTGAAAAACGATCCGATTGGACCAAAACTGTACACCACTTCCTTATTGGAAATGACGGGGATGTAAACACATGGATTTGATCTCGTCCGCTTGTCACTAAAAACATACACAATGGACGTGTTTGAGGGAGACACTTTAGAAGAAGTGTGTAAAGTGTCTGTGTCTGGGACTGCTCATATGCGAGGCTGCGAGGTCATTACAATTTTGACAAATTGTGACAGCTTTAACATCCTAAGAAAAAATAATAATTAATTATATGCTTTAAGTAGCATGTAACATGTCAAACTAGCGGGTTATCATGATTCTGAATCCATTCCAAGCATTAGTTTTGCACACTCCTTGGGCTAAAATCGGCCATAGCCGTCATCACAAATGTGATGAAATGTGATGAGGTCAGCACACTTTAGGCACATTTGGGCAAGTTGCTATGGCCGTTTTGTGCAAAGCTAATGCTTGGAATAGATTCAGAATAGTTTGACATTTCACATGCTACATTATACCATAATGAATTTCTTCTTCTTTTTTGTCTTATATAGGATGATAACACCCTGAGCGCACAGGACGAAGTTCTCCGCCCTTTCAATTAGTAACGCCCAGCACTCAGGACGGAGATTGATCAAAAGAGATTATTGATATCAAAACCGATCGCATATGTTGCGCAACATTCACTGTTATTTTCCGGTGGGACGTCATCGAAAATGTTCGATCCCATTTTAGCCGACGAGATCGAAAATCTTAAAACGTGAATAACTCTTGATCTAAATCATTCCGTCCTCCCCCTGTGCTGCTACCTTGCCGTGGTGGGGAGGCTTGCGTACCTCCGTGACTCTGAAGGCTATACCGGAGGGGGCTCATACCCTCAGCAGGTTCAACCATGCCGGGCAGGTTTTAGAGTAGAGGTCGGACAAAAAGCAGCACCCGGTCCTCCAGGTTGGGGGTTGGGCGTGGGGCCAACAACCCCACCCCTTAAAACACTTTCCGTTACAGAAACGACGACAAGGATACAAAAAGAGAATTCGGCACTGGGAGAGAGAAGTTCTTCAGCTCGAGGACGTATGACGTTAGGTGGTGAAAGCCAGGAGCCCCTGGAAGCCGCAGGACCGACCACCCTTCTCTCAACCAGGAAAAGCATCACCATGGGAACATGGAATGTAAGAACAATGTACCAAGCAGGGAAGACCTTTCAGATAGCGCAAGAGATGAAAAACTACAACCTTGCACTACTGGGAATCAGCGAGGCAAGATGGACGCAATCAGGACAGAAAAGATTGATGAGCGGAGAGATGCTACTTTACTCAGGCCATGAGGAGGACGGTGCCCCACACACAGAAGGGGTAGCTTTCATGCTATCAAGACCCGCACAGAGAGCATTAATAGACTGGGAGGCCCATGGACCAAGGATCATCACAGCATCGTTCAGAACAACAAATGATAAGATAAAGATGAATGTCATCCAATGTTATGCACCAACGAACAACAGTGAAGAAGAAGAAAAAGAGGAGTTCTACGATAGACTCCAGAACATCGTGGACACTTTTTCAGAGAAAGATACCACCATCCTCATGGGAGACTTTAATGCAAAAGTAGGAGAAGTAAACATCGGCTACGAAGAAGTGATGGGGACACATGGACTTGGAGAAATGAGTGAAAATGGAGAGAAGTTCATGGATCTCTGCGCACTGAACAAGCTCGTTATCGGAGGCAGCATCTTCCCCCATAAAAGGATCCACAAAGCAACATGGGTATCACCAGACCACACAACAGAGAACCAAATAGATCACATCTGCATAAGCAAAAAGTTCAGAAGAACTCTACAGGACGTGAGAGTTAATAGGGGAGCGGATGTAGCATCAGACCACCATTTGTTAACTGCTAGACTGAAGCTGAAACTAAAGAAGAACAAGACGGAGACGACAAGCCGACAGAAATTCAACACGAGCCTATTGAGGGACGAAGAAAAACAAGAAGAGTACAGACTGAAACTCTCAAACAAATTTGAAGTTCTCCAGGACATACTCGAAGATGAGATCAGCATTGACAGTCAGTGGCAACATATCAAAGAGACACTAACATCCACATGCCAAGAAGTGGTCGGCTACAGGAAATTCCAACAAAAGGAGTGGATATCTACAGAAACCCAACACAAGATTCAAACAAGGAAAGAGAAGAAAGCAGCAGTGGCAAAGAGCCGTACAAGAGCATCAAAAGCAAAGTCACAAGCAGAGTATTCCGACGTCAACAAAATGGTAAAGAAGAGCATAAAGGCAGACAAGCGGAAATTCATTGACAACTTAGCCGAAGAAGCAGAGGAAGCAGCAAGAAATGGAAACATGAAACAGCTATATGACACCACCAGAAAATTGTCAGGCAAATACAGCAGGCCACAAAGACCGGTTAAGGATAAAGACGGAAACAGCATTAAAACAAAGGACGGCCAACTACAGAGATGGGCAGAACACTTTGAGGAACTGCTAAATAGACCCCCACCAGCAAACCCCCCAGATATCCAACCAGCACAGACCGACCTCCCCATCAGTTGCGACATACCCAGCAGAGAGGAGATCAGGAAAGCTGTACAACATCTTAAGAGTGGAAAGGCAGCAGGGCCAGATAACATCCCGGCAGAAGCCCTAAAGGCGGATGTTGATACCACCGTGAGCCTGCTGCACCCACTCTTCAAAAGAATCTGGGAAGAAGAAAAAATACCATCGGACTGGAAAGAGGGCCTTATTACCAAGCTCCCAAAGAAAGGAGACCTGGGAAACTGCAACAACTATAGAGGGATCACCCTACTTTCTGTGCCAGGGAAAGTGCTATATAGAGTTATCCTGGAGAGAATAAAGGAGGCAGTCGACCAGCAACTAAGAGACCAGCAAGCAGGTTTCAGAAAGAATCGGTCATGTGTCGACCAGATTGCGACTCTTCGCATTATCATAGAGCAGTCATTAGAATGGAACTCCCCACTCTATGTCAACTTTGTCGATTACGAAAAGGCATTTGACAGTGTAGATAGAGAGACCACCTGGAAGTTATTGAGACACCACGGAGTGCCCACTAAGCTAGTGAATATCATTAAAAACAGTTATTCGGGAATGACCTGTAGAGTAATACACGACGGACAGCTCACAAACCAGTTTGAAATCAAGACCGGGGTCAGACAGGGTTGTCTCTTATCCCCATTCCTGTTTTTACTAGTCATTGACTGGATTATGAGAACAACAACAGAAAACAGGAAAAATGGAATCGGGTGGACATTATGGTCACAGCTGGATGACTTAGATTTTGCAGACGACCTGGCACTACTGTCACATACCCACCATCAGATGCAAGAAAAGACCAAAACACTTGCAGAGACTTCCGCACAAGTAGAACTTAACATCCATCAAGGAAAAACCAAAAACATGAGGATAAATACGACCAGTGCAGAACCAATCACACTAGGCGACACCACGATAGGAGAGGTAGAGTCCTTCACCTACCTGGGAAGTATTATCAGCCTCCAGGGTGGTACGGATGCAGATGTACAGGCAAGAATAGGCAAGGCAAGAACAGCGTTTATACTTCTCAAGAACATCTGGCGCTCTAGGGAGATACAGCAAAAAACTAAAATCAAAATATTCAACTCCAATGTTAAATCCGTCCTGCTCTATGGGGCAGAGACATGGAGAATTACAAAGACCACAATAAACAAAGTGCAAACATTCATAAACAGATGTCTGAGGAGAATCCTGAAAATTCACTGGCCGGAAAAGATTAGTAACAACGATCTCTGGATGAAAACGAAACAACTCCCTGCAACAGAGGAAATTGGACAAAGAAGATGGAGATGGATCGGGCACACACTGCGCAAGCCAGTATCAAACACCACCAGACAGGCTCTGACTTGGAACCCTCAGGGTAATGGAACTTGGTCCTTTTGGCACTTACTCGTCTCTGGCCAAAAGGACATTTCGGATTGGAAAGGGACATATTTTTGGTGCAAGCGGCTGCACCTGAACATAGAGTTCCATATGGCATTTGGGAAGTGCCAGGTTGACGTCCCTTTGGCAAATAATGTCCCAAAGGGACTGTCCCTTTCTCAAAGGGACAGTCCCTTTGGGACATTATTTGCCAAAGGGACGTCAACTTGGCACTTGCCAAATGTCCACTCGGCATGCTGTGTAGTGGGAACTCACACCCTCCAGGGGGCAACAGCGGGTCATATATTGCATGTCCACATTACATGTCCACATGACATTGTTGGGAATGCCCAAGTAGACGTGGACGTCCCAAAAGGACAGTCCGTCTGGCAAACACATGCAGATGGCACAGCCAAGAGGGCAGTCATTTTGCCATGGCAAAACAGACGGGGCCATACCAAGTGGACATAGATCCATGCTTACACCTGTAACCTACTGAAGCTCCCCACTGACAGAACCATGGTTACATATGTAACCTAAACACAACACACCCTAATTAGCATGAACCACACCCCCAAATCAACTGAGGACACACCCCCTATTTTGTGTAAGGTACGCCCCCAAATTAGCATAAACCACACACCCTAAAACATATTAGACACACCCCTTAATTAGTGTAAGCCACACCCCTTGATTAGCATGAACCACACCCCCTAATTAGCATAAACCACATCAATGGCTAGTGGACATTATGTAACATTGCAAAAGGACATTGAAGCAATGTGGACAGGTGGACATATAACCATAGTTACACCTGTAACCTACGGCAGACCCTCACTGAAAGTACCCTGGTTACAGGAGGGCAATGGCAAATAGACATGTGGACGTCCCACATGGACAGTCTGTCTGGCACATACATGCAGAAGGCACAGCCAAGAGAGCAGTCCTTTTGCCATAGCCTAACATACCAGGTGGACATATAACCATAGTTACACCTGTAACCTACGGCAGACCCTCACTGACAGCACCCTGGTTACAGGAGGGCAATGGCAAATAGACATGTGGACGTCCCACATGGACAGTCTGTCTGGCACATACATGCAGAAGGCACAGCCAAGAGAGCAGTCCTTTTGCCATAGCCTAACATACCAGGTGGACATATAACCATAGTTACACCTGTAACCTACGGCAGACCCTCACTGACAGCACCCTGGTTACAGGAGGGCAATGGCAAATAGACATGTGGACGTCCCACATGGACAGTCTGTCTGGCACATACATGCAGAAGGCACAGCCAAGAGAGCAGTCCTTTTGCCATAGCCTAACATACCAGGTGGACATATAACCATAGTTACACCTGTAACCTACGGCAGACCCTCACTGACAGTACCCTGGTTACAGGAGGGCAATGGCAAATAGACATGTGGACCTCCAACATGGACAGTCTGTCTGGCACATACATGCAGAAGGCACACCCAAGAGGGCTGTCCTTTTGCCATAGCCTAACATACCAGGTGGACATATAACCATAGTTACACCTGTAACCTACGGCAGACCCTCACTGACAGCACCCTGGTTACAGGAGGGCAATGGCAAATAGACATGTGGACGTCCCACATGGACAGTCTGTCTGGCACATACATGCAGAAGGCACAGCCAAGAGGGCAGTCCTTTTGCCATAGCCTAACATACCAGGTGGACATATAACCATAGTTACACCTGTAACCTACGGCAGACCCTCACTGACAGCACCCTGGTTACAGGAGGGCAATGGCAAATAGACATGTGGACGTCCCACATGGACAGTCTGTCTGGCACATACATGCAGAAGGCACAGCCAAGAGGGCAGTCCTTTTGCCATAGCCTAACATACCAGGTGGACATATAACCATAGTTACACCTGTAACCTACGGCAGACCCTCACTGACAGCACCCTGGTTACAGGAGGGCAATGGCAAATAGACATGTGGACGTCCCACATGGACAGTCTGTCTGGCACATACATGCAGAAGGCACAGCCAAGAGAGCAGTCCTTTTGCCATAGCCTAACATACCAGGTGGACATATAACCATAGTTACACCTGTAACCTACGGCAGACCCTCACTGACAGTACCCTGGTTACAGGAGGGCAATGGCAAATAGACATGTGGACCTCCAACATGGACAGTCTGTCTGGCACATACATGCAGAAGGCACACCCAAGAGGGCAGTCCTTTTGCCATAGCCTAACATACCAGGTGGACATATAACCATAGTTACACCTGTAACCTACGGCAGACCCTCACTGACAGCACCCTGGTTACAGGAGGGCAATGGCAAATAGACATGTGGACGTCCCACATGGACAGTCTGTCTGGCACATACATGCAGAAGGCACACCCAAGAGGGCAGTCCTTTTGCCATAGCCTAACATACCAGGTGGACATATAACTATAGTTACACCTGTAACCTACGGCAGACCCTCACTGACAGCACCCTGGTTACAGGAGGGCAATGGCAAATAGACATGTGGACGTCCCACATGGACAGTCTGTCTGGCACATACATGCAGAAGGCACAGCCAAGAGGGCAGTCCTTTTGCCATAGCCTAACATACCAGGTGGACATATAACCATAGTTACACCTGTAACCTACGGCAGACCCTCACTGGCAGCACCCTGGTTACAGGAGGGCAATGGCAAATAGACATGTGGACGTCCCACATGGACAGTCTGTCTGGCACATACATGCAGAAGGCACAGCCAAGAGGGCAGTCCTTTTGCCATAGCCTAACATACCAAGTGGACATATAACCATAGTTACACCTGTAACCTACGGCAGACCCTCACTGACAGCACCCTGGTTACAGGAGGGCAATGGCAAATAGACATGTGGACGTCCCACATGGACAGTCTGTCTGGCACATACATGCAGAAGGCACAGCCAAGAGAGCAGTCCTTTTGCCATAGCCTAACATACCAGGTGGACATATAGCCATAGTTACACCTGTAACCTACGGCAGACCCTCACTGACAGTACCCTGGTTACAGGAGGGCAATGGCAAATAGACATGTGGACCTCCAACATGGACAGTCTGTCTGGCACATACATGCAGAAGGCACACCCAAGAGGGCAGTCCTTTTGCCATAGCCTAACATACCAGGTGGACATATAACCATAGTTACACCTGTAACCTACGGCAGACCCTCACTGACAGCACCCTGGTTACAGGAGGGCAATGGCAAATAGACATGTGGACGTCCCACATGGACAGTCTGTCTGGCACATACATGCAGAAGGCACACCCAAGAGGGCAGTCCTTTTGCCATAGCCTAACATACCAGGTGGACATATAACTATAGTTACACCTGTAACCTACGGCAGACCCTCACTGACAGCACCCTGGTTACAGGAGGGCAATGGCAAATAGACATGTGGACGTCCCACATGGACAGTCTGTCTGGCACATACATGCAGAAGGCACAGCCAAGAGGGCAGTCCTTTTGCCATAGCCTAACATACCAGGTGGACATATAACCATAGTTACACCTGTAACCTACGGCAGACCCTCACTGACAGCACCCTGGTTACAGGAGGGCAATGGCAAATAGACATGTGGACGTCCCACATGGACAGTCTGTCTGGCACATACATGCAGAAGGCACAGCCAAGAGGGCAGTCCTTTTGCCATAGCCTAACATACCAGGTGGACATATAACCATAGTTACACCTGTAACCTACGGCAGACCCTCACTGACAGCACCCTGGTTACAGGAGGGCAATGGCAAATAGACATGTGGACGTCCCACATGGACAGTCTGTCTGGCACATACATGCAGAAGGCACAGACAAGAGAGCAGTCCTTTTGCCATAGCCTAACATACCAGGTGGACATATAACCATAGTTACACCTGTAACCTACGGCAGACCCTCACTGACAGTACCCTGGTTACAGGAGGGCAATGGCAAATAGACATGTGGACCTCCAACATGGACAGTCTGTCTGGCACATACATGCAGAAGGCACACCCAAGAGGGCAGTCCTTTTGCCATAGCCTAACATACCAGGTGGACATATAACCATAGTTACACCTGTAACCTACGGCAGACCCTCACTGACAGCACCCTGGTTACAGGAGGGCAATGGCAAATAGACATGTGGACGTCCCACATGGACAGTCTGTCTGGCACATACATGCAGAAGGCACACCCAAGAGGGCAGTCCTTTTGCCATAGCCTAACATACCAGGTGGACATATAACTATAGTTACACCTGTAACCTACGGCAGACCCTCACTGACAGCACCCTGGTTACAGGAGGGCAATGGCAAATAGACATGTGGACGTCCCACATGGACAGTCTGTCTGGCACATACATGCAGAAGGCACAGCCAAGAGGGCAGTCCTTTTGCCATAGCCTAACATACCAGGTGGACATATAACCATAGTTACACCTGTAACCTACGGCAGACCCTCACTGACAGCACCCTGGTTACAGGAGGGCAATGGCAAATAGACATGTGGACGTCCCACATGGACAGTCTGTCTGGCACATACATGCAGAAGGAACAGCCAAGAGGGCAGTCCTTTTGCCATAGCCTAACATACCAGGTGGACATATAACCATAGTTACACCTGTAACCTACGGCAGACCCTCACTGACAGCACCCTGGTTACAGGAGGGCAATGGCAAATAGACATGTGGACGTCCCACATGGACAGTCTGTCTGGCACATACATGCAGAAGGCACAGCCAAGAGGGCAGTCCTTTTGCCATAGCCTAACATACCAGGTGGACATATAACCATAGTTACACCTGTAACCTACGGCAGACCCTCACTGACAGCACCCTGGTTACAGGAGGGCAATGGCAAATAGACATGTGGACGTCCCACATGGACAGTCTGTCTGGCACATACATGCAGAAGGCACAGCCAAAAGGGCAGTCCTTTTGCCATAGCCTAACATACCAGGTGGACATATAACCATAGTTACACCTGTAACCTTCGGCAGACCCTCACTGACAGCACCCTGGTTACAGGAGGGCAATGGCAAATAGACATGTGGACGTCCCACATGGACAGTCTGTCTGGCACATACATGCAGAAGGCACAGCCAAGAGGGCAGTCCTTTTGCCATAGCCTAACATACCAGGTGGACATATAACCATAGTTACACCTGTAACCTACGGCAGACCCTCACTGACAGCACCCTGGTTACAGGAGGGCAATGGCAAATAGACATGTGGACGTCCCACATGGACAGTCTGTCTGGCACATACATGCAGAAGGCACAGCCAAGAGGGCAGTCCTTTTGACATAGCCTAACATACCAGGTGGACATATAACCATAGTTACACCTGTAACCTACAGCAGACCCTCACTGACAGTACCCTGGTTACATCTGTAACCTAAACACACACCCTAATTTGCATAGTTCACACCCTCAAATTAGCATAAGACATACCCCCAAATCAACGGAGGACACCCCCCTAGTATGTGTAAGTCACGCATACACATCAGCATGAACCACGCCCCGCATTAATGTTAGACACACCCCCTGATTAGCATGATCCACGCCCCCTACTTAACACCCATGCATTAGCATGAACCACACGCCCAACTTTTTGTAAGACACACCCCTAAATGAGTGTAAGACACACCCCCTGATTAGCATGAGCCACACCCCCTAATTAGCATGAATTACACCCATACATTAGCATGTACCCTGCCCCAAATTAGCAGTAGACACACCCCTAAATGAGTGTAGACACACCCCCTGATTAGCATGGTGTAGTCATGGTGTAGCATGTATGGAGGCATGCCCAAGAGGACACATTGTCATCCCAAAGGGACAGTCAAATGGGATGGATTAAGGTTTGCCCAAATGGACATGGTCAATATTATTTTGCTCCTATTTCTGTTCTGGACCACCACACGCTACCATAATGCATGTGCGCTATCGGGGGCTATCGAAGAATACATGGTAACAAGGTGTAGTCATTATATATCACAGTTCTGGCGCTATGGCCATTTGAATTTGAAGAATGCTACACTATAACATGCCAAGGGGACATTTGGCTTATTAACATCACACTAAATCCAAATTTTGATCCAAAGACTGGTCCCTGGAGTTAAAACTCGGCATATTCTGATAGAGCATTGAAAGGTGATTGAACTGACCACTGTTTGGTTGCCATAGCACCTACAGAACTCATGAAATAGTTTAGAAAGGTCCCGTTTGTGCAAAACCCTGATGTTACATAGCATGTATGGAGGCATGCCCAAGAGGACACTTTGTCATCCCAAAGGGACAGTCAAATGGGATGGATTAAGGTTTGCCCAAATGGACATGGTCAATATTATTTTGCTCCTATTTCTGTTCTGGACCACCACACGCTACCATAATGCATGTGCGCTATCGGGGGCTATCGAAGAATACATGGTAACAAGGTGTAGTCATTATATATCACAGTTCTGGCGCTATGGCCATTTGAATTTGAAGAATGCTACACTATAACATGCCAAGGGGACATTTGGCTTATTAACCTCACACTAAATCCAAATTTTGATCCAAAGACTGGTCACTGGAGTTAAAACTCTGCATATTCTGATAGAGCATTGAAAGGTGATTGAACTGACCACTGTTTGGTTGCCATAGCACCTACAGAACTAATTAAATCGTTTAGAAAGGTCCTGTTTGTGCAAAACCCTGATGTTACATAGCATGTATGGAGGCATGCCCAAGAGGACACTTTGTCATCCCAAAGGGACAGTCAAATGGGATGGATTAAGGTTTGCCCAAATGGACATGGTCAATATTATTTTGCTCCTATTTCTGTTCTGGACCACCACACGCTACCATAATGCATGTGCGCTATCGGGGGCTATCGAAGAATACATGGTAACAAGGTGTAGTCATTATATATCACAGTTCTGGCGCTATGGCCATTTGAATTTGAAGAATGCTACACTATAACATGCCAAGGGGACATTTGGCTTATTAACATCACACTAAATCCAAATTTTGATCCAAAGACTGGTCCCTGGAGTTAAAACTCGGCATATTCTGATAGAGCATTGAAAGGTGATTTAACTGACCACTGTTTGGTTGCCATAGCACCTACAGAACTCATGAAATAGTTTAGAAAGGTCCCGTTTGTGCAAAACCCTGATGTTACATAGCATGTATGGAGGCATGCCCAAGAGGACACTTTGTCATCCCAAAGGGACAGTCAAATGGGATGGATTACTGTTGCATGTCCTCTCTGTGCATTGCAGTGGGGTTTGTGAGTCCAAACAGGTGGTGGCTTGCTAATTGAGACACCTGAAATTGTTTGAGAGTTGATTAGTGTCTTTTTGGGCAAGTGTCAAACGTGGCCATGTTTTCCTTCACATGCCAGAGGGACTGTCCCTTTGGGATGTGAACGTGTCCTCCTGGGCATGCCTACATGCATGTTATGTAATATCAGGAAGTGCTCTCTCTACTTCAACTTCACAGCTTCTGACAAACTCAAACAGGACAGGAGGGTAATTTAGACATCAAAGAAAAAGGAGCACCAATCACAAACATTCAATCAAGAACTAAGTACTCTGCTGCACTAATTATCATGAGATCAAACACTGCTGCACAGAATAGGTACAATCAAGCAAACAAGGTCATCATGACATGAACTCATAGTTCAAGTGGCTCTTACAGGTGCTATGGCAACCACATAGTGTTAGTTTAAAGACAACTTTAGTTTTTTTCAACCAAGGTTCATGTTTTAGGTTGTTATTAGTTTTAGGGATTTTAGCTGTTTTTGAAAGGGGGCCGGGGGCATTCGAGCATGGGGCTAAATATGTATTTTTTTACAAAATATTATGGCGATTTTTGTTTAAATTATTTACTATAGTCCTAATAAACCCCAGGAAATTACATCTGGCCACAAAAAAAATCACAGGATCTACTCAAGAATATGTTTCACATGAGTTGCCACATTATTTATTTTGAACCAACATTTGGCAACTAAACTAAAATAAAAACAAAACTACTAAACTACTAACAACAATAAAACAAATTACAAATTAAGCATTATTTTCTGCAATGGCCTCCTCCCTTCCTTCCTTTGCTCCTCCTTCCTTCTTCTGTTGCTTCTCGTCCAACTGGAAAGATTAAAATAATACAGTCAGACAATGAGATGACTCATTTTGTGCACATTGAGGTCAAGGGGTCATTGTACTCTTTGCATTGGCCTGGTTTTCGGACATGCCGACTGGACTGTCCCTTTGGGATGTGGATGTGTCCTCTTGGGCATGCCTCCATACATGTTATGTAACATCAGTATTTTGCACACAAGCAGCACGTCTTGAGGGCTTTTTTTAAGTTCTGTAGGGGCTATGACCACCAAACAGTGGTCAGTTTACTCACCTTTCAATGCTCTTTCAGAATATGTCTAGTTCTAGCCCCAGAGACCAGTCTTTGGATGAAAAAAATGGGTTTTAGTGTGAGTTGCAGCAGCAACTTTTTATTTTAGGATGTTGAACATTCAAATTGCCTTATCTCCAAAACCGTGATAGATGACGACTACACCTTGTTACCACGTATTATTTGATAGCCCTAGATAGCACACATGAAATAGCGCAGCTTTGGGTTGTCCAGAATAGAAATAGGAGCAAAAGAGCAACGACCATGTCCATTCGGGCATGCATATCTCGGCCTCAAACCCTTTTTGGCTGCGGATCGACCGTAAGACCACCTGAGGACCCCAGATTTTCAGAAACGATACTCCTCATGCCCAACAATCAGAATCTAGAAGCTGGCCTTCGTACATACTGTGGGAAAAAAGTGCTTCACTTTGGGGCCTCAGGATGGTCCTAGAGGCTACACCCCTAACAACCTTTTGACCAAAGGTTGATCATTTGCGGCAAACTTTTTTTCTACAGTTGCTGAGGTTATGATTTTGACATATGTTGATCGGCACTCAAAGTAGGGCATCCCTGCGGTGGTTTCACGGCTCTAGGTGTCTTGGGAGGCGTGCAAATGTCGTGTCCATCTCGCATGTAAATGAAGGGATTTTTGAGGCAGTGATTTCATGGCATAGGCTATGCCGAAGGGACTGTCTCCATGGGATGTCAGCACGTCCCCTTGGGCATGTCCCAATACAAGTTATGTAACATCAGTATTTTGCACAAAGCAGCACGTCTTGAGGGCTTTTTTTAAGTTCTGTAGGGGCTATGACCACCAAACAGTGGTCAGTTTACTCACCTTTCAATGCTCTTTCAGAATTTGTCTAGTTCTAGCCCCAGAGACCAGTCTTTGGATGAAAAAATGGGTTTTAGTGTGAGTTGCAGCAGCAAATGTCACCTTGGCATGTTTTTATTTTAGGATGTTGAACATTCAAATTGCCCTATCTCCAAAACCGTGATAGATAATGACCACACCTTGTTACAACGCATTATTTGATAGCCCTAGATAGCACACATGAAATAGCGCAGCTTTGGGTTGTCCAGAATAGAAATAGGAGCAAAAGAGCAACGACCATGTCCATTCGGGCATGCCTTGATCCATCCCATATCTCGGCCTCAAACCCTTTTTGGCTGCGGATCGACCGTAAGACCACCTGAGGACCCCAGATTTTCAGCAACGATACTCCTCATGCCCAACAATCAGAATCTAGAAGCTGGCCTTCGTACATACTGTGGGAAAAAAGTGCTTCACTTTGGGGCCTCAGGATGGTCATAGAGGCTACACCCCTAACAACAATTTCACCAAAAGTTGATCATTTGCGGCAAACCTTTTTTCTACAGTTGCTGAGGTTATGATTTTGACATATGTTGATCGGCACTCAAAGTAGGGCATCCCTGCGGTGGTTTCACGGCTCTAGGTGTCTTGGGAGGCGTGCAAATGTCGTGTCCATCTCGCATGTAAATGAAGGGATTTTTGAGGCAGTGATTTCATGGCATAGGCTATGCCGAAGGGACTGTCTCCATGGGATGTCAGCACTTCCCCTTGGGCATGTCCCAATACAAGTTATGTAACATCAGTATTTTGCACAAAGCAGCACGTCTTGAGGGCTTTTTTAAAGTTCTGTAGGGGCTATGACCACCAAACAGTGGTCAGTTTACTCACCTTTCAATGCTCTTTCAGAATATGTCTAGTTCTAGCCCCAGAGACCAGTCTTTGGATGAAAAAATGGGTTTTAGTGTGAGTTGCAGCAGCAAATGTCACCTTGGCATGTTTTTATTTTAGGATGTTGAACATTCAAATTGCCCTATCTCCAAAACCGTGATAGATAATGACTACACCTTGTTACAACGCATTATTTGATAGCCCTAGATAGCACACATGAAATAGCGCAGCTTTGGGTTGTCCAGAATAGAAATAGGAGCAAAAGAGCAACGACCATGTCCATTCGGGCATGCCTTGATCCATCCCATATCTCGGCCTCAAACCCTTTTTGGCTGCGGATCGACCGTAAGACCACCTGAGGACCCCAGATTTTCAGCAACGATACTCCTCATGCCCAACAATCAGAATCTAGAAGCTGGCCTTCGTACATACTGTGGGAAAAAAGTGCTTCACTTTGGGGCCTCAGGATGGTCATAGAGGCTACACCCCTAACAACCATTTCACCAAAAGTTGATCATTTGCGGCAAACCTTTTTTCTACAGTTGCTGAGGTTATGATTTTGACATATGTTGATCGGCACTCGATGTAGGGCATCCCTGCGGTGGTTTCACGGCTCTAGGTGTCTTGGGAGGCGTGCAAATGTCGTGTCCATCTCGCATGTAAATGAAGGGATTTTTGAGGCAGTGATTTCATGGCATAGGCTATGCCGAAGGGACTGTCTCCATGGGATGTCAGCACGTCCCCTTGGGCATGTCCCAATACAAGTTATGTAACATCAGTATTTTGCACAAAGCAGCACGTCTTGAGGGCTTTTTTTAAGTTCTGTAGGGGCTATGACCACCAAACAGTGGTCAGTTTACTCACCTTTCAATGCTCTTTCAGAATATGTCTAGTTCTAGCCCCAGAGACCAGTCTTTGGATGAAAAAATGGGTTTTAGTGTGAGTTGCAGCAGCAAATGTCACCTTGGCATGTTTTTATTTTAGGATGTTGAACATTCAAATTGCCCTATCTCCAAAACCGTGATAGATAATGACTACACCTTGTTACAATGCATTATTTGATAGCCCTAGATAGCACACATGAAATAGCGCAGCTTTGGGTTGTCCAGAATAGAAATAGGAGCAAAAGAGCAACGACCATGTCCATTCGGGCATGCCTTGATCCATCCCATATCTCGGCCTCAAACCCTTTTTGGCTGCGGATCGACCGTAAGACCACCTGAGGACCCCAGATTTTCAGCAACGATACTCCTCATGCCCAACAATCAGAATCTAGAAGCTGGCCTTCGTACATACTGTGGGGAAAAAGTGCTTCACTTTGGGGCCTCAGGATGGTCATAGAGGCTACACCCCTAACAACCATTTCACCAAAAGTTGATCATTTGCGGCAAACCTTTTTTCTACAGTTGCTGAGGTTATGATTTTGACATATGTTGATCGGCACTCGATGTAGGGCATCCCTGCGGTGGTTTCACGGCTCTAGGTGTCTTGGGAGGCGTGCAAATGTCGTGTCCATCTCGCATGTAAATGAAGGGATTTTTGAGGCAGTGATTTCATGGCATAGGCTATGCCGAAGGGACTGTCTCCATGGGATGTCAGCACGTCCCCTTGGGCATGTCCCAATACAAGTTATGTAACATCAGTATTTTGCACAAAGCAGCACGTCTTGAGGGCTTTTTTAAAGTTCTGTAGGGGCTATGACCACCAAACAGTGGTCAGTTTACTCACCTTTCAATGCTCTTTCAGAATATGTCTAGTTCTAGCCCCAGAGACCAGTCTTTGGATGAAAAAATGGGTTTTAGTGTGAGTTGCAGCAGCAAATGTCACCTTGGCATGTTTTTATTTTAGGATGTTGAACATTCAAATTGCCCTATCTCCAAAACCGTGATAGATAATGACTACACCTTGTTACAACGCATTCTTTGATAGCCCTAGATAGCACACATGAAATAGCGCAGCTTTGGGTTGTCCAGAATAGAAATAGGAGCAAAAGAGCAACGACCATGTCCATTCGGGCATGCCTTGATCGATCCCATATCTCGGCCTCAAACCCTTTTTGGCTGCGGATCGACCGTAAGACCACCTGAGGACCCCAGATTTTCAGCAACGATACTCCTCACGCCCAACAATCAGAATCTAGAAGCTGGCCTTCGTACATACTGTGGGGAAAAAGTGCTTCACTTTGGGGCCTCAGGATGGTCATAGAGGCTACACCCCTAACAACCATTTCACCAAAAGTTGATCATTTGCGGCAAACCTTTTTTCTACAGTTGCTGAGGTTATGATTTTGACATATGTTGATCGGCACTCGATGTAGGGCATCCCTGCGGTGGTTTCACGGCTCTAGGTGTCTTGGGAGGCGTGCAAATGTCGTGTCCATCTCGCATGTAAATGAAGGGATTTTTGAGGCAGTGATTTCATGGCATAGGCTATGCCGAAGGGACTGTCTCCATGGGATGTCAGCACGTCCCCTTGGGCATGTCCCAATACAAGTTATGTAACATCAGTATTTTGCACAAAGCAGCACGTCTTGAGGGCTTTTTTTAAGTTCTGTAGGGGCTATGACCACCAAACAGTGGTCAGTTTACTCACCTTTCAATGCTCTTTCAGAATATGTCTAGTTCTAGCCCCAGAGACCAGTCTTTGGATGAAAAAATGGGTTTTAGTGTGAGTTGCAGCAGCAAATGTCACCTTGGCATGTTTTTATTTTAGGATGTTGAACATTCAAATTGCCCTATCTCCAAAACCGTGATAGATAATGACTACACCTTGTTACAACGCATTATTTGATAGCCCTAGATAGCACACATGAAATAGCGCAGCTTTGGGTTGTCCAGAATAGAAATAGGAGCAAAAGAGCAACGACCATGTCCATTCGGGCATGCCTTGATCCATCCCATATCTCGGCCTCAAACCCTTTTTGGCTGCGGATCGACCGTAAGACCACCTGAGGACCCCAGATTTTCAGCAACGATACTCCTCATGCCCAACAATCAGAATCTAGAAGCTGGCCTTCGTACATACTGTGGGGAAAAAGTGCTTCACTTTGGGGCCTCAGGATGGTCATAGAGGCTACACCCCTAACAACCATTTCACCAAAAGTTGATCATTTGCGGCAAACCTTTTTTCTACAGTTGCTGAGGTTATGATTTTGACATATGTTGATCGGCACTCGATGTAGGGCATCCCTGCGGTGGTTTCACGGCTCTAGGTGTCTTGGGAGGCGTGCAAATGTCGTGTCCATCTCGCATGTAAATGAAGGGATTTTTGAGGCAGTGATTTCATGGCATAGGCTATGCCGAAGGGACTGTCTCCATGGGATGTCAGCACGTCCCCTTGGGCATGTCCCAATACAAGTTATGTAACATCAGTATTTTGCACAAAGCAGCACGTCTTGAGGGCTTTTTTTAAGTTCTGTAGGGGCTATGACCACCAAACAGTGGTCAGTTTACTCACCTTTCAATGCTCTTTCAGAATATGTCTAGTTCTAGCCCCAGAGACCAGTCTTTGGATGAAAAAATGGGTTTTAGTGTGAGTTGCAGCAGCAAATGTCACCTTGGCATGTTTTTATTTTAGGATGTTGAACATTCAAATTGCCCTATCTCCAAAACCGTGATAGATAATGACTACACCTTGTTACAACGCATTATTTGATAGCCCTAGATAGCACACATGAAATAGCGCAGCTTTGGGTTGTCCAGAATAGAAATAGGAGCAAAAGAGCAACGACCATGTCCATTCGGGCATGCCTTGATCCATCCCATATCTCGGCCTCAAACCCTTTTTGGCTGCGGATCGACCGTAAGACCACCTGAGGACCCCAGATTTTCAGCAACGATACTCCTCATGCCCAACAATCAGAATCTAGAAGCTGGCCTTCGTACATACTGTGGGGAAAAAGTGCTTCACTTTGGGGCCTCAGGATGGTCATAGAGGCTACACCCCTAACAACCATTTCACCAAAAGTTGATCATTTGCGGCAAACCTTTTTTCTACAGTTGCTGAGGTTATGATTTTGACATATGTTGATCGGCACTCGATGTAGGGCATCCCTGCGGTGGTTTCACGGCTCTAGGTGTCTTGGGAGGCGTGCAAATGTCGTGTCCATCTCGCATGTAAATGAAGGGATTTTTGAGGCAGTGATTTCATGGCATAGGCTATGCCGAAGGGACTGTCTCCATGGGATGTCAGCACGTCCCCTTGGGCATGTCCCAATACAAGTTATGTAACATCAGTATTTTGCACAAAGCAGCACGTCTTGAGGGCTTTTTTTAAGTTCTGTAGGGGCTATGACCACCAAACAGTGGTCAGTTTACTCACCTTTCAATGCTCTTTCAGAATATGTCTAGTTCTAGCCCCAGAGACCAGTCTTTGGATGAAAAAATGGGTTTTAGTGTGAGTTGCAGCAGCAAATGTCACCTTGGCATGTTTTTATTTTAGGATGTTGAACATTCAAATTGCCCTATCTCCAAAACCGTGATAGATAATGACTACACCTTGTTACAACGCATTCTTTGATAGCCCTAGATAGCACACATGAAATAGCGCAGCTTTGGGTTGTCCAGAATAGAAATAGGAGCAAAAGAGCAACGACCATGTCCATTCGGGCATGCCTTGATCCATCCCATATCTCGGCCTCAAACCCTTTTTGGCTGCGGATCGACCGTAAGACCACCTGAGGACCCCAGATTTTCCGCAACGATACTCCTCATGCCCAACAATCAGAATCTAGAAGCTGGCCTTCGTACATACTGTGGGAAAAAAGTGCTTCACTTTGGGGCCTCAGGATGGTCATAGAGGCTACACCCCTAACAACCCTTTGACCAAAAGTTGATCATTTGCGGCAAACGTTTTTTCTACATTTGCTGAGGTTATGATTTTGACATATGTTGATCGGCACTCGATGTAGGGCCTCCCTGCGGTGGTTTCACGGCTCTAGGTGTCTTGGAAGGCGTGCAAATGTCGTGTCCATCTCGCATGTAAATGAAGGGATTTTTGAGGCAGTGATTTCATGGCATAGGCTATGCCGAAGGGACTGTCTAAAGCACATTTTAAAAATGTATTGAAAAACATATGGAAGTGGACATGTTGTCCTCCCAAGAGGACACTCCAAGGGGACACGCTTGGCAGGAAGGGGCTCAAGACTGCTCCTAGTGGCAGGATTGAGGTTTAACACTGAGAGTCTCTTTAGCATTGCCTTTAGAAGTGGAAGTGGACTTCCCCTTGTCCCTCTATGGAAGTGGACATGATGTCCTCCCATGGGGACAGACACTCCAAATGGCTCAAGAGTCCACCTGGTGGCGGACGGGTTTTGGTCCATTTTTCAAAAATTCACAGAGCGGGCCCCGTTGGCCCCAAGGCCCCAAGGCTGGGTGCGTCCTATAGGGAAAAAAATGTAGTTTTTTTAAGGACCGGCCCCATATTTTTAGGGGCCCTGGAAGAGGGTGATGCTGTTGGCTGGCAAGGCACGAGCGGAGAGCCGGGTTGGTTTAACATGGGAAGCCCGCAAAAGGGACCTGCACATGCCAGGTGGACCTTTTTACCAAAAGGACTTTTTTCCCTAACGGCGGGAAAGAGAAAAAGAGGCCGGCCCAAAAACAGCTGGCGGCGGGATCTCCAGGCAGACACCAAGAGGCTGGGATGCACCTGGTCGCAGATAGAAAAGAATGCCAGTGACCGAGAACTCTGGAGGACCCTTGTCGACGGCCTATACCCCAGTAGGGGTGTCAGGCGTAAGTAAGTAAAGTAAATCATTCCGTCCAATTCTAAGAAAAGATTATGCGTTAGACGACCCACCGCGGTCCCGTCGCTAATCGCGCTAGAATTAATCATACCTCCCGTTGTTGTCGCTCGCCCCGAGAGTGTTTTGGCTACATCAAGCTACTTCAGCCACATCCGGGATAACATCCAGTCCGTCGCTAAATGTGCTCCGCTGCTATAAATCGCTGGGCACTATGATTTAATGGATTAAATAACCCCAGGCGTTCGGGGTGTTTAATGGTAGGATCACATATAAACCCTATTAAACCAATATTGCTCAATACCGACAGCCAGTCAGCAAGTGGATTCATGCATGTATGTACTCTATATAGACACTATTTTAGGCCAATTAAAAAGACAACCAGATGTCCCACTTTAAACAAAAGAAGCCTGTCGGCTGCCGGACTATAGTGTCTATTTTACGTCATGATGATGTATGATGATAAGAGTGCCCCTCACTTCACGCAGGTGTGATTTTTGCGACACGTTTGTGACATTTTTGTGACACGTTGTCAGCCTGTAGATCAGCTCTTACACAATGTACGTGCATTGTAGGGCTGTCCCCGACTAAGGATTTGTATAGTCGAAATTAATATGAATAAATTTGCTGTTAGTCGACTGATAGTCGACTGAACACCCCCCCCCCCCCCCCCCCCCCCAAAAAAAAAAACCCCAACACATTTGCATTAAGGTTGGGCGATATGCCAATTGTTTTCAATCGCCCATCGTCTGTTTTTGCAGCGCCGTTCGCTACGCGTTGAGAGCTTGTAGATCCGTCTATTTTTGCAGCGCAGCTGCGCAGCCAGGGTAACAAAATAAAAAATAAGTTACAGGTGGAGATGAAGTGAAGTTGGAACGGACAAGCAGCTGCAAGCCACGCTAACATCACAACCACTGGCTGGTGACAGTGTTGTTAGCCGCAGCAACATGTAGCCTGCCCTGGTAACTTCTCCTCCTCCCCGGAGAACTCTTGCCTCCCCGCACCGTCGGGGAGGCTGATCCACAAGCTCTCAAGGCATCGCGTCCTGCCTGTTTTTGCAGCGCCGTTCGCTACGCGTTGAGAGCTTGTAGATCTGTCTATTTTTGCAGCGCTGGTGTCGGGGTTCGTTCACGTTGTCAATAAAAAAATAACCTAGATTACAGGCGGAGATGAAGTTCAATCAGTGGGTTGAATCAGTAGCTACGCGCTAAGCTAACGATCCCCGACCCTACACTAACACTAGCAGCCTGTTTTTTTTTCCCCCCCGACTTCACGGGTGGCGCATTGGGATTGTGATGAGACACGAGACAGCAGTGTGCATTCTGTTGTGACTGTATATTATTAAACTGCATGGGTCTGGACTCCGGAGCATAAACAACATGTAGGCTACAGTACAGTAGCCTCCCTCGGCTCGGTCCCTCCCAGCCTTTACTCTGGCTGCCAGAGTGTTCCCCGATGCTGCGGTGCAGGGACTGGGAGCATACATTATAACGGAGGAGGGGTTTTCCACCCGGCCCAAAAGAAAGAAAAAATCGTCCCGACTGTTTTTTTTTTGGTGAACATCGACTGAGAGGTTGTCAGTCGACTGAGACCCGTTCCGATCGATTAGTCGACTATTTGACTAATCGAGGTCAGCCCAAAGACGAAGCACAAAGAAATCCAATAGCCTTGTGAGGCGCGCAGAAGTTGATGAATGCGATGCCAGTACAGTGAAATGTTATGCTAAAAAAACAACACTTCCACTTGTTTCCATTGTGGTCCATTGTACTCAATTCATCAGTAATCAGGGTGATGAAGTATGCTATAATTTGTTTTCTGACTTCAATGCATCAAACTTCAGCTCCATATTTTGCTTCCCTGTGTGGCCTCAGTTACATGCACAAAATGTATTCAGAATGAATGAATTCATTACGAACAGAGATTCATACCCAACTGTACAAGTATTCCTATTCCTCAATTGTTTACTTGACCAAAGCATTCATTCGGAATATAACTTTGGACTATAGAGATGGCCAAACCCATAACCGATATCCCTTAAGAAATGAATAACCGACAAACACTAACAGCTATTATCTGATAAAATAAAATAAAAATATATTTTGAAGCGCAGTCTCTTCCACCACACGCGACCTCCACCCAAAACAACCCAGCACAAAAAAAACATAGCATCCATACACCCATACACTGCAATTGGCAATGGCACTATAATTCGCCGATGGTTCGCCCCATTTTATTATGGGGAGAAACAAAAACTGGTGTATTTGTATTTTTCTAATGGGTAAAATAGCGCATTTCTGCACACATAAAATGTCTCCAAATGGCCATCCCTGCTTGGACATGGGCATAAAGCACTATAGTCTACTAAGGGCAGACATGTGTAAAATAATAATGTATTCCGAACTCCCAGTAGCATTCGGAATAAAGTGTTTATATGGTGATCTATACCGATTCAAACGGTATACCACCCCTCCAGACCGGAATGAAAATTCATTCGGAATGGGATATTCTATTCCAATTGAGGTGTTTACAAGAGCATTTTTATTCTGATGATGAATGAATCCATTCATTCCGAATGAATTTATGCATGTAAATGGGGCCTGTGTGAAAGTTGCTAGCTGGAATTTCTGTCAAGAAAGTGACATATGTCCTTTCTTCTTTACATAAGGTTATGTCAGTTCCAAAGAAGATAATGTTTACCTTTTAACAAGTTAATTAACAAACTGGTGTTGTATTATGCCTCTTTTGAGGATACATCTGATTAATATTGTTGTCAGAGACCATTGGGTTCTTTTTAGCTCCAAATGAGGGACGATTGATACCACCTGCATCAAAGTAGCACTAATTCCAGTGATCTGATTGGCTACAGACAACAGGTGACAGGGTATAAAAGGTTTGGAAGTGCTCACACCATTTTTTTATCTCCAGGAAAATGGAGCATGTAGTTTTTCAGAGTTGTGTGATTTGACAGAATAGTTTAGAGCACCTTTTTTCAAGGGTGTTCTCAAAGTTAGTACAAGATGATGGGATGCTGTTTTGTGAAAATCTACAAAGATTTCCCAAAACCTTTATAACAAATGGCAGAGCTACAAGTACAAGCTCATAATGTATCATCCTGTAACGTTTTGTGTGCTTGCAGATCGGCTATTTTTAGCAAAGCATTTTGGTGTACAGGGAAAAAAGAACAAAAGTACAGAGTGGTTAACTGTCTGAAAATATGCCATATCTACCAAACGAAACAAAAGCTACTTGATTCAACACTGATGGTGCTGTCAAACAAGTCATTGAAGCTATCTATGAAATGTATGAAAAAGTGCTATCCAACGATTCAAATTTGTAATTACAAGATTTGTGTAGTTAAAAGCAAAACCTTTTTTGCTCAAATGATGAAGTGAAGAAAAACTGTTTTGTTGTAGCCATATGAAGTAAAATATTAGCAGCATCCAAAGGCTTTTATTTAACAGAAAGTGGACCAATATTTGTAGCCACTACAAGCACAATAACATTGTGTCTGTTAAAAAAAAAAGTGAGCAAGTGAGTCCCAGGGAGCAATAGGCTACCATTGTCTGTTTTAGAGACATCATAACCTAGAACCAGGGACGTGCACACAGACATCAAAGGGGGCTTGAGCCCCTGCCCTTTTACCTATCTGTAAAACAACTGCCCTCTCCAGACCACGAATGCAGCATTTACTAATGGTGAAAGAAATGCAAATGCCACTCCTTTCCATGCCAGAAGCAGGAGAATTCATTTTTTCCGAAGTCTCCTGAACTTGACCGCAGCATTTTGCATTGAACAAATTTGTTTATAAATCCAGGTTGTACACCGCATCGCCACTAGCTAAAGAGTGCTGGGTTGCTCCCCGAAAATAGCTGATCTACAAGCTCTCAACGGGTCGCGCTGCGACACGTGAGCCTGTAGATCTGCTATTTTCGCAAATGTTGTCAAAGTGCCCTCTTACGGGATGTCAGCCCCTGCCTCTAACACTGCACGTCCCTGCCTAGAACCAACAGAACAGTGGGGTGGCAATAATACACTAGCCGATTTTCTTTTGATCTGAAATCTGATTGCATCACACTACAAGTACACGATAATCTTACCCGATTATTTTATCAGATTATTTTATACAGCACACACTACATAATTAAAAAAGATCTGACACATCACACACTACAGGATTCTATACACATGATTCTGGGGCTTGCCCGAACACATCAATAATACAACATAATATATCACCGGCCGTTGGCAGGTACGTTTTCCACCATTCCACCGTTTGTGAAAACGACTCAGAAAAAATAAGTTTTCGGTCACATGTGTAACTACATATTCTCCTTATTCACATAGGATAAAAGCAATCTTTAAACAATATTGGCATATTTTAACCTCTGACCCTGAATTGGCTACACTATTTAAATACCCACCCCTATTTTCCTTTAAACGGGGTAAGAATCTAAAGGACCAGCTTGTACACTCTGACTTTCAATCTCCCCAGGTCTCACTCAGACAGACCAAGTCTACTCCCACAAGGAAACTATCCATGTGGTCATTGTGCCCAGTGTGGTAATACGCATAAGACCTCCTTTTTTAACCATCCTCATACTGGCAAGAAGTTCAAGATCAACAGCATTATTACTTGTGTGTCAACCCATGTGGTGTATATGATCAAATGTCCCTGTGGTTTAGCATACATAGGCAAAACTACTAGACAGTTAAAACAGAGAATGAGTGAACATAAGAGTTCGATCAGAAGAAATTACTGTGAATACCCTGTTGCAATGCATTTCAATGATCTTAAACATGACATCTCCACTTTTCGCTTTATTGGTATAGAACAAGTCAAACTTCCAAGAAGAGGTGGTAACCACAATGTCCTTTTAAAACAACATGAGGCATACTGGATCCACACTCTACAAACCTTACACCTTAATGATGAACTACTATTAAATGTGAACTATAAAATCTGTTGATCTGAACTATTATAGGCAAGTCAGGTGCAATGTTTTTATTATTTTGTATTCTTTTCCACTCTTTTGAACAGAGTAGGATCTTACATTTAAAATGTATTTGCTATTTAACTATGTTTTCCTTGTATGTTATATGGCATGACATTTATATATATAATTATCTTTTCCCTGTATTATTGTAATCTGCTATTTTCAATGGTATATGAGGAATGTTCACAGAAACACTGTACCTTAAGTCACGTGACAAGGTTTTTCACAGCTGTTATCTGTCTAGATTATTACATGCATTGTGATTGGTTGTTTAGACTTTCTCAAATGTATTTAATGACAATGTCAGCCCATTCTGAATTAAGCCTGAGGAAGGTTGCAAGGCCGAAACGTTGCTTCTTAAATAAATGCTCTGAACCTAGCAAGTGGCGGTGTGCGGGTGTTCTACATTTTCCACCATTAAAATCACACTTAAAGTGTTTTATGAGCATACAGTCATAGCTGACTGCCTGGCGATATTTTTTATCCAGCCCTTACACAAAAGCAACCATTTAATGAAAACGCTGTAATGTGGAAGCCAAGTCGCCAGGTGGCGGTGACGGACTTTCCAGATAGACCAGTCATCCATGTACAATGCCGTTTGACTTCCTATAGGCTCTTTTTCACACTTTTCGATTGGATATATGAACTTATGTGTGCAGGACTAATGTGAAGGACTGAGCATGACGTCAGCGTCATTACCTGACAGCTGTCAGTGGTGATAAATGGAGGAGGAGCTGTCTAATCAGCACAGATTGTTGCCAGTACAAAAGAGGGCTTGCTGGGAGAGGTTGTATGTTGTGTGCTGCTCTGTCGAGTGTGGAAGGTTGACAGGAGGATAACGAGAGAGAGAGAGAGAGAGAGAGGGCTGGAGAACAATTGGCACACCGTCTTACGAGCCGAAAGAGGAAAAGGACTCGTGTGTGAGGCCTCATTCACACGTACCAAACACCAATCAAGCAATGTTTGGCCGTTTTTTTGTTTTTTTGGGCCACCGCAATGCTTTTCCAATGGGAGTCACATGGTTTGATCAAACATTTGTGTTTGATCGCTGATTGCTGATTGCTCCCCCCTCATCAAACAAAAATGTTTGGTCAAACCATGTGACTCCCATTGAAAATGAATTGGAGCAGCAATCAAAAAGCAATCAGGCATCACACACGGACCGAACATTTGTTGTGTAGGTGTGAACTAGGCCTGACCAAACTGTGGACGACGGAGAGGAATCAAGTGAGCTGTGCCAGGGACCAGGAGTGGTGTGACAGAGTGCGGCTACCCAACGACCTCCACGGCCGCACTGGCCGTGGTGTGTGAGTACTGTTCCATCCCGCACTACTGTCAATTCTACCACCCTGTGGCGTAGGCGAGCTGTACTGTGTTGTGGAACGGAGAAACTGGCCTTTGCCTCATGTGCTTTCAGGTCCAGTGATGTATTGACGGGGACGTATATGATGCTGGACTAACTGAATGGACTCTCTCTACTCAATGAAAATAACTGTCTAACGTATGCACTTTGCACACTTTTGTAGTTGAACGATTTTAGGCTTTTTGTTGTTTTGTTTCTTTTGTTAATATAGTTAGTTTGGATATTGTATTTTAGGGATTATTAAACATTGTATTTTTATGGCATTTTAGAGACCCAGTGTATAGGAAAAATAAACATATGTTATATTTTCGGATGCATGAGTCAGTGTCAGTCTCTCTCCACCGTTTTATGGTTGCTCTCTCACCTGGTAAAACGTGAACCTGTGTGTCCTTGAACAAACTGAAGCTAATAGTAATAATGATAAAAGAGTTGCCGTTTCTCTGTAAATAAATGACGGCTGGCGTAGTCCCAGGATTATCTAGTGAGGTGTACAACTTTGATATCTCTAGCACCTTAAACGGTGCCACTCTAATAATTAAAGGTTGTATGTCTTATAAAATAATAACGATAAAGAATATTCTACTGCCCAAATTCTGTGTGGCTGATTCGGCCTTGGTCACAAGTGTATTACTCTGTTTCAACTTAATCATCACGCTAAAATATGTATCTCAAAACATTATAGGGTAGAAATAAGCCACATAACAGTAAACTGGTACAGAATGGCCGTCTATCTGATTTGTAAACAAACACACACCATGCGCTGCGTATAGCATAGCAACCTTCCCTAGCTACCGTCCCATCGCCTGAAGGGATGTGACGCTCTGATTGGTTCAGAAACTTCAGACGGGTGTTTCAACTTGAAACCGTTTGATACTTCAAAATAAAATGTCCACCATTTCCGTTGCACTACGCCTTTAAACACACACAAAACAAACAAACAAACAAACAAACAGAATTTACTTTAGTCAGTAGACTGTAGTCATTATGTTTTATGTACTGCATGTCTTTGGCAAACATTCTTCCTTTGCACCAAGCCAGTCGCTAAGACATACAGTACTAGCTGATGAACATGTTGAGACGATAAAGAAACATGCTTCTGCACTGATGTGGCAGGTCAAGGTCAAGTTTATTTGCATGTCCCAAATTGGGAAATTCATGTGACAGCAGGTAAAATGCTCTAAAAACACAGTACACAAAAAACAGGAACAGACAAAAACATACATAGTCACACAAACAACATAGATCATGAAAGTAAAAATGATCATCTTCTGGCACTTCTGGTTCTTTGTAGTTAACGTCGACTCGCTTTCTGAGCGTCCTCTATCACCTTATCACTGGTACTGCCTCTATCACCTTATCAATCTGCAACCATCCTCCCACCCACCTCACCCCTGAAACAAAAGCAGCGACCTCCTCCTGCTTCCCTTATTAATGAATGGAAGTGGGTATGAATTAAAAATTGTCTTATTGTTTTTCGTTACAGGGGTCTTTAACCATTGGCCAGAAGGCAATAATTCATATTCCCGAAGGCAAAAATTAATATTCCCACATCGCCAGCCCATGCTTGGCCATGCTCTCATGCTGGTCGAATACTAGGGAGATGCGTGTTGGCCGGTGGGTGGTTGCGGTCAGGGTTCAGACAGAGTTTATGCAGTGCCTCTTTGCACTGCATAAACTGCATTAACAAATAACTGTGCAGTGTATGGCATGTGCCCATAACACTTTCCCAATGTCATTATAGAAACAAAGCGGAGAAAATGAAAACAAAATGTTCCGTGTGAATGAAGTCCAACAACTTCAGAAACCATAATGTGCCGTAAAGTGCCAATCTTGTGCTGGTAGAATACCAGGGAGATGCGTGTTGGGTGGTTGCGGTCAGGGTTCTTAATGGGCGTTGCGGATATGGAGCTCCCGCTGTGCACACTCGATCAGGATGGAGCCATGGCTACTGCCACTGCCACCCCAGGCAAACATAATTTGATTTATTTATACGTTTTATTTATACGTTTATTTAACAGGGACAATACAAAAAACAATGTATCAAGTTGTAAAAACATGAAACCGTTGCATTGTACAAAGGGTTTGTAGCCAAGGCTAATTTGCAACCCCAGTCCCTGGTTAGGCCTTTCTATACAACTAAACATAAAAAAAATATTTTACTACTACGCATCTACCTAAGTACAGGCAATTACTAAATAAAACGGTTTTAAAATGTGCCTAACGTATTAGTGTCCGCACCTCTGGCCCGATTTCAACCAGAGTTTATCTTCATTATTAAACATTTTGAGATCAGTTTGTCGTTTTATTTCAGTTGGTTGGGCATTCCACAGGTGTATCCCTTGTACTGAGTAAGAAGACTGACCAAATGTGGTGTTACGCTTTGCTACTTTGAGGTTGCCGGCTGCTGATCCCCTTGTGATCCTACTAGGTGGTCTATCTGGTCCTTTTATCTGAGGACAGAGTACCGCTGGGGCAAGATCATGAACACATTTGAAAATGACCTTAGTGAAAGAGAATTTGATGAAACTGTCAAAACTAAGCATGTTGTATTTTCTAAGTATTATGCAATGATGTGATTGGTTTGATGACTGACTGTGAGGCCTGGCCCCAGACAGTAATACAGTAGGAGATATGGGAAAAATCATGGCATGCATAAACAATAGGGCTGCGTGCAGTGGTATATATTGTCTGGTTAGTCTAAAGCAGTTCAGGTTTGTTTTTAGAGTCTTGCTTAACTTTTTGATGTGTTTATCAAATTTTAGTAGAGAGTCAAGAATGACACCCAGAAATTTGAATTCCCTGACTTCCTCAATTTCCTCTTGATCTATTTTAATATTCAACTCATAATTTTCTCTCCTCCTTATTGAGAAGTTCATTGCTACTGTCTTTTTTAGATTCAGAGTTAGGTGATTCCTTTTAAGCCATTGAGACACATCCTCCATTCCCTGGGTTAGTATCTCTGCTGCTTCACCAGGGGTTGTAGCCGGTACATGAATGATTGTATCAGCTGCATACATTTGGCAGGTAGTGCTTTTACAGCAAGTTGGTAGGTCATTTATGTATATGCTGAAGAACAAAGGCCCTAATATGGAACCCTGTGGAATGCCCATTCTAGATCTTTTAAGGGTTGAATGTTTTGCTGCTTCTGGAACTTCTGGAACTTCTTCTCCAGGCCCATGCGTTGCAGCTCGGTGAAGATAGTGCGGCAGCGCTGCGGCTTCTTCAGTCGGGGGCGCTGTGCTCCATGTCCGACTCGCTGCTGACGGGCGTCTGGCTGGGCGACGGCTCGGAGGCCCCACGGGGGTGCTGCTGCTGGGGCAGGTGGTGCTGTGGCAACCGGGCGCCACCCGGGGACAAGGCCTGGCTCTGGGGCTGAGAGGTAGGCAGCGTGGAGCCGTGCAATTGAACTTGGCGGAGATCTTGCTGGAGCTGGGCTAGCTGCTGGTTAGCGTGCGCCAACCACTGCTCCAGGGTCGCTCTGTGAGATAGATCCTCCTCCTCCCTGGCTCTCCTCTCCTCCTCCTCCCTGGCTCTCCTCTCCTCCTCCCTGGCTCTCCTCTCCTGTTCCAGGGCGGAAAGCGCCTCCTCCTCCCTGGCTCTCCTCTCCTGTTCCAGGGAACACAGAGCCTCCTCCCAGGCGCCACCCGGGGACAAGGCCTGGCTCTGGGGCTGAGAGGTAGGCAGCGTGGAGCCGTGCAATTTAACTTGGCGGAGATCTTGCTGGAGCTGGGCTAGCTGCTGGTTAGCGTGCGCCAACCGCTGCTCCAGGGTCGCTCTGTGAGATAGATCCTCCTCCTCCCTGGCTCTCCTCTCCTGTTCCAGGGCGGAAAGCGCCTCCTCCTCCCTGGCTCTCCTCTCCTGAATAAGATTCATATTTGAACTGGGGACCCCCCACCCTGGAATGTAGGAGTTGAGGCGTTACACTGAGTTTGACTCAGTTCCACAGATAAATATTGTGAAAATCTACAAGCTCACAACGCCTTGCCATTTTAGCTATGTGACATTCAGTTTTTGAAAAATGAACCCCTTACATTACAGCAGTGGTTTTCAACCAGTGGTCCCCGGACCACCCGTGGTCATTGAAAGGGTTCCAGGTTGTCCCCAGCTAAGTGATGGAGTTGGTAACCAAATGGACCCTTATTAGATCTTTAACTGTCCATTTGGTTTCATTTTACACTCTCAAGAGTTACATTAATGTTAAACTAGTTGTTGCTGCGAGAGTGAGGTCTAGCCAACACCAACTCGGGATTCCTGGATCGCTGCCCTCCACAAATTCCTATCCAACATCAGGTTCACTTGCTCTGCAGTGTTGTCAGCCAAGCTGTGGCGCCGCAGCACGTCTACATAGGTGGTCCGCTTCTTTCCCCTCCTGGCTTTGCCCTGGGTCAATTTACTTGCCTCAAGTTCTGGGTGCCTGACGCAGTGCCCTGCCAGCCTCATCCTTCTCTCTCTGACTTTGTACTGTGAGGGTCCATGTCTTGGCCCCATACAGCAGTACTGACTCCACAGTAGCTATGAACAGCCGCCTCTTAAGGTCTTCTCCCATGTCTGATTTCCACACTCTCCTCATCCTGTGCAAGGCTTTCCAGGCAAGTGCTCTCCGAACCTTCAGATCCTGTTCAGTTGAGGCAGTCCAGGCCCTGAGGTACTTGAAGTCCTCAACTTGCTCGAGCACCGTCCCGTCTGCAGTGGCAATGGTTTTGTCCTCAGTGTTGACTGTCATTACCTTTGTTTTCTTGGCATTGAGATTGAGGCCGATCTTCCTGCACTCCTTTTCTACTGCCAGTAGTAGCTCCCTTCCTTTCTCGACTGTATCAGAGATTAGGGCGATGTCGTCTGCATAGTCGAGGTCAGTGACCATGATGGGGAGTACTCGCCTTGACTTCCTCGGGACCAGAGTGAACCCCAGCGCTTCCTCTCTGCCATTGATTGCAAGTCTCAGTGCATGATCCATCACTACAACGAACAGGAAGGGGGCAAGAGTGTCACCCTGTAGGACGCCTGCAAGAATCTCAAATGCTTTGGTGTCACCGTCGCAGGTTTGGACCTTGGCTCGAGTCTGGCTGTAGCTTGACTCTCCCTTTTGGAAGTCAATGAATGTGATCACCGCTGACAGGTTGCACTCCCTTACCCCTTCCAATATCCTCCTCAGTGCCAGTATCTGCCCGACTGTTGTTCGTTCCGGGCGGAAGCCGTTCTGTGAGTTTCTCAGTAGAGGGTCTACGATTGGTCTAAGACGATTGAGGATCATCCTGTTAGCGGTCTTGGCAACTTGTGAGCTCAGGCTGATGCCACGGTAGTTGTCCGTCTTGGTGAGGTCACCTGACTTTGGTACTGGAATGATGTTCATTGTGCGCCATAGCTCCGGCTGCTCTCCAGACATGTATGCTTTGTTGATGAAATCTAGCACCACCTCGTCTATGGGCACGTATTTCAGAACCTCTGGTGTCAATCCATCCTCCCCACAGCTCTTGCCGCAATTGATCGTAGCCTTGGCCTTCTGGTACTCATCCATGGTGAATGGTCCATCTGGAATGGGAAGGTCATGGAAGACAGGGGCTATCCGAACATCCTCATCCTCGGTTGCAGGCGGGTTACCTAGGAGTGTTTTGAAGTGCTGGTACCATGCTTCAACCCGTTCCTCTGCATTTTCTCCCCGGATCTTGGAAGTCTGAGAGGAGTTTCTGCCAGAGATGTCATTGATGAGCTTTCAGCTCATGCCATGCTTCTGGTTGACATGAGCCTCCTCGATCTCCTTGATCTTCTGGTTTAGCTCCTGTTGTTCCAGTGTTGCATAGACTTGGTAGAGCTCCTCCTTCCTCCGCCTGTATTCCTCCTTCAGACCCTCTCCTTTTCGATCAGCGACAAAGTCCCTGTGTGCTGCTCTCAGCTCCTCCCTGGCTTTTATGATTCTGGGGTCAAGACATCTGTCTTTCCTCCTTGCTTTGGGGACTTGCTGGAGACATGTCTCAGCTGATGCATTATTTACTTCAGCAAAACTTTGGTAGCGGGCTGATATGTTCTCCTCCTCCTCCTGCAGTACTTTGAACCTGTTCTTGATTTCTACTGCGTAGTGTTCCTGTAGCAGAGGATAATTATAATAATAATGCATAATGCATGCAATAATGCATTAGTTAATTTACAATGAGTCTACACAACTACAATATACAATAATTGTTATTTTGATAATTTGCATGTTGTCTATCCTAATGGTACAAACATCAATACAGCATGAAAAAGTGTACATATTCTTTAGTGTTGGGTCTGAGAGGCTAAATGTCATCAAATTACAATATACAATAATTGTTATTTTGATCATTTGCATGTTGTCTATCCTAATGGTACCAACATCAATACAGCATGAAAAATTGTACATATTCTTTAGTTTTGGGTCTGAGAGGCTAAATGTCATCAAATGGTGGTCCATGGCTCCAATGCCCAATAAATAATTTAACATTTAACTACATTCATGCTGAATTGTATAATTTATAATACAGAATAGGGATTGATTGATTGATTGATTGATTGATTGAAGAATGTATTAACAGTTTGCAGAATTACAGTACATTTCAAGCACAAACTCAATACAAAGGCTGTTAACTGTGAGTGGACGACCCAATTAAGCATTACACTTGTTTCCAACAGGGTCCACCATGTTCAAATCATCAAAACATTTAGAGACGTACAAATAGACACTTCTATAGACAGAACAGGCATTCATCAAAAAGGAGGTAAAAAGGGAAAATAAATATATACAGTGAGGGGAAAAAAGGGGGGGGCGGGGGGGGGGTTTCAGATTTTACGGGGGCCAGTTTCGAATTGCAGCCATCCGTAGGTGCCCTTTGAGAGCGGTTTTGAAGGAGTCAAGGGATTCGCATGTCTTAATGACAGTTGGTAGGGCGTTCCACATTTTGGTGGCATAGGAGCGAAAATAATTTAGTCCCTTGTTTGTGCCGAATCTGGGTTGTACATGGTTCGTTGCACTCCCTCTGGTGTTGTGGGTGTGGACTTCGTTAACATTAAGGAAGTATCTAGACAGGTACATGGGTATCTTGGTGGTGTATCGAATCTTGTGGACCAGACCCACAAGATAAATGATAATAGTCTGTAAACATAAAAGTCCTAGCAACATACCTCCATAGGGAGACATGAGGTTGGCACCCAGTGGAAATGCAGCATCTCCTATGAAGACGTGTGGCACTGCTGGGACGGTGGTTCCAGGTAGGGGTTTGGGGGCTGGGAGATCCAGTTGACCACTTTGCAGTGCCGAACCAAAGGTGCATTCAGCAAACACCCCCCCCCCCATCAGATTCTCTGCCATAGGATCCTACGTCCACGTACGTAAATCTGTACCTGGCATCGCAAACTGCCATCAAAACAATGGAGTGGTGTCCTTTATAGTCTCACTACCAGAATTTGGCGGAGCCTGCAGATTGACGTGCTTTCCGTCAATCGCGCTAACACAGTTTGGGTAGTTCCAAAGTCTCCAAAAGTCCATTGCAATGTCACTGAATTGTGCCGGTGATGGAAAGGCCACAAACTCATCTTTCAGTGCTTGCCAGATGGCTTTACAGACCTCTGTCACGATCAAACACGCAGTGGACTTGCCCATCTTGTAGCCAGCAGAGACGAATTGCTGCGTGGCCCCAGAAGCTAAAATGCACAGCGTGATTGCTCGTCCCTCGGCAGGCAAGATTGGTGCACTGTGTGTCGGTGCATGCTGAATCAATGGCTCGACTCGACGCAGAAGATCGTCAAAACGACTGGCAGACATTCTCAGGATCGAAAATGCTTCTCCTCGTCCATATTCCTCATTGGCAGAATGAGGGTGGTATACAGGCCATCCACCTGCCTGGTCCTGTTGAGAGGATGGACACACCACCGTCGCCCACTGGTTCTTCTGTTAGCCTCCTCCACAATCGCACTCTCCATGACAAACTCGTCCTCCTCATCTGCCTCCATCAACATTTCCTCCTCCTCTTCCATTACCTACAAAACTCTCGCTACTGCTTCTGCTGCTTTCTCCTCCATTGTTGTTGTTGGCAGGACAAGAGGGGGAGTCTACCTTTTTCCGAACAACATCGAAGTAGGGAAGTATGGACGCCATCGGCGTTCGTAGGGGTTTTGTTTCGGAAAAGAGATCTTTCCGACGAAAAGTTTGGTGGTCGGAGACAGTATGGACACCGCTTTAAAGTCATAGGCATATTAGCTATATTCATTGTTATCTGCACTGCAGTCTTGGCCAAGTTAAGCTATGCCTATATAGGCTATTAAGTCCTATTAAGTCATCTTAGCTTAATTGTGGTGCTTATTCTTCAAACAAACACTTTAGGCCTACGCTTTACAAACTATTGTTAGAATCCACCTTCAGAATTAAACTTCATTATGTGAATGTATTCTAGATTGCGGTAGTTAGAATGAAAAATACACTCAATACTTACTTTCTGCCGGTTTTTCAGATGTTTGATTTGCTTTAGAGTTATTGCCTGGATGTCTGTCAGGGATTTTCTTTGGAAGAGGGGGGCTGATGTGAACTGGATTTTGCTGCTGCCGGAGAGTAGGATGTTGAATGTGTTGGTATCTGTAAGACAAAATGCACACATTTATTTATTATGGTAATATTTGGTAGTTATTTTATTTTACTGTAGGTCTATAGGCGTATACAATAGCAAATGTTAAATGAGTGAATGTAGGTAATTAAACTTACATTTGTTCGTAGTCTTTTTAATGTTGGTAAATTTCGATGGGGTTTGGTCCTGGTCCAGTTTTTCTATTGTTGCATGGTGGGTTATGGAAGATGAAACGCAGTCTATATATTCATCCGGTCCTGTCTGCAGAGTGAAGTTGAAGTATTTGTGGTTATTTTGGCTGATTTGTATTGGTGTGGTGTTGAATATGAACCCGGTTGCGTGACTGTCGTCTTGGTCGTATTTCGCTTGTTTTGCAGATGTCGCCATTGTCCTTGTCAATGCTCAATGCTGAGTCTCTGTTTGTTCCTTAATTGGTGTGTTATTTATAGGGGAACTGTGATATGGAGGATGGCTGATTTAAGCAGTCACACCTTTACAACCGCATTGCTCAGCCCATGGAGTTGAGGCCCCTCGTGTAAAAAGCATTGGCCAATTATTCTCCCTGCCACCACAAACAAGTCACTGTCCACCAAGAGCCCCAACGTGGAGGGGATAAGGTCTGCTGAAATCCTCTTCCCCTTCAAACAGTAGGCTGATGTCAGTCAGACCTGAGGGATACAAAAAAAAGAGATGGACACTGATAGTTTCACAAATGTACAGTTTCTGTGACACCAGTTAAAAACATATACATACCACTGTTGAAGTTAAACCTGTGTTGCAGTTTGGACAAGGCAAGGCTCAAGAAGTGGCGATTCACACCAATTCCGACTGCTTCATCACCTGAAAGAAATATAAAAAATCACACCTGTGTGAACTGAGTGGTGTAAGGTCTTAAATAGACTGATCAGCTGTGGTCTGACGTAATGAAATCACATCCGTGTGAACTGGGTGACCATAGCAACCGTGCTCATTTTTTGGTACGAACAGACAGACAGACAGACAGACAGACACGTAAACTAACAAAGCCAGTCGTAGGAGTGGTTTACACCACTCAAAAAGTAAACAAAGTATCAAGCCCAAGCTCAACTGCATCACGCCTCTCATTCTCCCTTGCTGACATCCTCGCCCTTCTTCCGCCATCCCTATCACCTGACAGCTGAAGCCATTTAGTTATCCATTTCTCTATTTCTTGGTCGGTGGCAGCGGATGACAGGCGATTCCGACGCACAGCGGCTAAAACACACAAACGGACACCAACAATTACTTTTCAGGAAATAGAAGAGTAACCTGTGGTCCAATGTAGTTATTTAGTCACAGGCTCTTGTTAATACTTTTCATAGTCGGTAGGGTGGCCGGAGATCTTTGTGTGATGGGAACCTTTAAACACCTTAGTGTCCCTATTTTGTGGGGAACATGTTCTCTCTAGGTCACACGCAGAATAGAAAATAAATAACACACAACACTGACGACAGTGCTGTTAAATATGAAGCCATCAATGAAGAAGTTTAATCTGCAACACAATTTTGCACAATATGTAGTTGGGGTCTCTGCTTCATCTCTCAGCTACAGTATATGTGTATGTGGCCCTCAGCTCAGAAAACAAATGCCCTGCTCTATACCTCTACATTGTGAATGAATGAATGAATGAATGATGAATGAATGAATGATTTCATTTATTTAAGTGTCATGCCACCTTATGGCCCATCCCTCATGGGATTATATGACACCTTTTCACACAAGTTACAATAAACAGTTATACACTTATAGTTCTTTACTTATACTGCTGATCACATGCTACTGGTCGCATACAGCATAAATACAAATACAATAAATCAAATCAAAACAAAACAAAACATAAAACAAAACACCGTAACTAGCATACTTATTTCTTACTGGCTGTACATGGCCTTTTTCCTCAGGTCCCATGCTTTCTCTAGATAATTTGCCAATTTAAATAAGTATTTTTCAAATAAACAGTTAATACATTGTGCATCATTCATATCCATCATATTAACATAGTTTATATTATTAAACAACACTTCTCTCACCGCACCATAAAAAGGACAGTACAACACAAAGTGACACTCATTCTCTATTTCATTGAGATCACACATTTGGCAGATTCGATCTTCTTCATCTAGCCCAACATAACGACCCGTTTCAATATAAAGTGGCAGTATACCTCCTCTAATCTGGGCACAAAGTGATCTTTTTTTCTTTGGCAGATTAAATAAAACATAGTTTTCAGTATAATAGTCATGTTTGATTTCTCTATATGTACGTAATTTTGGTTTGCTCCAGATCTCTTCTGTCCAAGTACGTTTGATCTTATCAAAAAGTATCTCCCTTAGCCCCACAATATTAACCTGCTCCGATCCAAGAAACACATCCTCAATTCCATATTCACAGAACATATTACGCATGTCCTCTATCCATGGTCCATTCTGTTGTTTGTCCCAGTTAAATACTTTTTTTGTTAGTCTATTATCATTCATATTTACTAATCTGTTCCACAACCTAGCAGTGCAGACCTTCCACCGGACCTCACAAGGTTCCCATCCCATATCTCCTGAGACTGCTGCCATTGGTGCATATTTATGTACACCCAGGAAGTATCGGAGGGCTCGGTTATGTACGGCTACACTCTTAGGGAATCTCCCATGACCCCAGACTCCAGCACCATAATCTAGAACTGGACAAACACATGCCTGATAAAGTGTTGTATAGGTGCGGAACCCAACATCTCTAAGTACCTTGATTTTACCAATTACTCCTCCTAAGGCTCTGCCTGCAGACTCAGAGAGGACTGTGGAACCATGAACCAAACTCATATGCTCGTCAACATAGAAACCCAGATATTTATAGGACTTTACATAGTTAATCTTTTTTTCACCAAAATAAAACTGATATTTACTAATGGGAGTTAGAAAGCTTCTGAAATGTATCACATTTGTTTTCTTTTCATTAATAGACATCCTCCATTTTTTACACCACTCATTTGCACGCAGCTCCTCACAAGCTGAGCAGACTGGGGTTGAATTTAAAGAAACATAATTAATTAATGTCAAACATCCTTATTATTCAATATTGATTTGGCCAGGCACAACTTCATATCAATCCCTATGTTAAATGACCCCATAAATGCAAAAGACCCTAACTTGAAGAGTAATATTGTTCTCACCTTTTTGACCTTCAAAAAGGGGGGTGGTAGGCTGACCTGTTAAAAGAAACATCATTAATATGGATATCCTTGCTGTCAAACACAAGTATCCTTACAATTTGGAACAATTATTGCCCTCACCTTTAATGCCTGAGGTTGACGGCTCGTCACCTGGAGCTGTTGAAAGAAACATCATGAATCTAGATGTAAGGACACAAAACGCAATTGTATATTCTCACAATTGGATCAGTAATTGCACTTACGCTGACTAGAGCTTAAGGCAGGCTCCAGCAGGACAAGGGCCCTGCACACCTCGTCAACAGCTTCTTCAGGTATACAGTAGCTGTTGAAACAAACATTATGAATGTAGTTGGCCTTAAACAACACAAGTATTCTTACAATTGGAAATGTGATCGTTCTTACTCAGCTGGGTGGGGTTGGCCTGAGGAACTGTAGCTGTTAAAAAAAACATTATTAATGTAGTTGACCTTAAACAACACAAGTATACTTAAAATTGGAACGGTAAATGGACCTACCCCTAGCGAACTGGTCAATGCCGCTGACCATTGGCACACCCATGGCCCGTAGGGCAGCCAACTTCCCCAGCGTCAGGGTGCGCTTAGCCGCAGTGACCATGCGCTTTTTGTCAGCCCCCTGTTGAAAAGCAACAGTTTAAAATAATGTACAGGCGGGTCAATCACTGGATGTTTGGGCAGTGAGGTTCCTATCCATAATATAGCAGGCTTTTTTCAGCTTTCTTTGCAATGCCAATGCTAAGGTTTAAGTGGTTAAGTAGCAAGCACACATAATTAACTTACTTCCACCCCATGGACGTCGGCCAGGTGTTTGTCTATGCGCGACACGTTCTTCGCCCCACAGATGTCGCAGGTCGCATAGTCCTTATAATGGACTCTACAGTTGCAAAACAAATGTATACAAGGTAAGCCAAACCAGTGTAGAAAGCGTACCACACCGTAACCCTAACCCTTGGTTATGGCTGTCAGTAATTGGGCTATATAGAAAAGGGGATTGTTAGGATGTTGGGCAAAGGCAAGAGTTTGGATGGGTCAAAATCCTATCAAATCCCTTTTCTATATAGCCCAATTACTGACAACCACCCTAACCATGTCACTAATCAATGCCATGTGCTTCATTCGTTGTCTGAATAATAATTGTCTCATTAAACAATAACACTGCAGGATTCAACTTTACCTTCCGTATGCGTAGTTTTGGAGGAGACGCCTCTCGTCATCGTTGGTCACTTTGTGGCCTTTTTTGAGGTGGGAGGTGAGGTAGAAGTTGCTCAGCAAAATATAACCACCTAACCATAAAATATAGAATATTAACTCACAGGCATGTCGATTACTTAGATTTGGGTTCACTGTGTGTAGGTAATGTGAGTTGTGGTAGAGTTGCAGCTCCCTCCATGCAGTACAGACAATGAATGAAGAACATGGAACTGCCCCTCCCTTATATACCTTCCAGCAGGTGAAACAAATTGTCATTAATTAGTGACATAGGGTTAGGGTTGTTGTCAGTAATTGGGCTATATAGAAAAGGGAATTGATAGGATAGGGTTAGGGTAGGGTGGTAATATGTAATTGGGTGAAAAGAAAAGGGAGGTTGATAGTCAACTGGACGGGAGCCTCATATGAAGCCTTACTCCAGTTTGGGGGTCATACGTTTTGATTGACCTCTCGTGAACCGTACATGCTAGAGTCATAATGCAGATGTCTACGCGTTCGGCAGACAATTCTGAAAAGAATGGATGGACATTGAACACCTGCGGGACCCCCATGACCTGACATATGGCAGGTCATGGCCTCCGAGTCAAAAGCCTCTGTTTGGGAGAGGAGCTCGATCTTTCGCAACCACGCGGCAGCCGTGCACAGCACCGGCTCGAGGCCGGTACCGACGGATTGGGCTCGGCTTCACGATTCAGAAAACGTCCAGTCTGCGCAAAAAGGACCCCCCATTTATGATATATCTGTGTTCCGGAGACGTGTCCGGGGGCAGGGTTTAACCTCTAGGGTTAGGGTCATACAAAGGTTAGGGCGGTAACTAGAAATTGGGTGAACAGTAAAGGGAAGTTGATAGTTAGCCGTATGGGTGCCTCATATGAAGCCTTGCTAGATGAGGGGATCTTATGAATTTTATTGACCTCGTGAACCCTACATGCTAGGGTCATAATGCAGATGTCCACGCGTTCGGCAGACAATTCTGAAAAGAATGGATGGACATTGAACACCTGCGGGACCCCATGATATGACTTATGGCAGGTCAAAGGTGAGGGTTAGGGTTTTGAAACTAAAATGGGTGGTGTCTTCGTGAAACTTGGGGGGCTCTAAAGACCACCTGGATGGCGTCTGAGGTCTGTTTTTCGGACCAAACGTACCCAGGGCTGTGAACTCTGCTGTGTTCTGAGCACCAGGCCCTGGGCCCCTGCGAAACCGGCCTCAGCACTCCAAACATAGAAGCTGGGTTAGCGTTATATGTTAATGGGTCAATGTCTTTTTTATAACCATTCGAGATAGATTCAATCTCTGCTCAACAACCTTCATACACTTGTTTGCTGGAGCCCAGGGGACGTGCCCTTCGAACGACGGGCCACTCGGACCCTCGCCCCCCCCCCCTGAGTTCTGAGCTCTTAGACAGCAGAAGGCCGTAATCAAAGCCTTTTTAGGGAGAGAAGCTTGCTCTTTGGAAACCACGCGACAGCCGCGCACAGCACCGGCTCGAGGCCGGTACCGGCGCATTGGGCTCGGCCTCACGATTCAGAAAACATCCTGTCTGTGTAAAAAGGACCCCCCCATAGGATTTTGGTTAGGATCATAAAAAGGTTAGGGCGGTAACTAGTCATTGGGTGAACAGTAAAGGGAGGTTGATGGTTAGCTGGGCGGAGGCCTCGAATGAAGCCTCACTCGAGGTTGGGGATCATACGTATTTTGATTGACCTCTTGTGAACCGTAAATGCTAGGGTCATAATGAAGATGTCTACGCGTTCGGCAGACAATTCTGAAAAGAATGGATGGACATTGAACTCCTGCGGGACCGTCCCATGACATGACTTATGGGAGGTCATGGCCTCCGAGTCAAAAGCCTCTGTTAGGAGAGGAGCTCGCTCTTTCGCAACCACGCGGCAGCCGTGCACAGCACCGGCTCGAGGCCGGTACCGACGGATTGGGCTCGGCTTCACGATTCAGAAAACATCCAGTCTGCGCAAAAAGGACCCCCCATTTATGATATATCTGTGTTCCGATTAGTAATCAATCTCCATGTTAATAACGCCCGAAATACCCCTGCCACACTAACCCGTGTATACAATTGTGCACACTAATTAACCACCTTCCCGACGAGGTACAGCCACGGGACCAACACCATTCGATTCAGCGTGCAAAAGTAAGTCAGACTAAGTTGTCCTTTTTTGGAATAAGAAAAAAGTCTATAGCGCACCTAATTAAGAGTGTTTAACTCCGCCCACAAAGGCCGCACGGGGGCATGGCGCACATCCACGCGTAGGGCTTGACGAGACGAACACGTTGCTATGTGTTTCTCCACACACGGTCATGTGGTTCAGAAAATTAGGGTTACACTTTGACGCACGATAACTCCGCCCACAAAGGTCGAAAAGGGGCGTGCCGCATATCCACGCATAGCTCGCGATTAGACGAACGCGCTCATATTTGTTTCCCCGCATACGGACTTATGGTTCTCAAAATGATGGTTAACATTTTCACATTCACTATGGTGTAAGGGTTATCATGTCTATAAGGCTTGTGAATGACGGGTCAGAGTTGGCGAACTCTTGCTACGGGTGTCGCACGAGAATGGCGGACCTATCAGAGCGTAGATCTCGGAAAGCTGAACGCTCCCATGTAAATGACATCGCAAACGGACTTTTCGTTGGCGAGCCATCGTGCGTCGAAAAGTAACCCTAGCCCTAGCCAATTAAGAGAACCGTAAGTCTGTGTGCGCAGAAACCCATATGGGCGCGTTCGGCTCGTCGCGCTGAGTCGGAAAATGGTCTTGGTTTTGCCGAGACGTGTCCGGGGGCAGGGTTTAACCTCTAGGGTTAGGGTCATACAAAGGTTAGGGCGGTAACTAGAAATTGGGTGAACAGTAAAGGGAAGTTGATAGTTAGCTGTACGGGGCCTCATATGATATAAGCCTTGTTAGATTAGGGGATCGCTCTTTGGAGACCACGCGACAACCGTGCACAGCACGGGCTCGAGGCCGGTACCGACGCATTTGGCTCGGCTTCACGATTCAGAAAACGTCCTGTCTGTGCGAAAAGGACCCCCCATTTATGATATATCTGTGTTCCAATTAGTGATCAATCTCTGTTATAATAACGCCCAAAACAACCCCTAACACTAACCCGTCTATAAAATTGTGCACACTAATTAACCACTTTCCCGTAAGTCTGTGTGCATGGATACGCATATGGGCGCGTTCGGCTCGTCACGCTGAGTCCGAAAATGGTCTTGGTTTTTGCCGAGACGTGTCCGGGGGGGGGTGCATACTTAGTTTAGACTAGTCATTGGTCAGACATGGGTTAAGGTTAGGTTTAGGTGTGCTGCCCCGTGGGAGGTTAGGTTTAGGGTGAGGGTTTGAGATAGGTTGTAGTTGTAGGACTAATGACTGGTCTAACCAATGACTAGTCTAACCCTAAAAACTGTCTGAACTAAGTACTGCACCCGTCCGGGTGCAGGAAGGAAGGAAGGAAGGAAGGAAGGAAGGAAGGAAGGAAGGAAGGAAGGAAGGAAGTTAGGGGTTAGGGCTAATTAGTGTGGAATTGATATGTCATTGGTTAGGCTCTTGATGGGTTCTGGGGTGGGGGTCAGGGGTCATAGGTTAGGGGGTTAGGGATAATTAGTGTGGAATTGATATGTCATTGGTTAGGCTCTTGATGGTTTTTGGGGTGGGGGTCATAGGGTCATAGGATGGTTAGGGGGTTAGGGAAAAGTTGACTGTAATTGACAGTACATTGGGTTATTGGACAGATATTGGTGAACAATAGCGCCCCCACTGGTCTGGGGTGGTACTTTGGTGAGAAACAGCACCCTCCGGTCGCCGGTTCTGGAATTTGGGTGACTCCCCAACTTCCTATCAACCAACACATCCGAAGACTAATCAATCCCATCAATCCATCTTCTCGTCAAGGTGATGGGACCCAGGGTATGGTTCCACACTAATTGTCCCCTAGACGTCTCCCCACCAACTCCATGTTAAATCACCCAATTAAATCACCCAATGCCGGCATGTGCCGGTGGCAAGCGGCAGGTGCCGGCACCTGCCGGCATGTGCCGGTGGCAAGCGGCAGGTGCCAGCAGCCGCCGGTCTGTGGTGGATTAGGAGGCTTTGCCGGTGGCAGAGGAAACACTGCCACGGCATAGGAAACACTGCCACGGCTGTTGGCGGCAATTGGCGGCAGCGCCGTGGCTGCTGCCGCTGCCGGAGAATGCACTCACTGCTTCTGCATCCTGGTCATCCTGCATGGCAATTCTTTAATTAATAGAGCATATGGTAGAGGAAGGATCATAAGAGAGGGGGGAGAGGAAAGAGGGTTAAATAAGAAGGTGAATGAGTCGGAAATAGAGTGAGCAGTAATTGGAAGCACCCGGTACAGTAAGTACACTCTATCGATATGAGCCTCAGATATAGAGTCAAAATTAACACCTCACTAATGGTTATAATGTGAAGTGTTAAGGCGGTATCAAGGAGGCCTGATCCTTCTGTAAAGGAGAGGCATGTTACTGCAAATAGAACTGGTAGTATGGATGCTAGTTATGGTAGGTACTATGATGATCTGGTACTGTGAAATAAAAGGTTAAAGGTGAGGGGATAAGGGCACATTCATACAAGAGGAGGGTGGTGTGTGAGTAACGTAGGTCTAAGTGTAAACAAAATAATGAATTAAACCCAGGACGTAGTTATAAGTAGTCAAGTCCTCTTGACTACTTATAACTACGTCCTGGGTTTAATTAATTATTAGGTTAAATGTTTGTTAATAAAGAGGAGGAAAGGATATTTTAGAAGTAAAGGACGTAGATTTGTTATTTGGCTAAGAGTCCTAGGAGAGGTCCAAGGAAACCACTGATTCCATGTTTTGATAGGGGTCTACTTAGGGAAAATGTATAAGGTTTTGAGGGAAGGTGCCATGGAAAGTGGAAACCCAGGCCTATTTTAAGGTCAAAAGGGTGTGAATGTGAAATCTCATCTTCAGCGATTAATCTGCCATCACAAGGGGTTTCTGGACCATAACACCGTACCCCTTTCTCCTGCAGACGGTCCCATCCCACGTGAGAGAGTACTATGTTCCCACGTGTGAGATTTCAGACCAATGAGGGTATTATGGCATGTTTAGGAAGGGGAGTCATGGGTAGAAGCAAGGCAGCCACAGACAGAGAGTCTTGACTAATGAGGATATTAGAGGTGGTAAAAGATGGATAACCTGTGTTACAAACCCTAATTGGTAATAATGAAAGGATAGTAGTCCTATCTAAACTGACAGATGTTTCACCACATGACAGCATGGCACCGTTACGAGGGAAAGGAATAAATAGGCTAGGTGAGAAGAGCCGATCCACAAGTTCGACACAAATCGGCGCGATGATTATAGGGGTGGGTAGGGTTATAGTTAGGTCGTAGGGCAAAGAGGTTAGGTTTAGGTGTGCTACCTCGTGGGGGGTTAAGTTTAGGATGAGGGTTAGAGATAGGGTATCGTTATGTGACCGATAACAAGGTCAGCCAGGGACTATTCTAAGTGAACATGAGCAGAATAATATAGCAAAATAATCTCAACTAATCTGAATTAACGTGCCTACACGACAGGGCCTGTCTGGCACGGCCTGTCTGGCACGGCCCTGTCCTGGTTTTCCTCCTACCTAACAAACAGAAGCTATTTTGTCAATCATGCTGAGTTTGACTCAGACAAACACAACATCGGTCCTGGTATTCCACAGGGCTCGATTCTTGGTCCTCTGTTATTCTCCCTGTACATACTGCCATTGGGAGAACTCATTACCAATCACGGAGTCAATTTTAATTTCTATGCTGATGATACCCAACTATATCTTTCTGTAGCTCCAGATGATCTCTGTGCCTTAGACCCGCTGTTGACCTGTCTAGCATTAAATGCTGGATGAGTGAGAACTTTCTCAAGCTAAATGAGGATAAGACAGAAGTTCTCATAATCGGTTCTAGTGAGCAGAAAGAATCGATAAAAAGCAGACTTGGCAACCTGAATGTAGAAAGTAACAGTGCAGTAAAGAACTTGGGGATCATTATTGATTCTGAACTGAATTTTAATTCACACATTAATCATGTTACCAAGATTGCCTTTTTTCATCTTAGAAATATTGCACGAATCAGAGCCTATTTGTCACTGGACGATGCAAAAACGCTAATCCACGCCTTTGTTTTTTCTCGGCTTGATTACTGCAATGCACTTTTTTCTGGATTGCCTAAGAAATCAACTGACAGATTACAACTTGTCCAAAATGCAGCAGCCAGAGTCTTAACTAGTCTTAACAATTTACCCAACCAGTAGCGATACAGAGTACATGAAACACAATGAGGTAACAGCGAGGAAGCAGTAGATAGAAGAATGAATAATAAATAAAAGACATGAGAGGCAGTGCAGTGCAAAGTATTTATATAAAAGGCGTAAATAAGGCACTCTTGAGGCTCGTTTCAAACACGTCACACAAACAGAGGGACATTGTCAACCTCTCGTATAGGTAAAGGAAACTTAAGTGGGTAGTAGAATAAAAAAAAGGAAAACAGTACACCTGTAGAGGATCGGGTCCTAACATGTATATATACAATGTACTACAAAATAATAGATCCAACCGAGTTGGATCGTTTTGCCGAAGGAGAATCCTAAACAAAAACAATGAAAATATGCACTCTTTTTTATATATGGCTGTAACACGATTGTTCACGATAACACTAAGAGTAGCACTGGGCGAAAAGAGCAAGAATCCCTAAATTCCGGTTTTAGGATTCTTCTAGAATACGGACATTTCTGATGCATATCCTGAGTTTTGTTGATATGCGGCATATTATGTAAAATATGAACTCAATATACACCCTGAAGACAATATATTGTACTAGGATATGAGCGTAATTTTATTTTTGTCATGTATCTGTTCCGAAAATGACCTGTTTGTCATGTATCTGTTCCGAAAATGACCTGAGGGCGAAAATAGCAAGAATCCCTAATTTCCGGTTTTAGGATTCTTCTAGAATACGGACATTTCTTATGCATATCCTGAGTTTGTTGATATGCGGCATATTATGTAAAATATGAACTCAATATACACCCTGAAGACAATATATTGTACTAGGATATGAGCGTAATTTTATTTTTGTCATGTATCTGTTCCGAAAATGACCTGTTTGTCATGTATCTGTTCCGAAAATGACCTGAGGGCGAAAATAGCAAGAATCCCTAATTTCCGGTTTTAGGATTCTTCTAGAATACGGACATTTCTTATGCATATCCTGAGTTTGTTGATATGCGGCATATTATGTAAAATATGAACTCAATATACACCCTGAAGACAATATATTGTACAAGGATATGAGCGTAATTTTATTTTTGTCATGTATCTGTTCCGAAAATGACCTGTTTGTCATGTATCTGTTCCGAAAATGACCTGAGGGCGAAAATAGCAAGAATCCCTAATTTCCGGTTTTAGGATTCTTCTAGAATACAGACATTTCTTATGCATATCCTGAGTTTGTTGATATGCGGCATATTATGTAAAATATGAACTCAATATACACCCTGAAGACAATATATTGTACTAGGATATGAGCGTAATTTTATTTTGGTCATGTATGTGTTCCGAAAATGACCTGAGGGCGAAAATAGCAAGAATCCCTAATTTCCGGTTTTAGGATTCTTCTACAATACGGACATTTCTTATGCATATCCTGAGTTTGTTGATTTGCGGCATATTATGTAAAATATGAACTCAATATACACCCTGAAGACAATATATTGTACTAGGATATGAGCGTAATTTTATTTTTGTCATGTATCTGTTCCGAAAATGACCTGTTTGTCATGTATCTGTTCCGAAAATGACCTGAGGGCGAAAATAGCAAGAATCCCTAATTTCCGGTTTTAGGATTCTTCTAGAATACGGACATTTCTTATGCATTTCCTGAGTTTGTTGATATGCGGCATATTATGTAAAATATGAACTCAATATACACCCTGAAGACAATATATTGTACTAGGATATGAGCGTAATTTTATTTTGGTCATGTATGTGTTCCGAAAATGACCTGAGGGCGAAAATAGCAAGAATCCCTAATTTCCGGTTTTAGGATTCTTCTAGAATACGGACATTTCTTATGCATATCCTGAGTTTGTTGATATGCGGCATATTATGTAAAATATGAACTCAATATACACCCTGAAGACAATATATTTTACTAGGATATGAGCGTAATTTTATTTTTGTCATGTATCTGTTCCGAAAATGACCTGAGGGCGAAAATAGCAAGAATCCCTAATTTCCGTTTTTAGGATTCTTCTAGAATACGGACATTTCTTATGCATATCCTGAGTTTGTTGATATGCGGCATATTATGTAAAATATGAACTCAATATACACCCTGAAGACAATATATTGTACTAGGATATGAGCGTAATTTTATTTTTGTCATGTATGTGTTCCGAAGATGACCTGAGGGCGAAAATAGCAAGAATCCCTAATTTCCGGTTTTAGGATTCTTCTAGAATACGGACATTTCTTATGCATATCCTGAGTTTGTTGATATGCGGCATATTATGTAAAATATGAACTCAATATACACCCTGAAGACAATATATTGTACTAGGATATGAGCGTAATTTTATTTTGGTCATGTATGTGTTCCGAAAATGACCTGAGGGCGAAAATAGCAAGAATCCCTAATTTCCGGTTTTAGGATTCTTCTAGAATACGGACATTTCTTATGCATATCCTGAGTTTGTTGATATGCGGCATATTATGTAAAATATGAACTCAATATACACCCTGAAGACAATATATTGTACTAGGATATGAGCGTAATTTTATTTTTGTCATGTATGTGTTCCGAAAATGACCTGAGGGCGAAAATAGCAAGAATCCCTAATTTCCGGTTTTAGGATTCTTCTAGAATACGGACATTTCTTATGCATATCCTGAGTTTGTTGATATGCGGCATATTATGTAAAATATGAACTCAATATACACCCTGAAGACAATATATTGTACTAGGATATGAGCGTAATTTTATTTTTGTCATGTATGTGTTCCGAAGATGACCTGAGGGCGAAAATAGCAAGAATCCCTAATTTCCGGTTTTAGGATTCTTCTAGAATACGGACATTTCTTATGCATATCCTGAGTTTGTTGATATGCGGCATATTATGTAAAATATGAACTCAATATACACCCTGAAGACAATATATTGTACTAGGATATGAGCGTAATTTTATTTTGGTCATGTATGTGTTCCGAAAATGACCTGAGGGCGAAAATAGCAAGAACCCCTAATTTCCGGTTTTAGGATTCTTCTAGAATACGGACATTTCTTATGCATATCCTGAGTTTGTTGATATGCGGCATATTATGTAAAATATGAACTCAATATACACCCTGAAGACAATATATTGTACTAGGATATGAGCGTAATTTTATTTTTGTCATGTATGTGTTCCGAAGATGACCTGAGGGCGAAAATAGCAAGAATCCCTAATTTCCGGTTTTAGGATTCTTCTAGAATACGGACATTTCTTATGCATATCCTGAGTTTGTTGATATGCGGCATATTATGTAAAATATGAACTCAATATACACCCTGAAGACAATATATTGTACGAGGATATGAGCGTAATTTTATTTTTGTCATGTATCTGTTCCGAAAATGACCTGAGGGCGAAAATAGCAAGAATCCCTAATTTCCGGTTATAGGATTCTTCTAGAATACGGACATTTCTTATGCATATCCTGAGTTTGTTGATATGCGGCATATTATGTAAAATATGAACTCAATATACACCCTGAAGACAATATATTGTACTAGGATATGAGCGTAATTTTATTTTTGTCATGTATGTGTTCCGAAAATGACCTGAGGGCGAAAATAGCAAGAAGCCCTAATTTCCGGTTTTAGGATTCTTCTAGAATACGGACATTTCTTATGCATATCCTGAGTTTGTTGATATGCGGCATATTATGTAAAATATGAACTCAATATACACCCTGAAGACAATATATTGTACTAGGATATGAGCGTAATTTTATTTTGGTCATGTATGTGTTCCGAAAATGACCTGAGGGCGAAAATAGCAAGAATCCCTAATTTCCGGTTTTAGGATTCTTCTAGAATACGGACATTTCTTATGCATATCCTGAGTTTGTTGATATGCGGCATATTATGTAAAATATGAACTCAATATACACCCTGAAGACAATATATTGTACTAGGATATGAGCGTAATTTTATTTTTGTCATGTATGTGTTCCGAAGATGACCTGAGGGCGAAAATAGCAAGAATCCCTAATTTCCGGTTTTAGGATTCTTCTAGAATACGGACATTTCTGATGCATATCCTGAGTTTGTTCTATTATGCACCATATAACCATTGGGCCTGTTTTGAGTGAGATATTTTACTGATATTGGTACTTGGTAGTTCATGAACATTGACATGTTGGATAAGTCACTGGATTTTCTGTAGAATACAGAGCTGATTGACCTGAGTTCTTTGATTTGCCAAATGTTATCAAATACAAACCCACTATACATCACAAGGACATACATCTCTGCTGTCAGGAAGAAACCACTGTTATTTCTTTCAGAAAATGAAGAAAACATTTTTTTTTAAACAAAGCAATACTGCCTTAGTTGGAATTTATATATTGCCACTTACTTGCATGAGAGGTGGTAGAGTTAGCTGTTTTAACAGACAGTTTGAGTTTCCAATTGAGTTAAGAGGTTTAGTTCAAAGCACCTTTTACGATTTCATTGTGTGTTAATAGCATTGATTTGAAACCTCCAAAATAGAGTTTGGTGGTACCTCCCGACAGTAACAATACTATAAGGATACCAGCAGCTACATCTTATTTTTGTCATGTGTTCCAAATAACAGATTTCCACGATTTTTCAAAAACAAAAGGGGGATGGCACTCTATTGTGTAAAGGTTGTTGGGGGGGCATTCTGCCCAACAATTACATAGGTTAAACCAGGGGTTAAACTATGGTGCGTGCACCCCTTGTGGTTCCCAAAGTGGGGTCTGGGGACCCCCAGGGGTCCTTGAGGGAGTTCCGTGGGGTCCCCAGCTAAATGATAGTTTGGAACCAAATGGACCCTTATTGGTCTATAACTCTGAGTGTACAATTGGAACCATGTGTACACTCTCAATTAACATTGATTTTACAATATAAATTGGGGTCCCAGAGATGGAAATGCCATTAAATGGGGGGTCTGTTAGAGCCGTACATATCTTCTCTTATGGGAGTTCCTGACATATCTTTTCAAATTGGAGTCCGCGGGCTAATAAATGTCAATTTGGGGGTCCTTGACATGAAAAGGGTAATGGTGGATTTATGGTGATATTTAACACAAACAGCCAAATCTGCAACACTGTTGTAAGGAGATGTATAGAGCAGCTGCAGGAGTATACAGCAGATGGCATGTCTTTCAGTGCATTGGGTGCACGGACAGTACAGGGGGGTGCACAGGGGGTGCACGGACAAAAACATTTGTGTACCGTTAAACATATCTTGCTGAAGGTAGTGTTACCTTACCAACACATTAACAGATTCCTGTCTTGCTGTAGAAAATGCTACTTTGAAGTACAGCATGCACACTGGCTACTGTACGTGCCACGTAGGGTAAAACGGACGAAAGGAGTGTTCGTCGGAGAGAGACGAGAGAGAGTGCTAATAATAATTTAATGTAGGCCTAAAGTTTGTAAAATAAACGGTAAAACGCCCAAGGCTCCACGTGCATCTGTGTTTACTGTTTGCTGTTTGTGTCTGTGTGTGCAGTGCACTTGCATGACGCCGCGCGGCCCCTGGTAAAGTAACGCCCACCGGAAACAGTTGATTTACAAACTCTCAACCTATTTCATTGCGACGCTTTGTGAGCTTGTAGATCGGCAGATTTCCCTGTCCCCCACTCAATAACCATTGACACAGTTGTAGTTATATTTACACTTTTATCTCAAAATTATTTTGCTATTCTACTGTTAGCTTGTATCCTATCCCCCCACCCCCTACCACCCACCCACACACACACTCATACATATGCCTACATTCAGTTTTCTTGCATTTTGCTTATCTTAGGAGGTGATAACTTAACTTTGATTCAGACAGACAGACAGACAGACAGACAGACAGACAGACAGACAGACAGACAGACAGACAGACTGTATGTCTGTCTGTCTCGCTGCCACGATATTTTCAAACCCGTCTGGGCAGGTGGGATACTGGCATGTTATATTATGATGGTGCCATTTACCAAAACACAGACAGGCACCATGCACATTTTGTAGGTGCCTGTGAATTATTTTGTAGTCCACTTCCAACTCTGTGTGGTCGATCATACGTCGATCTAACTACAGACAAATGAGCTGCAATGTTTTGGGAAGAATGTCCTGGAAGACAGTTGAAAGATTAATTAATGAAAACATTGACAAAGTGAAGTCATGTGAATCCTCAATGCCATTTGGGTCATGGTGTCATGAGTGACCTCCCGCTTTGCCCTCCACAAACGGCGAGGGAACTGTGCAGTTCACGTCATTTGACCAGTACAGTCCTCCTAATACCCTTTCACTTGCCATTCTTTATTATTTTTAATAGAAACCCTTAAATGCTGCACCAGCTGACCTTTTCTTAAATTTGTCTATATAGCAACTCTAGTCAGCTTTTGGTCATCATTTCTCACCAGCTTTGTTTAAACATTAATTGACTAGAATGGTTATACATATGGAGATATTATTAACTGAAGTCACACACACACACACACACACACACACACACACACACACACACACACACACACACACACACACACACACACACACACACACACACACTGTACAGTGCGAATGGGACAACATATAACCTATTTGTTTGATAATTACATTATGTATTGTGCCTGACTTGAATGAGCAATATATAATCGGGGACTCATGGGAGCCCATAATGCTCAGAGGCCTGAGGATTTAAACATCAAGGTTTCCCGAGTCCACCTCAGCCCCCCCATACATGCAGGCTTCTTCACCAACTGTAGAAGCTCTTCAACAGTTTGAAGGGGTTTACGGCACACAGGCATGACTTTAGTGACCTGTCAACCGGCCGGATACAGAATGTGTAGGGGTCTTAGTCATCCATGAGCATGCAGGGGACATATTTTAAAATATCTCCTTCTGACTGACTTCAATGAGCCATCAGGGACTGTGAACCAATAATGCTCTGAGCCCTGCTTGCCTAATCTGTACAGTAGGCTATGCGCATACAATTCGGCTGGCCGAGACGAACGAGAAAACATATAGGTCTCCTCCCAAACGGACACTCCTAAAGGTCAACAGTCACCCAAGACTTTGAAGCGACCTTTGGGCATTATAAATCGTTTAAATATTTTAAAAAAATCATTTTTTTTCAGGCAGGACACATTTTTCATATTTGAAGGATGCCAAATCCGATGAAATGGGTCTCGTGTCTCTCCGACACTTCTAAGCGTCCACGATCAAGGAATAGACACGACATTCGGACTAAGCCGATTCAACATTTGCGGCCTTCTGTCCTTAAAATCAATAGTAAATTCCCAAAAAATCGTAGAGACAAACGGAAAAAAGATCTTCGATCGGCTGGCCGAGACGGACGAGAAAACATAGGTCTCCTCCCAAACGGACACTCCTAAAGGTCAACATTCACCCAAGAGGCTTTGAAGTGACCTTTTTGGCATTATAAATCCTTTAAATATTTAAAAAAAATCCTTTTTTTTCAGGCAGGACACATTTTTCATATTTGAAGGATGCCAAATCCGATGAAATGGGTCTCGTGTCTCTCCGACACTTCTAAGCGTCCACGATCAAGGAATAGACACGACATTCGGACTAAGCCGATTCAACATTTGCGGCCTTCTGTCCTTAAAATCAATAGTAGATTCCCAAAAAATCGTAGAGACAAACGGAAAAAAGATCTTCGATCGGCTGGCCGAGACGAACGAGAAGACATAGGTCTCCTCCCAAACGGACACTCCTAAAGGCCAACATTCACCCAAGAGGCTTTGAAGCGACCTTTTTGGCATTATAAATCCTTTAAATATTAAAAAAAAAAATCATTTTTTTTCAGGCAGGACACATTTTTCATATTTGAAGGATGCCAAATCCGATGAAATGGGTCTCGTGTCTCTCCGACACTTCTAAGCGTCCACGATCAAGGAATAGACACGACATTCGGACTAAGCCGATTCAACATTTGCGGCCTTCTGTCCTTAAAATCAATAGTAAATTCCCAAAAAATCGTAGAGACAAACGGAAAAAAGATCTTCGATCGGCTGGCCGAGACGAACGAGAAGACATAGGACACTCCTAAAGGTCAACATTCACCCAAGAGGCTTTGAAGCGACCTTTTTGGTATTATAAATCCTTTAAATATTTTAAAAAAATCCTTTTTTTTCAGGCAGGACACATTTTTCATATTTGAAGGATGCCAAGGACCTTTTGTTGATCAGGCAAGTCTGACTGTGTGTGTGTGTGTGTGTGTGTGTGTGTGTGTGTGTGTGTGTGTGTGTGTGTGTGTGTGTGTGTGTGTGTGTGTGTGTGTGTGTGTGTGTGTGTGTGTGTGTGTGTGTGTGTGTGTGTGCGTGCGTGCGTGCGTGCGTGCGTGCGTGTGTGTGTGTGTGTGTGTGTGTGTGCGACTTCAGTTAATAATATCTCCATATGTATAACCATTCTAGTCAATTACTGTTTAAACAAAGCTGGTGAGAAATTATGACCAAAAGCTGACTAGAGTTGCTATATAGACAAATTTCAGAAAGGTCAGCTGGTGCAGCATTTAAGGGTTTCTATTAAAAAATAATAAAGAATGGCAAGTGAAAGGGTATTAGGAGGACTGTACTGGTCAAATGACGTGAACTGCACAGTTCCCTCGCCGTTTGTGGAGGGCAAAGCGGGAGGTCATGACACCATGACCCAAATGGCATTGAGGATTCACATGACTTCACTTGGCATTAATTCATCTTTCAACTGTGTTCCAGGACATTCTTCCCAAAACATTGCAGCTCATTTGTCTGTAGTTAGATCGACGTATGATCGACCACACAAAGTTGGAAGTGGACTACAAAATAATTCACAGGCACCTACAAAATGTGCATGGTGCCTGTCTGTGTTTTGGTAAATGGCACCATCATAATATAACATGCCAGTCTCCCACCTGCCCAGAGGGGTTTGATCTATCTATCTATCTATCTATCTATCTATCTATCTATCTATCAGCGAGACAGACAGTGAGATAGACAGCGAGACAGAAAGACAGACAGACTGTCTGTCTGTCTGTCTGTCCTTTTTCAAGGACCCCCAGTTTGACATGCATATGCCACGTCAGACTTTCAGGTCCGTCATTGCCATCCCCAGTTCCTGCTTACTGATGTGAGGGTATAAATTCCAGGATGGTATCTTGCAACCTTACGGAGGGGGAAAGACCTTCTTTAATACTTGGTTGTCTATGCTAAATCTTTCCAATGTGTGTAGTAGCGGCACCCACACACATTATCACACATTTGAAAAGATTATGGATTTTACAATCACATACACACACACACACACACACAGACACACGCGCGCACCATGCTTGGCTCCAGGATTAAATGACTGAGGCCGGCAAATAAAAATGTCAATTGTCAAATGTCAATCTAATTTTTAAATTTAAACTATGAGGGTGCAGAATTTGCAACTGAGGGTGCCAGGCACCAGTTATTGGTCTCATAACTTTCATTTTTAATTTTACGTAGATCTATAAGGGTCCATTTGGTTTAACCAACTCTCCATCATTTAGCTGGGGGCCACCTGGAACCCCTATAAGGACCACTGGTGGTCCCCGAACAACTGGAACTCCCCAGAACCACTGCTGAGTGTAACCCACCTGATAATAACCATATAATTTAATATCAAACACAAAACAACTGCTTGAAATAAGTTTTTTTTTTAAACTGCATCATACAGTCAATACAGACAACATACATTAATTGACAGGTTGTAAGAAAATAATCAGTTTAAGGCCCAAACAATCTGTATTATTATATTATATTGTGAATGAAAGTGAAAGAAATCAGGCATTCATCATTGTAGTTGCTGAAGAAACGTGACATAAGGAGTGTTAATGGAAAGCACTTAAAAGATCAACTACACATCCCACAATGCATTGCAGCTCTTCAGTTCACCCATAGTGCACCGCGTTTTTGAAAAGACGAAATCTGATTGGCTGTGACGTTTAGGCAGTGACGTGGCAGGCAGCCATTGGCTCATGAAAGAGCACACGCTGTCCTTTGAACAGAGAGGAGCCTGCCTGCGCTGCAATCAGCAGTTGACAGACACACACAGAAGCTGTAGCATGGAATGGATATTACAGGTAATGCTAAGCTTTTATTTATTGGTTTGCAGCTACATTTGCACTTCATACTGTAGTGTTTTCAGCCTTTGTCAATGTTTGCCTTTGTCAATGTTTTCATGTCAAACCAAAAGTAGGCTATTTGGCTGCAGAGCCATGTTTGAAAAGACTTAAAATATGTTGCTTAATTAAAGGTAGTGTAGAGGATTTTCTTTGGTTGAAATAAGTGTCATAGCTCTATATTGTGATAATCATTGGTATAGTCTGTTTGTTCAGTAACAGTTTAAGTAGCTCTATATTGTGACAGTAATCATTGCTATAGAGTGTTTGTTCAGCAACAAGAATAAAATTGGTCCAATGGCTGGAGTTTGATATTCTCCCAACATGAAATCTATTACAAGAGTATATTTCAAGAATTCGGAGAGTATCCATATGGAGGATATCACCATATTCGGGCAAAGGATTCTTGGGTTTTTCGCTCAGTGGCTGTTTTCAATATAACTAATGGACTAATTAGCACTGCAGTTGTGCACATGATTATGTAACTGATTTTTGTATGCCAGATAGCACTATGAGAGCATTTCTGGCAATTTCATTGCTTTCAATTAAAAAGAGGAATGTACAGTATTGTTAGTGCAGTGGTTCTCAACCGGTCCGTCTGATTTTTTTCGGGGTCCCCAGATGACAGTAATACAGTGACAATTTAAGGAAAGACTACATCAAAAGTAATCAAGAAACCATCATATAAACTGGTCAAACATGGGCCAAATAAAAAATAGCTGATCTACAAGCTCAATGCATGGAATTGTGAGCTTGTAGATCCGATAGTCACTTACTGTCTCCAGCACATTTTGTTTTAGCTTGTCTTTGAGGTACTACTGTATATAGCTGATATGTCCTATAGCCTGGTGTGTGTTAACATGTGCTTAGATAATGTAGAATTTGTTTTCGTGCATGAAATATTTTTGATAAAATTCAGGAATTCAGAGAAAAGCGGTTGGAAGGATCTCTGTGTCACTGCACACTTTGACACTGCACACTTTTGCCATGAGTTCTAAATGTACAGATGAGTTACATACAAGGACAGTACAGTAATTTGGAGTTACTTTAGATGCATACTGATAATAGGTCTAGTGGCGGTTTTGTATAGGGTTCTTTCTTGTGTGCTTCTGGAAGACCATATTGACATTTCAAAACCTATTTACATCACTGATGGTCGATAGGGAAGTGTAAAATAATCAAATTAACCTTTATATAGAGCACAGTTGCACTGGATTTCATAAATTTTACTCACCGCTGAGTATAATGTGAAGTTTAGGTAGAGTACAAAGCAGCAACATTGCCAACGTAGCATGCTGCAACCAAACACTGAATGCTGCCTTCAGTGACTGACACAGTGAGGGTAGTGGCAGTTCAGGAAGTGACATCATATTCTTTATACTGATCTGACTGACTGATCATTGACATGTTTGGTTACCATTTTTAACTGGGTTACCCCTCCGATTGCAAATATTATAGTAGTTAGTTAGTTTCTAATAGTATTTCATATTTTATCACCTTGTTTATTAGTGATTGCTTGAAAGTTTCCAGAGTGTCAACCAGTTGCTGATGATATTGTGACATCAAATGATGCACCATGAAAGCATAGGATTGGCACAAATCTTCCATGAGACCTTTTGTGTTATGGAAGGTATTGGATAGTGTCTTAACAGTTAAGGGGAGATATGGACAAAATCAAAATGGTACCACATTATGATGATTGTGGTGGTCATCTGGCCTAAGGCAACACATGGTGCGAGGGAAGGATAAAGTATAGAAAAGTAGGAAAAACAAGAAGAAAATAACTGAATGGCCTTTGTCAAGGTCAAATCTGTTGTGCAGTCAACTTGTTGGATTGGTGCTTCCAGTGGGAAAAAATAAGGAGTTTCCAGTTATGGTGTCAAATAGAAATTATATATATATAAAAAGTTATGTGAGTCTGTGACTGTTCTTTAGTGGAAAATGCAGTGATGAAAATGTTATAAGATGGTCTGTCATATCCCTTCATTCAGGCCAAGAAAAGCTATGGCATCCAATTTGAAAATTAAAAAAAAGTTTTCTCAAAACAAAGTTCTTGCAATGTTGTGGTCAGTTGAATGTGTTCAATTCCCTCTGCTCTTAGTAGCAGGTCATTATTGGCATGATCGCTGACAGGCCTGGTTATCCATGTTGTTATTGAAAGTGTGTTTGTGTTATATACTTATGCAGTCTTTGCGCCTGTGTTTTATGTAGCCAAAATACAAAACTGGTGTTGCCGTTAATACAATCTCCGTTGGTAGGTCTGGTTGGTGTCAGTGAATGTTTGAGAGTGTATGTAGGATATGTATCCCAGTAATTGCAGTGATCTGTAGTTGCCAATGAGTTTACAGACATGTATTCATGTTTTTCTTTTTTTTATGCTAAGGTTTTCTCAAAGGGATGTATGTGTGTGTGTGTGCCCATTTTTGCTTTTGAAAACTGGTGTAACTTTTCCTTAATTCCAGAAATGGCAGAAATAAAAGTTGGCTAAGGTCCTGCAGCTCCAACGCCCTGATTGGGTGTAGACCTTCATAGCACCATGGCACAACTTCCCAGAGGAACTGTTGCAGTCTTTGGACACCGGAGAAACATCAAATGGGAATTCAGGAAGATTGTGGTGAAATTATGAATGTGAGTTCCTGCTTAGGAAGAACTAAGCAGACTAAGCAACTAAGCAGAACTAAGCAGGAAGAACACAACTGTATGCAGCTGAACTTGTATTTCCCTCAACCTGAAATACAATACATTTATGTTGATGGTGATGAGCAGTTTTAAAATCTTAATGATGCTTGTTTTATTATTTTGTTAGTTTCTTATTCAGAGAGTCCTGTTTTCTGCAAAACGTCTACCCATCAGCGCTGGCATCAACCCTGGGGTTTCTGGAGAGGTGTGTATTTTTGTGTTTGCTTTAGCCTGCACTAAAAGAAAGTAGCACTGCCTAATCTAAATCTTTTCCATTAGAAGTTGCCTTAAATGAACATCTTCAATTAAAAATATATTTTTCTTTGTTTTATAATATATATATATATATATATATATATATAATACTGTTTTTATTCTATTTCCGCAGGTGTCTGTTCTCCATCAACCCAGAGAAGGAGAGCACATCGTATCTATAGTTGTGAATCCTAGGTATACCTTGATTCACTCTCGGACCATGAGTAGTGAGATTGTTGATTATGGTAAGATTCATAGTGTCCACGCATGAATCTTACCGTGTCCACGCACGCACGCGGCGAGTGTGCGTGCGTGGACACACACACACACAGTACTTAGATATACACACACACACACACACACACAGTACTTAGATATACACACACACACACACACAGTACTTAGATATACACACATTCATAATTTGAAATTCTATTTTATCAGGTCAACCCAGATGGTGGAGAAGACGACCAAAGACCAGGAACCTTTGAGTAACATGATCTTCGAATATGGGCTTTTAAAACAAGTAAGCTTAAACATTCAGTACGCATTTCATAGACACACATACACCACCCTCCAGTCTTTATTATTTTTTAATTGCTTTATATAATCTACATTAGTTTATTTTCTTTACATGGCTGTATTATAATCTAAAGATTTTCTTCATTGTCCTTGTGTGTCTGCAGATGCATGTTCTTGATCAACCCAGAGAAAGGCACTAAAGTGGAAAGCAAAACAAATCACGACTTAGTGTGAATCCTAGGGTGTCTACCATGATCCAGTTTCTTTCGGACCATGACTGGGGCGTGATCTTGAATATGGTAAGAATTTTGGCCACGCACGCACGTGTTATTCGGTGCATTATCCTGGTGGCTTTCTTTCACATGTCCTCTCGGTTATGAGGGAACACGCATGCGCTTAAGACACTACACCCCGAAGAGACCCAGCTATGACCTGTGGTCCTGCACTGCTACCTATTGACCAAGGTTATTGTGATTTTGTTGGAAAGTGAAACACAGAACATAAACTTGTAATAATAACAGTAATTCAATCCTAACTTATTTATTTTCCCCTCACATTTGTAGAGCGGTAACACAGCTCACCAGAAGGGTGGATGCCGTCAAGGAGTTGTCCAGCACCGTCAAGGAGAGCTTTTCAGGGGTGACAGAGGCTGGACAGGATGGAGGCATCCATCCTGCAAACGCCTCCTCCTGCCAGCCAAAAGATTCCCCAAGAGCTGTCTGTATGTACTTAATCTACCTATTTATCTTCAACAGAGCCCCCCCCCCCCAACAGTACAACTCTAGAACCCCTTGTATAAATGTATGGCTGTGACCCTACCCAGTTCACTGTCTCTGCATTCTATGTATGTTTACCTTGCTTACTGTAAATCGCTCTTGATAAAGTGTGCTAAATGCCTAAATTGTAGATTAGTGTTGATTTGATACGGTTAAAAATAACAGATGACACAATGACCAAATATTGACAAATGTAATATTGGTGTGATTTGTGTTATTTTTTTGTTAAATAGGTTGGTTTTCTATTCAAATGGTAATCATGTCTGTAGTGTTTGCTAAATAATAGGGGTCTCCCTGTCTCTATAGCTAGCTCGTCAGAGTACCCCCATTTAGTTTGACAGTTTACATTTTGTCTGCTAATTTCTATCACCATCCTTTTGAGATGCCTTAATATAATACATTTAGAGATCATAATGTGGTATTTGTGTTGTCATTCACTAGAAGCCTGTAACAGGGCTTTTGAAAGCCTCAAGACAACCACACGAATTGAGCTGGCCGGGACATTGGAGGATGTGAAGAGGAGGAAGGCTCTCACTAGCCGGAGGGATCGGGTGAGCTATTGACCTGCTCTTACTGACATGTGAAATGTCAGAACCTGATGTCTCCCTTTTGACTGATACCTGTCCATTTAAACTCTAGACGGGCCTGCCCCAAAGTTATTAGTGCAGCTGCGCCCGGCAACTAGAGTTCAACAGGCCTGAATTAAGGCCTATCAAACCCTGTACACAAGAGAATGTCCCCGCTACCACCCTTAGATCTCCATATATGGAGCTGACCTGTTCTGACATTCCATATGTTGATCTGACATCATCAAACACTGTACACTCAAGACATGCTCCTTATAGTCCGGCAGCCACGGTTATGGCTATGGGGTGGGAAATTTGGTATACTTTTTTTTTATTGGCCTAAAATATTGTCTATATACTGCTGACCGGCTGTCACTATTGGGCAATTTTTTTTATAGGGGTTTCTTGTGACCCTACCATTAACATCCTATGGCAGGCAGAAATGTCAAAAATGATCTTTATGCTTTAAGTAGCATGTGACATGTCAAACTATGGGGTTTTCATGATTCTGAATCCATTCCAAGCATTAGTTTGAGGTCAGCACATTTTGGGCACATTTGGGCTAGTGGCTATGGCTGCTTTTAGCCCAAGGAGTGTTTTTTGTGCAAAACTAATGCTTGGAATGGATTCAGAATAATAAACCCCCTAGTTTGACATGTCGCATGCTACTTAAAGCAAAAGGAAAGTTTGACATTTTTGCATGCCATAGGATGTTAATTTTAAACAAAAGAAGCCTGTCGGCTGCCGGACTATTAGGCTATATGGCCAGTACAGAATTCATTCCTTGTTGATCTGACCCTTCCATGCCAAAGCGCCAGTGCTCACCCAGCAGTCTACCGTCAACAAGTGCACACATCCACCTCTTAGGTGTCTTACTGGTTTATTTAAGCCAAGGGATATAACAGTGAGGTGGTCATTACAGAGAAATCTGCTGCAGGACATGAAGCAGAGGGGTCATACACAAAGGGGTAGAATGTTTGGAGATGTGTGTAGTTGCCAATGACATAATAGCGTTGTCCCGATTTCTTTCAGACTGAGTAAAAGTACTTAATTGTTAGTACTCGCCAATACCGAGTACCGATACGAGTACTTTTTATTTTCATTGAGTAACCACTTAATTTACCCCCTTTTTCTCCAATTTAATTTCATATGCCTACAACAGTTGGCGGGGTGTGGAGCCCAAGGAGACCCGCATGAGGGTTCATTCTGGACTCTTTACCCTGAGATCCCCCCCTGCTCCAGAGGGGTGTGGAGCCCAAGGAGACCCGCATGAGGGTTCAGTCTGGACTCTTTACCCTGAGACCCCCCCCCCCCCCCCTGCTCCAGAGGGGTGTGGAGCCCAGGGAGACCCGCATGAGGGTTCATTCTGGACTCTTTACCCTGAGATCCCCCCCCTGCTCCAGAGGGGTGTGGAGCCCAAGGAGACCCGCATGAGGGTTCATTCTGGACTCTTTACCCTCAAACGTCTGTACATAAAAGAGGCCCTGGAGGGTGAAGCGGAAGGGACTGGAGGAGTGTGAGTGCGTGAGTGTGAGAGGCATGAATTCCGTTTGTGTCCGAGCATAGGCATGGTAACGCCCCGCCTGCCTGTGATTGGCCTACCAACACTGCCTGTCTTGACTGTCCTCCGAGGTGGATATGCTGGATAGTCTGAGGCGAGGTTACTCCGTGGTGGGAAATAATACAAGTAGTATGGTATGACACAAGAGAAAGCAAACTTGTACTTTTTATTTTTGTAGAAAAGGCAAACTAATATTGTTTATGCCGTTTGCTTTGATGGAATAATTGATTGAACATGCACGCCATGATTTGATTTGGGTAGTAGGCTACAACACACGTGTTATTCAATCAAAGCAAACGGCATAAACAAAATTAGTTTGCCTCTTCTACAAATTTGTAGCCTATTATTTATTTCTCAATCTCACCACGGAGTAATTAACCTCGCGTCTCCGAGGACAGTCAAGACGGGCAGTGTCGGTAGACCAATCACAGGCAGGCGGGGCGTTACCATGCCTCAGCCATGCCTATGCTCTGACACAAACGGAATTCACGCGTGTGAGAGTGGTTTCCCCTCATCTGCTCCTCACCCTGACTCCCGTCGTCTGTGCACCATCCTGTGTGTTCTTGTTCTTGTCCTGTTCAGACAAACTGTGAGACCATGTCCTGGCTACAATACTTTGTTGTCAAGCTGCCTTTTTTTGTTTTAACATTTATCTAAATGTTTAAACCTTCATTGTATTGTTTCTAGAGTGACTTTTTCAACCTAGGTTCATGTTTTAGGTTATTAGAGAAAGTAAAAGATTAATGTAATTTTTTTTCCATTTGCTGCTCTTTTTCATTTTAGGGATTTTAGCTGACATGGGGCTAAATATGTATTTTTTTCACATTTTTATTATTTACTATAGTCTTACTAGACTCCAAGAAATTACATCTGGCCACAAAAGATCACAGGATCTACTGAATGTGTCAAACGTACATGACACACAGTGTGGCTTCCTCCCAGTAGGCTATACCTTCACATTCAGTAGATCCTGTGATCTTTTGTGGCCAGATATAATATCGTGGGGTCTAGTAGGACTATAGTAAATAATAAAAAAATAAATCACTATCAAATTTTGTAAAAAAGTACCCCCATGCTCTAATGATTCAAAATGATTCCAGAATACACGTTGCCTGGTCCCCACTAGCCTTGATTCTGCCGCACCCGAGTACACTTCATTCAACTGTATTCAATGCTTTCACAATGTAGCGATCCGTATCCCAGTACACTTCATTCAACTGTATGCAATGCTTTCACATTGCAGTGATCCGTATCTGAGTACACTTCATTACAACTGTATTCAATGCTTTCACATTGCAGTGATCCGTATCTGAGTACTGTATTCAATGCTTTCACATTGCAGCAATCCGTATCTGAGTACACTTCATTCAACTGTATTCAATGCTTTCACATTGCAGTGATCCGTAGCTTTTGGAGGCATGGCCCCTGTTTTGAGGTTGCTAAATAAATGTTTGTTTGCGCTGAAGTGATTTTTGTTTTGTAAATTGTTTTTAGCTTAATGTTTATATTCAAAGTAGGTAGCCTTTTTGGATGAGACATTTGGTGTAGAGGGGAAAAAAGAACTGGGCCTAGTATAAAGTTTTGGGTACACTGATCTGTCCTTGTATAGTGGGTCATCATGATATGGGCCATGAATGGTATACTGAAATATACAGGTCATATTCTGACAAGATACAACTGGTGTTTGGATTTAGGATATGACGACAGGTCATATTCTGACAAAAGATACAACTGGTGTTTGGATTTAGGATATGACGACAGGTCATATTCTGACAAAAGATACAACTGGTTTTAGGATTTAGGATATGACGAGAGGTCATATTCTGACAAAAGATACAACTGGTTTTAGGATTTAGGATATGAAGACAGGTCATGTTCTGACAAAAGATACAACTGGTGTTTGGATTTAGGATATGACGACAGGTCATATTCTGACAAAAGATACAACTGGTTTTAGGATTTAGGATATGACGACAGGTCATATTCTGACAAAAGATACAACTGGTGTTTGGATTTAGGATATGACGACAGGTCATATTCTGACAAAAGATACAACTGGTGTTTGGATTTAGGATATGACGACAGGTCATATTCTGACAAAAGATACAACTGGTTTTAGGATTTAGGATATGACGACAGGTCATATTCTGACAAAAGATACAACTGGTGTTTGGATTTAGGATATGACGACAGGTCATATTCTGACAAAAGATACAACTGGTGTTTGGATTTAGGATATGACGACAGGTCATATTCTGACAAAAGATACAACTGGTTTTAGGACTTAGGATATGACGACAGGTCATATTCTGACAAAAGATACAACTGGTTTTAGGACTTAGGATATGACGACAGGTCATATTCTGACAAAAGATACAACTGGTTTTAGGACTTAGGATATGACGACAGGTCATATTCTGACAAAAGATACAACTGGTGTTTGGATTTAGGATATGACGACAGGTCATATTCTGACAACAGATACAACTGGTTTTAGGATTTAGGATATGACGACAGGTCATATTCTGACAAAAGATACAACTGGTGTTTGGATTTAGGATATGACGACAGGTCATATTCTGACAACAGATAGAACTGGTTTTAGGACTTAGGATATGACGACAGGTCATATTCTGACAAAAGATACAACTGGTGTTTGGATTTAGGATATGACGACAGGTCATATTCTGACAAAAGATACAACTGGTTTTAGGACTTAGGATATGACGACAGGTCATATTCTGACAAAAGATACAACTGGTTTTAGGACTTAGGATATGACGACAGGTCATATTCTGACAAAAGATACAACTGGTGTTTGGATTTAGGATATGACGACAGGTCATATTCTGACAACAGATACAACTGGTTTTAGGACTTAGGATATGACGACAGGTCATATTCTGACAAAAGATACAACTGGTGTTTGGATTTAGGATATGACGAAAGGTCATATTCTGACAAAAGATACAACTGGTGTTTGGATTTAGGATATGACGACAGGTCATATTCTGACAAAAGATACAACTGGGGTTAGGACTTAGGATATTCATAGTAGTCATATCTTGACATTGGATATGACATGTATCCTGGATAAAATTAACTCCATATTCTAGAAGAATAAAATTGGTCCCATTCTGGAGTTTTGATATTCTCCGAACATGAAATCCATTACGAGAGTATATGTCAAGAATCCGGAGAGTATCCATATGGATATCACCGTATTTGAATCATATCTGGTAATATTCGGGCAACGATTTCTAGGGATTCTTGGGTTTTTCGCCCAGTGTAGTAGCAACGATAATATAGGAAAGAGCCCAAACAGTATTTGTGCGACACATAGGCCTCAGTGCGGCGTGCAGAGCATCGTTCTGTTTTTGTTTCTTCACTCTTCTAAATGGAGACAATTGAGTCATGGCCTGACAGAGAGCACATGGTCGCACAGGGCTAGGGTTAGGGGTTAGGTTGTGACATAGAGACACCCTATAAAGGACTGGAGATAAAAGATCCCAGCCAGGATCCTGCTCAGGTCAACCCAGAAACAAAACCGGCCTGAAGATCTATTGGGAATAGGATAAGCGCACTGTGCTATGCATATGTTTACTGGCCAACCATCCAACCCGGTCCTAAGTGACAGAGAGTAATAATATGGAATTTAATTTCCACAAATTCTAAAGTAAAGGGCAGGGCGAGTAGAGTGGAAAAAATGGCCAGACATGAGGGTGTGTAAGGTCCTCAAAGGTCACCATATGATCTTCCTTATCTGAGCTTACTCCTTCACATGGCCCACCAAATCTCCTACCCACTGGGATGACAAGGACCGGGGCATCCTTGGAAGAAGAGGCGTGTCACACGAACCAGGAGAGTCGACCAGAGTCACATACGATCTTCCCTGACCGAGAAAACCAGCCTCGTGACACATCAATCCAACCCGGAAGGGTCTGAGTGGGGAAAAAATTGGGAAGACCATCAGGTCCCTCAGCGGAGCGGCATGGCACCCGGACCGGGAGAGTTGGTCTGACAAGACCATTAATAAGGTCCATATAAAAATTATATGAGTTAATTATAGATTACTGAGGGCCAGGGGACCAGCCTAAAAAGGCTGAACATGACGTATATTATAATATTAATCTACGGTGTGGCCGGGTAAGAGAAGGCCGAGGGAGTAGGAACAAAGGCCTAAGGAGGCAGGGATCAGACTATTTCAATGATATAAGATAAGTAATCTAAAACATCATCCGTTTGAAAAGGTGAAAATACGCTTTTCTATAATGCTTCTGTGAATACTCCGACCAGTTTTCGGAACCGGGGGATCGTGCCTACTGTGTGCCAGGAAAGGACCTGACAAATTCTATACAGATAAACCTTACAATTATAATAAAGAGAGAGAAAAGTACTAATGCAATAAACAAGGTCATGGGGATCTTACTAGGTCAAGTGGGAGTTCCACAGAGCCCAAATCTTCTCGCCTGTGATGGGTTGCCAGTGGAGGTGATCAATTTGAAGTTGGAATTCGCACGTTGGAAGGGCTGGAATGTGAGAGTATTGGCTAAAACAATTATTTATGGAGCGTATATTACCATGTTGATCAAGAGCCAGTTCCGGAGAGTGTGTGATAAGAGGGGAAAAGACCCTAGCTTCGGGATTTTTTTCCATGGCTATGGTCTTTAATTTGAGAACATTTGCCTCAAAAGTCTGATAGACTAAGTCCTCCCTGTCATTTAGCCCAAATGATAAAACCAAGTGTTTAACCTCCGGATAAATATGAGGCAATTTGGAGAGAATATTTATAGCGTGGATAATGGAGGCCTGTGGGTATGCTTCAACTTGTATTTTACTGTCTAAGACAAGGGGAAGCCATATCAGATTCCCATCACCCAATAAAAGGGTAGACCGTAAAGGTTTCAGAGACCAGCGCTCTTTATGGTTCCGATCCTCATAATGGATCTTGCATTTAGAGAGGTCCCAGGGGAGGTGAGTATCTAGTGGGGAGGAAGGCTTAGGCTCAACCTCCAAATCCTCATCATCATCTAAGGGGATAGAGGTGCCAGGTGGGTATTTCGAAGGATCCAGTGGTATCATAAAGGCCCTAGACATTGCCTGACCTTGAGACAAATCTACTTTCCCATCCGGGGACAGGGATTTTGATGGAGAGTCTATCCAGGTTTGGTCCGAGTCTGATAAAACTAAGGGTGGAGGAGTCTTGAGCTCCTCGGGGGAGGAAAGGATGGGGGAATGAAGAAAGAGTGACTCTATTTCGGTAAACCAGGGGGGGTCTGGGGAATCCATAGATCCCATATCAGAGAAGTCAGCCAGTGGGGATATTTGTAAAGGAGCCTCCTGCTTCTGTTCTGGGGTCAGTGAGGATAAAAAGGACTCTGCCAGTTTATTTCTAATAGAGGATAGAATAGATAGCCTCAGTTGATCTTTAACACTAAGTTGAGCTATATTACAGGCTGTCGCCCAGGTACTGGACGGATCCTTGCTCGGCTCTTCCTCGAGAAGCGAAGTAAGAGAAGTAATTTTGTCCTGGTAATGATCCTCTAAGGTCGAGTAATAGGACCAAATCAAGATATCAGAAGCGTCACTGATTCCCTTGATAGTTAAGGTGGATGCTTCTGGTGGTATAAAGTACTCAGATAGTTCCAGTATTTTACTGTCATATCCTACCGGTGGAATACCCTTTCTAGTGAACCGGGTCACATCTTCGTGGTGATGACATATAGAAATTAAGTTGGCTAATGTAATGGTGGAAATGTCCGCCTGTCCTATCTCATCTGGGGAGATCGAGGCGGCTATGTGGGCTAGCGTCGGTCTGCGCCACTTAAGGTCCTATGGTCAGGGTCGATATAAAGTTCAACATACTTAGGGGCTACAGGTTGGAGTGGGTGGAAAGAGGATTTCAAAGGCTCCGGTTTAATTCTTTTAGGTCGGGATTTGTAAGAAGCAGCACGTTTCTTCCATCGTAAGCCCTCAGGCAATAGGGGCGGGATGTGAGTGGTTCCAGGGAGGGCCATAGGGGGGGTGTTATACCAGTGTTGTGATGGCGAGTCGGGGTTAGGAGACCAATGGTCCTGAGAGTGCCCCCATAAATAATTATCTTCTCCATCTCTATTATAACCCTGCTGGCGGCCAAAAGGCCTAGCTTGTGGACACCGATTATGGGAACCATATTGATCCTCCCGATGTGGTGAACGATCCCACTCTGGAAAATGGCGCCGGCCCCATGGTGTGTAATTTGGTCAGCCATATTTGGACAATTCTTGTCTGAAAGGACAGGGAGAAAAACGGCGGCAGGATAGGGGGACATTTTTATGTCAGGAAGGTAGATTTAAGAATAGGTAGACAAGTGACCACATCATCCCATACATCATGTTAAAAATATATATATTTGTCCTAATAAGGTGGTGTAAAGGGTACCTAAGGCATAGAATTACACTAGAGTGGTGAAAATCTTGCATCCGAGACCGTTATAAGATTTATATGATGAAGAGCCTCCTGAAGACGTATAGTATAAGGAGGAACTGGCCAGCTCTATGTCCGTGGTAATAAGGGTGGGGCTATCGTAAGGAAGGGAAATCTAATTTTTAAAGATGAGCCCACGAAGATATAGTCTCCAGACATTTATAAGGTCAAATGAGTTGACAATTTCAGGAAGCATCGTCAGTAGATTTTCTCAAAATGGGGTTTAGCTGGGGTGTTTCTGGCCTTAGAATCTAGACACCCTCACCCATATATTCGAGCTTGCCCACCCAGAGCGGCACCTCAACTCCGGGTGTGCTTCCCGCTTTCAATCCGTCATATTATGGCAACTTTTTGGCGAAGGAAGGGATCCGAGGTCGAGAGAAATAGCGAAAACAAGGAGTTCATATGGGAAGGAAGGACGCAGAGAGAAAATCACAAAAAATCAAGCTACATCAGGGATGAATCCATATTGGAATGACCACCCTTTCTTCAATATGTCAAGTATCAAACCATTCATATCCCTACTGAAATTCCGTAACCCACAAGGAGGAGTCCAAACAGTCATAAGGCAGGCGGCATACGTAGGCAGTCGAGACCACAGGTGAGTAAGTATGAATATTTGTTTATCTATAAGGTGTGGTAAATAACGGTGAGGTGGTATTCTAATGTGACAGTAGGATGATAATATTAGTATTAATAATAATCTCAAATAATCTGGAGTGTGCACACGCCGACACTCAGAAGAGCGTGCCAACCTAAAATCCCATGCAGGGTTAAGTTAAAGGAGAGCGATAAGAAATCCCCTATATATATATAGGAGGAAAATGCCAGCACTTTTGCTTGAGGGTATAGTTAGGATTTAGAGACACCTAATCAAAAAGTCCCATGCGAGGTTGAGTTGAGGGGAGCAATGAGAATTCCCCTATGTATAAAGGAAATTGCAATTACCTTTGCGTGCGGTTATGGTAAGGGCTAGGGTTTAGAGAGACCTAATCCAAATACAAAGTCTTACGCGAGGTTAAGGTAGACGGGAGCAATGATAACTCCCCCATATGTGAAAGGAGAAGTGCAAGTACTTTTGCGTGCGGTTAAGGTAAGGGTTAGGATTTTGGAGACACCTAATCAAAAAAATAAAGTCCTACTTAAGGGCCACTGCTCTGCATAGCTATTGTCTAATTTATACTCTGTTGCACGATATGTCGCTTGGTGACATGGACTGATCTTAAAGCCAACAACGCCATGTGTTGTGCAATGGAGTATAATTTGAACTTTACAGGGGGTTCCCTGTGTGAGTCTCTCTTTAAGGTTTGGTGTAATTACTAATTAGGCAGCTACTGCATTCACATCCTGCTGCTAATAAATCCCTGTAGGACAGTGGTTCTCAAAAGAATTGTCCGGGGGACCCCCAGCAAAATGTGTATAGCATCGCAATCATTTTAACCACGTTAACCATTATTTATACTGAATAATTTGGTGCAGTGTTTACACTACCAGGAGACCAGCTGGAGACTGGATAGAAAACCCTCTCCATCTGTCACCAGTTATAAATATAATTGGTCTATTGTAGAACACTGACTCAGGAGGTCGTCCAATGATCCATGGGTCGGCGGTTCGAATCCCTGCGTCTCCTGGCTGTCTATATGTTGAAGTGTCCTTGGGCAAGACACTGCACCCCACCTTGCTTCCAGTGGTTGCCACCATTGGTGTGAATGTGGAAGTGAGGACACTGGCATTGACCTCCCAATGTATGAATGAACAGACCATTGTAAAGCGCTTTGAGTAAGCACGTAGTGCATAGAAAAGCTATAAAAATGCAATCCATTATTATTCCTGTCACCAGTTAAAAAATAAAATCAATGTCTATGTAGAACACCGTTTCCCAAACAGACCAATTTTGAAGTAAAAATCTCATAATATATTGTATCAAGTTTTTAATAGTCTTTAGATCATCATAATAACAGAACAATAACATCCACGTGGGGGGGACGTCCATGTCTCCATTTCTGTTCAACACATACATCACAGTCGTCAGTCAGCAACGTTAGCATGTCTAAAAAAAAAACACACCAGCTACTGTAACACCGCTGTAGGTCAGTGGTTCCCAGCTTGTTTGTTTTTTAGATATTTTTGTTTAAGATGTCCCGTTACTGTGGATAGACGTGGGCAAATAAGGAGACTTAAATTAAGCCCTCATTGAAATATGTGGTAGAGTACATGAATCAATTGCTTAAGGAAACACATAAAAACACTGTAGTGTACAGAATATTCAGTCCGCCTGCGAGTAAACATGGAGTGCTGTCACTGTGTTGGGAGTGGGGACTTTCTTCATCACGATAAACTTGTAAACGTCGGATTCATTTTGTGCTGCTGCATGTCTGCGGTGTGCCTCCACATGGCCAAAACAGTGTGTGCGTGCAAGTACACACACGCACGCGCGTGTGCACAGAGAGACGTCTAGTCCCCGACATACGTTACCCGAAATTAACGTCCCAACTACAGGTATTACTGGAAGTATAATTTTAACACCATGGATTTCACTGTGTGGTTTATGAATTGAACACATTGTTAAAGTTCCCTGCTGCGTTTCCAATTGCTGGGGATGACAGAGCAGTGTGTAGAACGCAGCAAATAAAATATGCAAGAATGACGAAACTTCTCTGCCCAGTCGCATCCAGTCTACCGAATTAGAGGTGTTCTAACCTTTTATGTTAACAAAAGTGGTGCACTATACCAGCTGCAAGGAAACAAAATCAAGTAGGCACTATTTTACATTTGCATGTTTAATTTTTTTCCAAACAACCGCTCGTCTGTCTATCTCCGGGCTAGCAGATCTTCATTCTCCGAGTGCCGGCAAGAGCCCATGACCGTGCCTCTAAAGAAAAGGTGTGACCAGATTTAATTATCCCATTAAACAAGCATATACCATCACCTTCTTAAAACAATTGTCCCAAGTCATTTTTTTAGGAAAGGCTTTCAGAAAAAAATAAAAACTGGTCCAAAACAGAAATATTAGTTAACATTGCTTGATGGTACGTTATCTTACCTAAATATAGTATTTTTGGCAGATCGTGATGATGTTGTTCAAAGGGGTTTGAATTGCGGGTTGTACTGCTACAGCATTATGCAGGTTCAGGATCCTCAGTGCTTGGGCCGAAGCACAAATATTGGCAAAAGTTTGTGCCGCTGTCAAAAATGGAGAGAAATTTTGTTGAAATTATGTCCGGCAGCCACACTAATAATAAAGTGGGACAACACTAGTCTGGTTGCAACCACACTAATAACGCCCTCTCTGTCACTGACAGACATAGCATGAAAATCACTGTTAATCGAGTATCGAGTTATGTCCGGAGCTGAGTACAGTACATAAATAAGGGATAATGTATGGCTGAGTGGTCATTGTTTATAGATAAATAACCAACAGGCTGATTAACCACCGACGCGAAGCAGAGGTGGTAAATCAGGTAGTTAATCTATTTACAATTATTACTGACCTTCCGCAGAACCATTCGAGTCGTTGTCCATTTGCGCCAAGCCTAATATCATATTTGCCTTGTTGTTGTCATCCGGCAGAACGTCCACCCGATTCCCCACCACTAACATAGCGGCCTTGATGGTCGCTAAGTCATACTGTTGTTGCATTCTGTTGGTGAAGATTTGTGGAAATTATTTTTTTAATGTACATGACTTCTTAACACCACTTTCTTTAGCATATAAGCCACTTTCAAGCCATTTTCACTCAAAATGTCTATCGGTCATCTGCAATTTACCCAATTCGGAGAAACCGATCTTTTAAACTAGCTGCTACAGACCGTTTTATTTGTGCTAATCTAATGTGCAAATTACACACACACACACACACACACACACACACACACACACACACACACACACACACACACACACACACAAAAGCTACAGAAAACACAAAAATATATCACAGATTAGGCTACTAGTTCTTGACTTGCATTGTGTAATATATGTATGGTAGTCAGGAGTATACTACTAGTAAAATTATGTAATTAAATATATATAAATATAACCAATAGAATTAATGTAGCTCGAATTAATGGAAGGATAAAAAGGTAGAGGAATGGAGTTAATCAATGTGGAATAGTTTATTGATGCTTATTTATTTAAATTGTGATAACCGTTAGCTATTTTGGAGCCCTGGTGGTCTTGGACAGACAGGGAACGTAAAGATCCAAGTTATGCCCGGGCAGAAGGGATCATGACTAATTCACACAGAGGAAGCTAAAAGCAAGAAGCTGCTTCTAGCTTCCATGTTATCTCTATGCATACTAGTTTTTTATTTATTTACAGTTTTATTACAGTACATTTCAAGTAGGCCTACAACTCAATACAAAAACTGTTAACAATGAGACACACCATAAACTCATAAAGCTTTACACTTGTTTAAGTGTAAAACGCTACGAGTCTAAATCTTGTGCTAAAAGTACGTGGAATTCCATTTTATTATCCGCCTCCCGCCTGTGGAAGATCTGAAACATTGGTGTCTTTAATGTAATTTAATCCATTAAAACGAATATACGTTTTGCTGTTAGACAGCATCAACAGCAAACTACGATCTTTGAGACCTTATCAAGGTCTAAACTTTGATAACGCTATAAGAAAGTAGCCTAGAATGAGAAAGTGGCTCAGATTTGCACACTTGCGGCCAGGGCGGACTCAAATGATCCATATGGCGTCTCTAGCTAGCACCACGCGGTTTCTCCTCTCCCTCTCTCTCTCTCTCCCCCAGATGAACATAAACTGTGGATAGTGACTAATTGTTTGTGTGGACATGTTTACTGGTCGGGTCTTTTTTTCGTTTTTTAAACCAACGCACAACGACATTTAAGCGATTGAAGCGGCTTGAATCAGATATTTATCTTATCATTACCTGTCAGTGGCTTGTCGTCTACGTCTATACTCCACTAACTCCAGCACGAAGAGGAAGTTCTGACTCTGAGCTAACGCTAGAGCGAGCTTCGCTACCGTCGCAGTCCCGCCCCTTTCATGACGGCCGGCGTCCGCGTCCGTCATGAAAGGGGCTGTGATCAGTGACTGTGATCAGTGTATCTCATCTGTAACCAAATGAGATACAACCAGTAAAAGGGAGCAGTAAGAATTCCCCTATATATAGAAGAAAATACAAGTACTTTTGCGTGCGGGAAGTAATGAGAGATCCACCATATACAGGAGGAAAATATACGTATTCAAGAGAACATATCTTGGGCCGACCGCAGGCCACAGCAACATGCATTTGTGAACTCACCTCTGAAACACCAATCGATCAAACAAATAGCACGGAGAACCTGTAGATTGGAACCACGAGTGTATATATATATATATATATATATATATATATATATATATATATATAAGGGGACACTAAAAGGTAAGAAGGCGTAGCTCAAAAGGTCTAAAAAGGAGGCCCAATGCATAAGGACAAGGAATAAATGAGCAGAAACCCTGGCCACATGTATGCTGTCAACTTGTAAGTGCCACTCGACACGACGTCCAGTATGCTAGCCCATTAGCCATAGCAAAACCAACCACCTTTCTTAATGAAAGAGGACAGTAAAAGGAATCCCAAACAGTAACATGCCACACATTTCCCTTATAATAACACATGTAGTTGTTGTTCAATCTACGGTAAAAAGTATATAACTAATTATAACCGGTACCACATGTGTATATCATATTTTGTCACACTATATGGTAAAATATTTACTAAATCCTAAAAGTCTCGCACCATGAGTGTCAGGGGTGACGGCTGATACACGGTGCCATACGCATCTCGCACTACCCAGAAAACCATAGAGGGTGTTGTAACCCATTCACAACCGCTAGTCAACACAGCACGTCAAGGTGAAAGCCCCCAACCCTACTTCCAACAATGTAATCTGAATTCTTGCCTGACTCCCCCTTGAACTCAGAGCTATTATATGGGAATCTGTGAGTCTTCACACTTAGCTACGGCAGTCTGTTTGAATGGAAATTTTATAAACGTATTAACTACAAGCAGTTTTATTGAGTGTTGTCTACACAGGCCTAACTGTTGTCACCATGCATAGTATGTTAAATTCAACAACACCTCAGAGTCTCAGAGGACTTTGAAAACAAAAGCCTGCTCTACGGGGTGCCCTCCCCCCCCTCCTACAACCCCCAATTATAGAATTACCCCCACAGGGTACCACAGCCACCGACCTTAAGGGAAAGGGTGAGAGTTTACCGGGGAAAACAGATCAGCGGCCAGTGAGACCAACCGGCCACCGACCTTAAGGGAAAGGGTGAGAGTTTACCGGGGAAAACAGATCAGCGGCCAGTGAGACCAACCGGCCACCGACCTTAAGGGAAAGGGTGAGAGTTTACCGGGGAAAACAGATCAGAGGCCAGTGAGACCAACCGGCCACCGACCTTAAGGGAAAGGGTGAGAGTTTACCGGGGAAAACAGATCAGCGGCCAGTGAGACCAACCGGCCACCGACCTTAAGGGAAAGGGTGAGAGTTTAACGGGGAAAACAGATCAGCGGCCAGTGAGACCAACCGGCCACCGACCTTAAGGGAAAGGGTGAGAGTTTACCGGGGAAAACAGATCAGAGGCCAGTGAGACCAACCGGCCACCGACCTTAAGGGAAAGGGTGAGAGTTTACCGGGGAAAACAGATCAGCGGCCAGTGAGACCAACCGGCCACCGACCTTAAGGGAAAGGGTGAGAGTTTAACGGGGAAAACAGATCAGCGGCCAGTGAGACCAACCGGCCACCGACCTTAAGGGAAAGGGTGAGAGAAGGGTTAGGGTTAGGGTTAGGGTTAGGGTTAAGGTTAAGGTTAGGGTAAGGGTTAGGTTAAGGTTAGGGTTAGGTTAGGTTAGGGTTAGGGTTAGGTTAAGGTTAAGGTTAGGGTAAGGGTTAGGGTTAGGTTAAGGTTAGGGTTAGGTTAAGGTTAAGGTTAGGATTAGGTTAAGGTTAAGGTTAAGGTTAGGGTAAGGGTTAGGTTAAGGGTTAGGGTTAGGGATAGGGTTGAGGTTAAGGTTAGAGTACAGAGTTGGGTTAAGGTCAGGGTCAGAGTTATAGAATGGTCAGGGTATGGGTTAGAAATGGGGTAAGGGTGTTAAGGTTCGTAGAATGTGAAGAGCGGTATATGAAAAACTAGACTCAAGGTGGATATTAGGTTACCCCAATGTTATAGCCCCACCGACTGGACGCGGGTATTCTTGTAAATCCAAGAGACCAACTAAGAGGGAGAATAAGTAATGCAAGGTATGACCAACAACAGATGTATGGGAAAAACCAAAGTTTATTCCAACGTAGAAGAGGTTAGGGTTAGGGATATATACAGGGATATATACAAACACAAGGATAAAAATACAACCAAAATATGAGAGAAACAATGAGGGGGGTATATTTACAAGGATCAAGACAATAATATATTAGAGATGAGAAAAAAAAAAAAAAAAAAAGAGTGAGGGGGATGTATAAAAACAAATGTACAGGGAGCCGGCATGTATCAAGCCATTACCGGACTCAGGCAACAATTGACTTATAGGGTTAGGGTTAGGGTATTAAGGTATTAAGTAGTAAACACTCCAGAAGTGTCTGGTTGCAGAGCGGGAGGGCGTAATCAGAAGTGGCTGCAAGGGTGGGGGCCTAAGGAGGGGGCGGGGGAAGTCCGCTGCAGTGAGTATTGGCCAGAGAAAACTGAGACAAATGACGGAGGCGCGCCGTGTCTGGTGGCCATGAGCTCCGTGAGGCACCGCCGAGCGAGGCGCTAGCCGAGCGAGTCGCCGTGCCGAGCGGTGCGAAGGCCATCAGACCCGACTCAGCGCCGTCCGAGTTACGACCCTATAGGGATAGAATAGTATATATTAGTAGCCCCAAATGAGCTTTAGGGTTACCTACCCGTGAAAGAAACATGTGTAAATCTTAAAAGAACAAGACAGAACCAATAGAAGCAACAACAATAACGTCAACAACAACAACAACAACAACAGCAACCACAATAACAACAACAACAACAACAACGATAACCGTCAAGGTCAAAATGAACCTCTCCACTCCTGGTGCCATACTGGCCAGGGCAAAACCCTAACCCTAGACCACGAGAGGCTTAGGGTTACATGTCATAAAAATAAACATGTGTAATATTTACAATGGAACAAAACAAAAACAATAACGTATGTGTTGCCAAGCAATATGCCAGTGTATGGTGTAATGGTACAGCCCAAGTCTGGCCTGGTACCTGGTTCTCCTGGTCTAAGAGGGAGGGGGGTTGTTGGGGGTCAACTGAAATGAAATGAAATGAAATGAAATCTATATTTACCCAGGGTATCTGGGCTAAGCTCAAGAACTTGTTTCCAGCCAGGCCCTGCTCATAGAACACATTTCATCGTAGTGGTTGATGCCTTGTTCAAGGGCATTTCAGCGGTGGTAATTTTAACGTGTCGGACGGCTGATTCGAACTGGGAACCTTCCGGTATCTAGACCGCGCCGCTATCCGTTCGGCCACCGCTGCCACAATGGACATTAAAGCCCTGGGGAGTCCGAGTGTTGAGACGGAGAATCCAGAGGAACTCCGCTCGTTTCCTCCGTCCCGGAGTCCATTTGGGGTTATGTTGGAGGATGGAAATTTGGAGTTGGTTGGAGCCGAATTGTGTGAAATGGGAAACCAGGGGGGTGTGGGACTTGAGGTTATTTGAGAAGTTGTAGAGGTGTTGGGTGAGCCGGGTCTGTAGGGAGTTTTGGGTTTCACCAACATACCTACGGTCACAGTGTTTACACCGGATGAGGTAGACCAGATTGCAGTCTGAGAGGGACCCATGGCGGGGTGTGCGGATAAGGGAGCCCTCGTGCATGAGGGTCTGGTGCTGGTGAAAATGGGGGTGTGGATCTGGGCGGCTCAGGGGATTCAGGTCCGGGAGTCTGCTCCGTACCAGGAGGTCTCTAAGACTAGGGTTCTTCCTAAAGGCTGAAATTACTCTCTTATTCTTTAAGAGGTTGGGGGGGAGGGCGGCTGCAGTGAGGTTAGATTTGAGGATACGGTTGATGGAGACGGCCGAATGGTTGTAGGTGGTGATGATGGGGATGATGGGGTTCGAGTCGGGTGGTCTTCTGACCTGAAAGGTGGCCCTGACTCTACGGAGGAGGGACCAGGGGTAACCCCTCGAATGTAGTGCCCTGAAAAGGGTAGAGGTGGCCTCCCCAAAGTCCTCACCCTGGGAGCAGATCCGGTGGAATCTCAGGAGTTGGGACTTGACCAATCCTCTAAAGGTATGGGGGGGATGAAAACTGTCAAAATGTAATAGGGCGTGCGTGTCTGTGGATTTGAAATAAACTTTAGTGTCCAATTGGTGGGAGACGGGAAAATTTGGGCCCTTAAAGGTGATGGTGTCTAAAAAATTGAGGGAGTTGGGGTCAAGGGTGTGGGTCAATTGAATGGAATTTGAATGGGCATTAAGGTGGTTCATGAAGGGGGTGAAGGTATCTGAGGGGTGGGGCCAGACCCCCCAGATATCGTCCAAATACCTAAAGTAGGCCGCAGGTTTTAGGGGGAAATTGGAGAGGGCACCGGATTCCCACTCAGCCATGAAGAGGTTGGCCAGGGCTGGGGCAAACTTTTTGCCCATGGCCACCCCCCTTGTCTGGAGATAGAATTGGCCGTTAAAAGCAAACTCATTGGTCTGGAGGGCTAAGGTCAAGAGCTCCAGGACCAAGCCGTCATGACGGGTAGGGTCGGGGTGGGCCTCGAAGGCCTTTCTGACAGCCGCCAACCCCTGGGCAGCCTCGATGTTGGTGTAGAGGGACGTGACATCAATGGAGAACAAGAGGTCCGTGGAGTTGATGGACAAGGCTCGGACTTTGGCCAGAAAGTCATATGTGTCCTTAATGTAACTGGAGTGGAGAGTCGAGAGGGGGTTGAGGAAGCCGTCTATGAATTCTGATATTTTATCCGTTTCACTCCCGCAGTCAGATACTATGGGTCTGCCTGCGGGAATGGAATGGGGGACTGGCCAGGAAGCGGGGTCTTTATGCATTTTGGGGAGGAAGTATATGGTACGTGGTGTAGGTACCAGATCAGCCGAAAGGTAGGTCAGATTTTTCTCTGTGATGTAATTGAGATCGGAGAGGGTTTCCAAAATATCGTTGAGTTTAAGGGCCGTTGTTGAGGAATTTAGCTCCGGGATTTTAGTGTAGTAATGGGTGTCATTAAGTTGTCTCTCCGCCTCCGTGACATATTGAGCCCTGTCCATGACCACCAACACGGACCCCCTGTCTGCTGGTTTAATGACCAGTTGCTGGTCTCTGCGGAGGGTGTTGAGGGCCTGTACTTCCTCCTTGGTGAGGTTATGGGGTGCCGGGGTGGGGGGCGGGAGGTCACGGATGGACTTAAGGTCCTTCCGGATAAGGGTCCTAAGGGCCAGGGGGATTTGGGTGTCGCCAGGTTCCCAGGTGGACCTGGGTGTGTACGGGGGTTTGGTGGACTGTAGCACCCCGGAGTCATCCCCAAAAAAGGCCGTTAGTTTCAGGGACCTATGGTAGGCCTGGGTCTCCCCGAGGATGACTCCGTGGTCCGGTGCAGGGGTGGTGTGTAGTGTGGGGACAAAAGAAAGGCCCTTGCTGAGCAGGAGGATCTGGGCTGGGGTGAGGGAAGTGTGTTGCGAGAGGTTTAGGACCTCGCCCCTCTCCTCCCCTGGGGGAGAGAGGGGCCCCTGAAGTTTAAACGGTGCCTCCAGATTGAAAGAACGGTCTCGGCCGTTTGGAGGGTCCAGTGGATTTTGTCCGGTTGTGTGTGAAACCCTGGTGGTGCTGGAGCCGGCAGGTGTTGGCCGTCTGTGATGATGGAGTTGAGCAGGTTGAGTCTGGCCTTGCTGGACTCCGGGAGGTCCGGGGAGAAGGGGATTAGGGGGACAAAGATGGCGGCCTGGGGGAAGGTAGTGGCAGCTTGGGACCTAAGGTTAGAGATTTGCTTCTTGAGGGTTTGGGCAACACCCACATCTCTATTATTTAAGCCGAAGGATAGGACCTCCTTTGTGACAAAGTGGGCCGGGCCCGAAACCAGTGCAAGGCCACACAGGATGGCCGTGGCATGTATCAGTTTGGCGCCCGGGTAGCTGTCCACTTGGACCCTGGGGTCCGGGATAGGAGGGAGAGACTTGAAGTTTGAGTCCCCCATGAGGATGATGGGTCTGGAAGGGGTAAGGGTCCAGGAATCCTTATTATTGTGGTGGGGGTGGAAGGTGTAGAGGGGTGGACCAGGTGTGCAAGGGGGCTCTATTCTGTGGCTGGGGGGAGCTGGTGTGGTATGAGGGGGGGTCTCACCCTGGAAAGGTGGTGGGGGTAGAGCGGTGTGTGTGGGGGTGGAGTCTACAGGTGTGAGGGATAGGGAAGGGAAACTCAAGGGAGCTACCTCTCCCGTAGACGGGGGGTTGGGGGCGGGGATCCGAGGGATATCTGGCCTATGGGTCTTGGCCGGTGGGATAGGACGGTTGTGGGTATTGGGATGTGACCGTTTGGGGGGAGTAGAGGAGGGAGCAGGGTCCACCAGGAAGGTGGTGTTACGGCTGGTGGAGGGTCGGTCCCAGAGGGTATTTGTCCCCGGACGTGGTGGAACCAGGGGGGGCTGGGTGCGGAGGGCAGGAACAAAGGGGACTGGGAGTGGTCGGGTGGTGGTGGGTGAGGGTTTAGGGAGGAAGGAGAAACCCTCCGCAGCAAGGGACGTCCTGGCCCTGTGGACGCTATCCTGGACAAGGTCCCCTCCCAGCAGCGGGTCGGCCCGTCTACAGGCCTCATCCCAGGTGTAGAATGGGATGACCCGGGTGGAGTTGGTGAGAGTCCGCTTAATGCTGGACAAGAGGTCCCGATAGTGGTCAATGGCCAGTGTGTTACAATCCCGGAACCACTGGGTGACCATCTTATTTAGTTTCCCATTGATATGGGGGCTGGGGTTGATAGGAGCGAATGCGTTCCTTAAAAGAAGGACTTTTTCCTTTTGGCCCTTGGGAGGTTGAGGGCCCGAGGCTACCTCCTCCGCTTGTTGTAACAGGTACCGGATATGGAGGAAGTCCCTACAAGAGAGAGCATCCGGGTCTGGGGCCTGTACTGGGGGCCCGGTCTGGTCTAGGGTGAAATGAAAATGGGGGTAATGGGTAAGTGGGTAATAGGCCACCAGTTGAAACCTAAGTGAACTACAAAAGCCAGAGAGCTGAGTAAAAGGGGAAGATAGCCAGTATGTGGTATGTGGTCCGATGGGATGTAGAGAGAAGAAGAAGAAGAGGTCCTAAGTTAACAGGGAGAATCTATAATGGAAAGCAACCCTAGGTGTTAGGTTCCATTACAGTAGAATCCCATGGTGAGAAATGTTTTTTAGAGAACACAATCATCAGTAGTTACCCATTGGGTCGTCAGGTGTTTCGGCCGTTTGGTAACTAGACACCCTCGCCAAGGGCGGCCCACCGGGGTTGATCAAGACCCCAGTGTGTGTTCCATATGCTCAAACATAGAATTAAGAGGAGTACCTCAGAGGATGGTTTATTAGGGGGGCCAGGGGAGAAGGAGAAGAGGATAGAGAGAGGGGATATGTAAGGAGCCTAGTTGAAGTGTAACGCATATGAGAATTATCCAGGTCCAACTACAAGTGCAAGCCGTACGTGGTGAGTAGAAGGCTAGTGCGGTAAGGTAATAGGGAATGTGAGAATTATCTCTTTAAGGTATAGAATGAATGAACAATCTAAAGTAAGTTAAGGATGGATCAGGAGTTATAGGGGAAGTAGATTAATAGTATAGGGGACAAGGTCTGGTCAAGGGAAGGAGCCCACCCCCGCGTAGGAAGTAAAGGTATGGGTGTCATTAACCTAGGGTCATGACACCCATGACTGAGGTACTTGCCCTGGCTACTTCCACCCAGGGGTGCCGGGCGGGGACTGGGGACCCGACACCCCATAGGTAAGCCAATCGGTAGTTATCTCAGACAAATCAGTGTTCAGTAACCACCCTTAATCCCGCTAAGTGATGATACGTAGTGGTAAAGCCATAGGCCTGGCTTCGCTGAAGTCGCAAAGCCAAAGCCATGACTCCCTGAGAGGTTACCAGTCACTGTACAGCAAAATTCCGGACTCTTGATACAATGGTTAGTAAGCTCACATACCAAAACGGTGTCTATCTAATGCGTCTTACCAGTCTTACACTTACCAGTCGGACAGAAAACAACTGCACGGCTGCGGGTGGAAATCCCTGGTTTGACAGGTACGACTGGTGGCCGGAACAGGAGGAGATGGTAAGGAGTAAACAGGCGAAAAAAGTAAGCGGCTAGCTACTACCGAACTCAAGTTACAAGTGATTGAATCATATTATCCCTCTCAACCTGTGGTGTTATGAGTTAAACCGCTTAGAGCCAGTTAGCTGTAATGTAGCATCATAAACTCGACGATAAGGATAATTTTTTTTAACGAAAAGTAATATAATACCATATGGGAACGTGGCCAAAATAGTAAGCCTAAGGTTTAAAAAAGAAAAAACGTAAAAAAGTCCTATAGAAAACGAATGAGGAGTAAAAGTAACATGCTAACGTATGGTATGAAATGCAACCTGAGTCAGTTACCCCCACTTAGCTATAAGTTAGCATTCTTCACTCGACGGTTAAGGCGGGAAAGTGTACATGACAAAAATGAAAAACATACTGGATAGGTGGCCAAGGTGGTAAGGTACATGTTAGTGAAAAAATTATGTGTGTATCTTCAATGAAAAATTTTACATAATAAAAGATGTGTTGACATGTACCCAGCCGCGGTTGAATGTCTTTGATCCCATGTTAACTTACATGAAATAGTCCAAATTAGCAATAAATTAGCATCTTTCATTCGACGATAAAAATAGGAACATGTACATTAAAGTAGTACAATTTATAATCGAAAGGTAGCTAAGGTAGTAAGCCTTAGAATGTTGAAGGAATAAAGTGTATAACTATTTTACAAGTATTTATGGAATTAAAAGTGTGGGACCCCGAAATCCCCTCCTACCTGGGGATGAGTCATCAATATCCTCACCCCATGTTAACTTACCTGAGTTAGCCCAAATTAGCAATAAATTAGCATCTTTCATTCGACGATAAAAGTAGGAATATGTACGTTACGGCAGTAAAATTTTGAATCGAAAGATAGCTAAGGTAGTAAGCCTCAGGATAGTAAAAAAATAAAGTGTGAAACTATATTACCAAAATGTATGGAAATAAAAGTATGGGACCTAAAAAATCACTCACCTATCTGGGGTCAAGTCAGCAGCCAAAAGGAAGATGGCTGCTGTTTACAACATGAGGTCCTTGCTATGCCATAGGTCGAAGGGACATTAAGTCTAGTGGATGTCTTCCCATCCCCTAAGAAATCTGCTTGGTGACAGGTGTAACTAAGGGAGGACCGTCATCCAATGGCTGTTGGTTAACCCTATCTGGGAGAGGTGTCACATGACCTGTATGGAGGTACTCCATCCTGATTGGCTCCTTTGGATAAAGGGGGAGGGGTTGGGGTCAGGCAGGAAGTGGGTCTATATCTCAGGAAGTGGAGGTCCTGTAGGTGTTATGTAGGTGTCAAATGACTCACCTGGGCGTACCCTAACCCAATTGGGTCCTGGTCATCAAGAGGGAGGGGCTTAAGGCAAACCGGAAATGGGCTCATAACTCAGGAAGTAAAGGTCCTAGAGCAATTCGGACGGTGCCAAATGACTTATCTGGGTGTACTCTATCCCAATTGGGTCATAGTCATAAAAGGGGGAGGGGCGTAAGGCTTAAGTTCTTCACTGGGGGAAGAGGTTTCTGGGCAGGGGAGGGGGTACTAGGGAGGTGGGTTGGGGCTGAGGGATGCAGAGAAGTCGGAATTAGTCCCAGAGCTTTCCTCTTGATGGTGGGTTCCAGATCCGTGCCCAGGGATAGGCATGTTTGTGAACAAGCCTCCACCCAACTAGTCCAAGTAAATGCACAGTTGAGCTGATGTAGTTGTTGTAAAATGTTCTGGAGCCTCTCTTGGTGGTGTTGGAGGGTGATGTTGGTGCAAGTCTTTAGCCACTCCTCGGCTGCTTGGGTTAGGCGGTGGTGTGTGCGAGGTCCCGGGTTAGGAGGAGAAAAATAATCCTTTAAGGTTAGGATCTGTTCCTGGTGTCGAGGATGTGAACTCTTCCCCGTGAGGATAGCCTCTGTTGTGGCAATGTGTTGGAGGGTTAGGAGGAGGTCTCTCAGGATAGATTCCTGCAGGTCCAGGGAGCCCGAATCCGCTTTCGAAGAGGGCGGAGGGTGGGAAACCCCAACTGTAATGAATTGGGTCTCCGGTCCAGAATCCATCGTTGAGTCCTGTGGTTCCAAAATTTAGGGTAAGTTGCGAAATACCGGAGTGAAATCCACATGGTGAATTCGACTGTAAATGTTTTTGTAGGTTGTAGGGGGGACTTGGGGAACGTGGACTTACCTTTCTGGAAAGATTCTATACCGGTCCACCCCTCGTATGTAATATATTTAGAATATTTTAGTTATGACCAATTAAACATATCTATAATTTGTATTTGTTATTTATTAGATATCTATTTATTAATTATTGTTATATATTTATTATATTAATCTGAACCTATTTATTAATATTTATTATATATTTATTATAAGAGTATTAATTTATTTACTAAGTTTTATTATATATTTATTATTTACTATTATTATTGTTTATTATTTATTATATATTATTTGTTATTTACTATTATTTATTAAATCACTATTTATTCATCTTTATTATTTGTTTTTTATTATTATTTATTAGTAAGAGTAGTAATTAAAATAACAGAGAGAATGTGACTCCTTCAAAATCGTCTTATTTTCTCTAACCATTGAGTTGACATATTATAAACTGTTATTATGTACCTGTGAAATTGACATATTACACACAGTCCCTTTATTCAAAAGAAAAAAGGACATATTCCACACAGTCCCCTTATGTCCAAGAGAAAGGACCTATTACACAAGTCCTTTTGTTCCAATAAAAAAGGACATATTACACAGTCCCCTTATTCCAAGGAAAAAGGATACACCGTACAATGTTTCAGTTCCCTGGAAATGGACATGTTATACACACTTCCCTAATTGGAGGAATATGTTCTTAGAATAGATATAGAGGACCTGGAGGACCCGGGCGAAGGTATATATGTAGTATTGCAATACCAAGGCTTAACTGCAACCTTAAAATGGAATCGAGTCATTACCTTCGTCTATAACCCATCAACCATATGTGGAGAGTATTCTTAGAAGTGGTGAGGAAAGGTTTTTTTGAAACTAAGGATCAGGAGACAGTGCATGTTTAGGGGAAGTGTTGGCGGTGTCTTATGATCCTGTTTAACAAATACTCAAGGTAGGTGTAAATTTCAGGAAAGGTCATCAGCAGAGGAACCCAAAGTCAACAGGTGTTTCGGCCATTTATCTCTGAACACCCTCGTTTGGGCTGGCCGGTGGGAGTCGATCAGGATCCCACCCCTTTCCTGTGTCCGATTGTAGTTTAAAAGTGGAGTTTGGATTGCTAAGAAGGCTGATGGTGGGGGGGAGGGGGGGTATTGTGGGGGGTGGGGTAAGGAGAACCCTTAATAGTGTGGTGGATAGCATCATGCATTTGGTTAAAGACAGCAGTGTAAAGTCCCAAAAGGTGTTTAATTACCGGCAGTTGAGTCTTGCGTTATATGCGTGGTATATGGGTCTCTTGTCCTGGAGGAGATCACCTGGTACCGCTTATCACACACCTATGGAAGCCCAAAATTATTATCAACCCATTCGTCTTAATCTGCTGGTCTCATAGAGTCCCTTCTTGGGTCTCAACGGTCTTCCTAACCTAGTGTAGTGTGTAATATGGTTGTCTAAGAACCCGGTTATAGGAGGTAAGTAAGGAATGTTAATAGCTAATAGTCTACCCGCTATTCCCATTGTCCTCCTCTTGTAGCTCCGGTTCTATCGAGCCCCCAACTGTCCACAGAAGACCTCTAAAGGCCGAGCTACGGCCCTTAGTCCATTAGCTTAATAAGGGACCATTTCACGGGATGATTAAGGTAATTAAAATGTAAATTAGGTGAAAAGCGATGATTATAATTATGAAGCCTAGGTTGTAAGGGACTTATTAGTGAAAGAATTGGGACCGTAGCTATTATAGAACCGAAGAAATTAGTGAAAGTGTCCACCTCGGTATTCTTATGTAAAGGCTAGGTAGAGGATAGTAGCCAATTAGCTTAATAAGGGGCCATTTCACTCGACGATTAAAGTTATTAAAATGTAAATTAGGTGAAAAGTGATTATATAATTATGAAGCCTAGGTTGTAAGGGACTAATTAGTGAAAAAATTAGGACCGTAACTATTGTAGAACCGGGTTAGGGTTAGGGTTAGGGACAGTTCGGGGGTAATTGGGTGATTTAACATTGAGTTGATGAGGAACCGGCAAAGACCCAATTTTCCTATAACAAAATCCGGGATCTCATCAACTTGATAAGAAAACGGATTAATGGGATTGATATGTCTTTGGATGTGTTGGTTGATAGGTCGTTGGGTACGCACCCTATTTCCAGAACCGGCCACCAGGGGGTGCTGTTTCTCACGCCCGTACCACCCCGTACCAGTAGGGGGCGCTATAGTTCACCCAATATCTGCCCAATAACCAATATACTATCAATAACAGTCAACTTTTCCCTAACCCCCTAACCCTATGACCCCACCCCAAAAACCATAAAGACCCTAACCAATGATATATCAATTCCACATCAATTATCCCTAACCCCCTAACCTATGACCCCCACCCCAAAAACCATCAAGAGCCTAACCAATGATATATCAATTCCACATCAATTATCCCTAACCCCCTAACCTATGACCCCCACCCCAAAAACCATCAAGACCCTAACCAATGATATATCAATTATCCCTACTATCTGCCTTATCCTCTGCTGCCATCTGCTGTTGCACTATCTGCCTTATCCTCTGCTGCCATCTGCTGGCAAAGTGTAAAGAGTTTGGAAATATTTTTTCAACATAATATATGGTGGAAATACAAATCCGACACATGTGGAAACCCTAACCAAATCTAGAGCCACCCTAACTGCTGATCCATCCCTCCACCCTGTAGTAGGAGCTATTTACATGCTTTTAGGGATTGCCCCAATGACATGTACCATCAAGGTCGTAATTAGAGGCCTTTACGTATCATGCAAATGCCACCCATTTTAGTGTTGAAATCCTAACCCTGACATTTGACCTACCATAAGTCAGGTCATGGGGTCCCGCAGGTGTTCAATCACCATCCATTCTTTTCAGAATTATCTACTGAATGCGTAGACATCTGCATTATGATCCTAGCATGTACGGTTCACGAGAGGTCAATCAAAATATGTATGACCCCCAAACTTTAGTAAGGCTTCATTCGAGGCCTCCGCCCAGCTAACTATCAACCTCCCTTTACTGTTCACCCAATTACCAGTTACCACCCTAACCTTTTTCTACATGAGTCAGGAATCAAGCTCTGACATGTGTGGCACCTCACTGCTGACCTCCATGGTCATGGGTCTGGTGGAATCGAAAGAGAGAGCTCGACCCCTAACCAAAGTTGTGTTTGCGGCCTACTCCTGTCTAATATCGGGGAAGGGTGGTCCAAACGGTCCGTCCTTGGAAGGTCACGTCCCCTAGGGCTTGCAGAACATGTGTATACATTTTGGGGAGCAGAAGATAATTCTATCTAAATGGTTTAAAAAAAGCAAATGGAGGTTTGGTCAGGACCGATGATATATCAAGCCCTATTGTTCAATGGCCCCAAAACGGTGCAAGACCCTAACCCTGCCCAAAACCAAGACCATTTTCAGACTCAGCGCTTCTCTTAATTGGCTAGGGTTAGGGTTACTTTTCGATGCACGATAGCTCGCCAACGAAAAGTCCGTTCGCGAAGTAATTTATAGGGCCGCGTTCAGCTTGCCCAGATCTACGCTCTGATATGTTCGCCATTTCCGTGCGACCCTTGTAGAAGGAGTTTTCCAACTATGGCCTGTCTTTCGAATGGTACATAGAAGTATACCCTCTAACACCATAGTGAATGTGAAAATGTTAAACCCTAATTTTGAGAACCAAAAATCCGTGTGCGGGGAAACAAATATGGGCGCGTTCGTCTAATCGAGAGCTATGCGTGGATGTGCGGCACGCCCCTTTTCGACCTTTGTGGGCGGAGTTATCGTGCGTCAAAGTGTAACCCTGATTTCTATGAACCACATGACTGTGTGTGGAGAATCACATAACAACGTGTTCGTCTCGTCGAGCCCTACGCATGGATGTGCGCCACGCCTCCGTGCGGCCTTTATGGGCGGAGTTAAACACTCGTAATTAGGTGCACTATAGACATTTTTCTTATTCCAAAAAAGGACAACTTAGTCTGACTTACTTTTTCACGCTGAATCGAATGGTGTTGGTCCTGTGGCTGTACCACGTCGGGAAAGTGGTTAATTAGTGTGCACAATTGTATAGACGAGTTAGTGTTGCAGGGGTCTTTTGGGCGTGATTATCATGGAGATTGATTACTAATTGGAACAAAGATATATCATAAATGGGGGGTCCTTTTCGCACAGACAGGACGTTTTCTGAATCGTGAAGCCGAGCCCAATCCGTCGTTACAGGCCTCGAGCCGGTGCTGTGCACGGCTGTCGCGTGGTTTCGAAAGAGCAAGCTCCTCTCCTAACAAAGGCTGCTGTCTAAGAGCTCAGAACTCAGGGGGCGAGGGTCCAAGTGGCCCGTCCTTCGAAGGGCACATCCCCTGGGCTTCAGCAAACAAGTGTATAAAGGTTGTTAGGGTTAGGGTTAGGGTTAGGGTTAGGGTCTTCTTCAACTAAGATGGCGAAAGCAAACATTCTTTGTTCGGTACTCATACAATAGTTTGGTACAAAACACTGAAGTCCTTAAACCAGAAACCTAACCAGCTCGTACCTCAGAAATTGGAGAAAAGTCTACAACATATTGTTAGTATAATATATATATATATATATAAAAATATATATATATTATAGGGGCATTAAAATATACCACTCCAGGAGAAACAAGAACAACAAGTGTTAAACTCCTCAAAACCAAAAAATTGGAATAAGAAATCTCCAACTAGAGGAATCAACTTGATTGGACAGAATGGAACAAAGGGCTCAGAAGCCACACCCCCAAAAACAAGCGGATTGGCCTAGGACCATTTCAAGTCCACACCCACCCCTGAGGACATAAATACCAGAGAGGTGATAGCCACAAACTCATTCTTCCAAGAATCTCTTGCCTGAAGAAGGACAATTCGTCCGAAACGTTGCAACAGCATGTATCAGAGGAGAAACCAGAGGACCCAGAGGGGCTCAAACAACAGAGAAGCGTGGCCCGGAGACGGACAAAGCCACGACCGCCACAGGAGCAATCACAGACCATGGAGGAGCCAGGAAAGGAACCCACCGGTAGGTATGGTAAGTCAGGGCACATACACACACGAGGAAAGAAACAACTTTTTGAAAATGATTAGAGTCATGAACAAACTGATTGTAGCCACACACCATCTGCAGAATGTAACCGCTTCTGACAGAGGACCAGCCAGCATAGCCAGAAAAACAATAGAACTAATTAATTTAATTAAACCTGCTCAGCCGACAGAACACACATCCCTGATGCTGGAAGGGAATGCCAGAAACTGGTGCTACACAACACTTTTAGTCCTCACAGAACACTACACGACACTCTTGAGCACAACAAAACAAGAATTGTCCGATTGCTTAACAAAGGACTGGGAAAATGCCTTCTCTATAGCAAACAAATGGGCACAAAAATGTTTAGGAAAAAGATTAAAACAAACAGAAACAAACAAAGTCCATGAGATGATAACTGAGCTACACACTAGCAGACACAGGGCCACCCCTTCCTCTCCCCCGGCCACCCCTCCCCCCTCCCCACCTATCCCCCCATGCCTCTACCCTCTCTGTCTACCTACAGGAAATGGAACCACAGGACTAGCCCAGACAACATCAGGACCAACCACTCCAGAAGCCCAAACAGGACCACTGGACCTTACACAGGACAACTTTCCGGAACTTGCAGCACCAGTCCGGAAGACGCCACCCCGAAGAACCATGCGCACCAGGAAGACTACCAGAACACAGGAGGACCCAGACCAGATCACACTGGCTTCCACCCAGGACACCGGAGAACCACAGAACCTAGGAATCACACCCCAGCCACAGAGGACCATTCGGACCAGGAACAACCGCACACCAACCAACCAACCAACCCTGAGAGAAGGAAGAATGGAGACACGAGAAGAGAGGCCAAGTGCCTTGGAGAAACCACACAGACACCAGAATACAACTAGGAAGAACGTAGACTGGGAACTACGCCCAAGGAAGAAGATTTTGATCATAGGAGATAGTAATGTGGGACACATCCCACCTTTCTCACGAAGTGACGTACAGATCGAGTGCTATCCAGGCATGAAGTTTGATCACTTGAGGCATCTACTAAAGAAAACTGGAAACACCACCAAAGTGGCACACTGCATCCTGTCCGTAGGAATAAACCACCGACAGCAGGAGACAGCTGAAACTGGACAGAAGACAATGAGGTCAGCCGTCCTAGCAGCCCAAAGAACATTCCCTACCGCACGTATACACGTACCTATAATTAACTACTCAGAAAACCTCCCACCAATGGAGAAACTAATTGTAGAAAGCCTAAATGGGATAATAAAAACACAGAGCCACCTCCCAAAATTGAACGAACGGGACTTCAAAACAGGTAGGGATAACATACACTGGGAAAGCGAAACAGCCCAAGCAATGCTGGAAAATTGGATGTCCAGTTTAAACTAGGTAGCCCCAGATGCCGAGATAGGCAGGGGCTCACAAAGACCAACATAATTAATTTGTCTAACTATTTCCTACCAGACCAACACCAAGTTGATTTGCTAGAAAAAGGCCTATCATTTGTCCCAACCCTGGACATCTACAAACAGCAAAGGAACAAATTAAAGAAGGACGTTTCCGACTATCACCGAAGACTTAAACTAGCATCACACTTCGGACCGGGAAACGGAAAAGAGATCCCACCCTTCCAGCCTGGATCAAACTGGGAACCAGCGGCGGAAGGCCTCCCGCAAAGTTTAAAACAAATAATCTTGGAGGACACAAACACAGTTGGGAGTCTACCAGGACACATCAAAGAAAAGGACAACCTTAGCAAGGAACAGGTAAGAGCCCTGAGGGCACTAGCTAAAAATGAGGACATAGTTATTAAATCAGCAGATAAAGGAAGCGCAATAGTTATAATGGACAGACATCAATACTTAATTGAGGGAGAAAGACAACTTAGCAACCCAAACCACTATAGACAACTAGGACAACCTATTTATAATCAAACAGCCGCAGAAGCTAAAGAAATAATATACAAACTTAGGGAAAAAAAGTACATAAACTACAAACAGGCCAAATACTTAATAGGACAAGACACTCCACGTGCCAGAATCTTCTATCTATTACCAAAAATACATAAGGATGCAAGCACATGGACTGTACCATACGAGATTCCAGCAGGGAGACCTATTGTCTCGGACTGTGGTAGTGAAACGTACCAAACAGCTGAATATATTGAACATTTTCTGAACCCACTGTCTATAAAACATGCCAGCTATATCAAGGACACTTATGACTTTTTCAATAAAATCAAAGCCATAACTGTACCACAAAATGCATTTTTATTTTCAATCGACATTGATAGTTTGTACACAAACATCGAAACAGAAGCGGGTTTACAGGCAGTGAAGGAAGTCTTTAATAAATATCCAGATGGGAAACGCCCTGACGCAGAACTACTGGAACTATTGAACATAAATCTGACCAAAAATGATTTCGAATTTAACAAGAAATTCTATCTCCAAACCAAAGGCACAGCCATGGGGAAAAGGTTTGCCCCCTCCTATGCAAATATCTACATGGCCCTGTGGGAAGAGACAGCACTAAAAAAATGCAATCTCAAACCAACACATTATTGTAGATTTTTGGATGACATCTTTGGTGTTTGGGAACACACCAAAGAGGATTTCCAAGATTTTATTAATATACTAAACACACACCATAGATCAATTACAATCAAATATGTGACGAGCACCGAAAAAATAGATTTCCTAGATGTTACTGTCTTCAAAGGCCCAAATTTCAACACAAGTGGTAAATTAGATTTCAAAGTGTATTTTAAAGAAACCGACACACACGCTCTCCTACATAAAACCTCCTTTCATCCACCACACACTTACAGAGGCATAGTCAAATCACAGCTGTTGAGATTCCACAGAATCTGCACACAACAAAGTGATTTTAAAATAGCATGTCAAACTCTATTTAACGCCTTGCGAAAACGGGGTTACACAAGAACCTTCCTTAGAAAAACACATGACACATTTCTAGAGGTGAAAGAAAGGGACCAGAGTCCCAAACTAGCTTTGGTTACTACCTATTCGACCCTAAGCAGGTTAACAAACATGAAAATAAAGAGGAATTTTGCAAATAGGACGGATGACCTACTTAACGGATACAAAATTATACCAGCATATAGGAAGAACAAAAACTTGAAAGATTACCTTGTACATAGCAAACTAAAGGAGACAGACAGACCGATACGCAAGAAACCGGATTACTTCAGACCTAAACAACAAGTGAAAAATAGAACCACAATGAGAATGGTGGGAATAAATCAAATCATACAGGCTAATACTAGTAACTGTGTCTATCTAATTACATGCAACAAATGCAACCTACAATATGTGGGTGAAACTAGAAACACAATAGCAGATAGACTAAACCAACATAGATATAATATAAATAATGCAAAAGAAACAACTTTATTAATTGTTCAACATTTCATGACCCATGGGATTAGTGCCTTGGAGGTTTGTGGATTAGAATCTAATCAAACCTGGACAGAGGGGGAAAGGAGATATGCCGAGAAGCAGTGGATTTTAAAATTAAACACCACATTTCCACACGGCTTAAACAATACCAATCCAATAGGCCCACAGGGAACAGCTTAGTAAACAAACCCTTAAATGCTAAACTCTTAAATGGCCCTTAATTAGAACAGAGCCAGGACAATAGCAGTAACACAAAGCCATTCAGATTCAAAATCAGACCATATTGGTCGGAGGTTGACACTAATGGGCTTGATGGGTGGACGTAATCCCCTCAAAAGTTTATTCATCAAGGTTGAATCATCAATCAACACTTGAATCGTTGACCTCAGAGGTATACGACTAATTAATTGCCCAGACTCTTCTTCAACTAAGATGGCGAAAGCAAACATTCTTTGTTCGGTACTCATACAATAGTTTGGTACAAAACACTGAAGTCCTTAAACCAGAAACCTAACCAGCTCGTACCTCAGAAATTGGAGAAAAGTCTACAACATATTGTTAGTATAATATATATATATATATATAAAAATATATATATATTATAGGGGCATTAAAATATACCACTCCAGGAGAAACAAGAACAACAAGTGTTAAACTCCTCAAAACCAAAAAATTGGAATAAGAAATCTCCAACTAGAGGAATCAACTTGATTGGACAGAATGGAACAAAGGGCTCAGAAGCCACACCCCCAAAAACAAGCGGATTGGCCTAGGACCATTTCAAGTCCACACCCACCCCTGAGGACATAAATACCAGAGAGGTGATAGCCACAAACTCATTCTTCCAAGAATCTCTTGCCTGAAGAAGGACAATTCGTCCGAAACGTTGCAACAGCATGTATCAGAGGAGAAACCAGAGGACCCAGAGGGGCTCAAACAACAGAGAAGCGTGGCCCGGAGACGGACAAAGCCACGACCGCCACAGGAGCAATCACAGACCATGGAGGAGCCAGGAAAGGAACCCACCGGTAGGTATGGTAAGTCAGGGCACATACACACACGAGGAAAGAAACAACTTTTTGAAAATGATTAGAGTCATGAACAAACTGATTGTAGCCACACACCATCTGCAGAATGTAACCGCTTCTGACAGAGGACCAGCCAGCATAGCCAGAAAAACAATAGAACTAATTAATTTAATTAAACCTGCTCAGCCGACAGAACACACATCCCTGATGCTGGAAGGGAATGCCAGAAACTGGTGCTACACAACACTTTTAGTCCTCACAGAACACTACACGACACTCTTGAGCACAACAAAACAAGAATTGTCCGATTGCTTAACAAAGGACTGGGAAAATGCCTTCTCTATAGCAAACAAATGGGCACAAAAAAATTTAGGAAAAAGATTAAAACAAACAGAAACAAACAAAGTCCATGAGATGATAACTGAGCTACACACTAGCAGACACAGGGCCACCCCTTCCTCTCCCCCGGCCACCCCTCCCCCCTCCCCACCTATCCCCCCATGCCTCTACCCTCTCTGTCTACCTACAGGAAATGGAACCACAGGACTAGCCCAGACAACATCAGGACCAACCACTCCAGAAGCCCAAACAGGACCACTGGACCTTACACAGGACAACTTTCCGGAACTTGCAGCACCAGTCCGGAAGACGCCACCCCGAAGAACCATGCGCACCAGGAAGACTACCAGAACACAGGAGGACCCAGACCAGATCACACTGGCTTCCACCCAGGACACCGGAGAACCACAGAACCTAGGAATCACACCCCAGCCACAGAGGACCATTCGGACCAGGAACAACCGCACACCAACCAACCAACCAACCCTGAGAGAAGGAAGAATGGAGACACGAGAAGAGAGGCCAAGTGCCTTGGAGAAACCACACAGACACCAGAATACAACTAGGAAGAACGTAGACTGGGAACTACGCCCAAGGAAGAAGATTTTGATCATAGGAGATAGTAATGTGGGACACATCCCACCTTTCTCACGAAGTGACGTACAGATCGAGTGCTATCCAGGCATGAAGTTTGATCACTTGAGGCATCTACTAAAGAAAACTGGAAACACCACCAAAGTGGCACACTGCATCCTGTCCGTAGGAATAAACCACCGACAGCAGGAGACAGCTGAAACTGGACAGAAGACAATGAGGTCAGCCGTCCTAGCAGCCCAAAGAACATTCCCTACCGCACGTATACACGTACCTATAATTAACTACTCAGAAAACCTCCCACCAATGGAGAAACTAATTGTAGAAAGCCTAAATGGGATAATAAAAACACAGAGCCACCTCCCAAAATTGAACGAACGGGACTTCAAAACAGGTAGGGATAACATACACTGGGAAAGCGAAACAGCCCAAGCAATGCTGGAAAATTGGATGTCCAGTTTAAACTAGGTAGCCCCAGATGCCGAGATAGGCAGGGGCTCACAAAGACCAACATAATTAATTTGTCTAACTATTTCCTACCAGACCAACACCAAGTTGATTTGCTAGAAAAAGGCCTATCATTTGTCCCAACCCTGGACATCTACAAACAGCAAAGGAACAAATTAAAGAAGGACGTTTCCGACTATCACCGAAGACTTAAACTAGCATCACACTTCGGACCGGGAAACGGAAAAGAGATCCCACCCTTCCAGCCTGGATCAAACTGGGAACCAGCGGCGGAAGGCCTCCCGCAAAGTTTAAAACAAATAATCTTGGAGGACACAAACACAGTTGGGAGTCTACCAGGACACATCAAAGAAAAGGACAACCTTAGCAAGGAACAGGTAAGAGCCCTGAGGGCACTAGCTAAAAATGAGGACATAGTTATTAAATCAGCAGATAAAGGAAGCGCAATAGTTATAATGGACAGACATCAATACTTAATTGAGGGAGAAAGACAACTTAGCAACCCAAACCACTATAGACAACTAGGACAACCTATTTATAATCAAACAGCCGCAGAAGCTAAAGAAATAATATACAAACTTAGGGAAAAAAAGTACATAAACTACAAACAGGCCAAATACTTAATAGGACAAGACACTCCACGTGCCAGAATCTTCTATCTATTACCAAAAATACATAAGGATGCAAGCACATGGACTGTACCATACGAGATTCCAGCAGGGAGACCTATTGTCTCGGACTGTGGTAGTGAAACGTACCAAACAGCTGAATATATTGAACATTTTCTGAACCCACTGTCTATAAAACATGCCAGCTATATCAAGGACACTTATGACTTTGTCAATAAAATCAAAGCCATAACTGTACCACAAAATGCATTTTTATTTTCAATCGACATTGATAGTTTGTACACAAACATCGAAACAGAAGCGGGTTTACAGGCAGTGAAGGAAGTCTTTAATAAATATCCAGATGGGAAACGCCCTGACGCAGAACTACTGGAACTATTGAACATAAATCTGACCAAAAATGATTTCGAATTTAACAAGAAATTCTATCTCCAAACCAAAGGCACAGCCATGGGGAAAAGGTTTGCCCCCTCCTATGCAAATATCTACATGGCCCTGTGGGAAGAGACAGCACTAAAAAAATGCAATCTCAAACCAACACATTATTGTAGATTTTTGGATGACATCTTTGGTGTTTGGGAACACACCAAAGAGGATTTCCAAGATTTTATTAATATACTAAACACACACCATAGATCAATTACAATCAAATATGTGACGAGCACCGAAAAAATAGATTTCCTAGATGTTACTGTCTTCAAAGGCCCAAATTTCAACACAAGTGGTAAATTAGATTTCAAAGTGTATTTTAAAGAAACCGACACACACGCTCTCCTACATAAAACCTCCTTTCATCCACCACACACTTACAGAGGCATAGTCAAATCACAGCTGTTGAGATTCCACAGAATCTGCACACAACAAAGTGATTTTAAAATAGCATGTCAAACTCTATTTAACGCCTTGCGAAAACGGGGTTACACAAGAACCTTCCTTAGAAAAACACATGACACATTTCTAGAGGTGAAAGAAAGGGACCAGAGTCCCAAACTAGCTTTGGTTACTACCTATTCGACCCTAAGCAGGTTAACAAACATGAAAATAAAGAGGAATTTTGCAAATAGGACGGATGACCTACTTAACGGATACAAAATTATACCAGCATATAGGAAGAACAAAAACTTGAAAGATTACCTTGTACATAGCAAACTAAAGGAGACAGACAGACCGATACGCAAGAAACCGGATTACTTCAGACCTAAACAACAAGTGAAAAATAGAACCACAATGAGAATGGTGGGAATAAATCAAATCATACAGGCTAATACTAGTAACTGTGTCTATCTAATTACATGCAACAAATGCAACCTACAATATGTGGGTGAAACTAGAAACACAATAGCAGATAGACTAAACCAACATAGATATAATATAAATAATGCAAAAGAAACAACTTTATTAATTGTTCAACATTTCATGACCCATGGGATTAGTGCCTTGGAGGTTTGTGGATTAGAATCTAATCAAACCTGGACAGAGGGGGAAAGGAGATATGCCGAGAAGCAGTGGATTTTAAAATTAAACACCACATTTCCACACGGCTTAAACAATACCAATCCAATAGGCCCACAGGGAACAGCTTAGTAAACAAACCCTTAAATGCTAAACTCTTAAATGGCCCTTAATTAGAACAGAGCCAGGACAATAGCAGTAACACAAAGCCATTCAGATTCAAAATCAGACCATATTGGTCGGAGGTTGACACTAATGGGCTTGATGGGTGGACGTAATCCCCTCAAAAGTTTAATCATCAAGGTTGAATCATCAATCAACACTTGAATCGTTGACCTCAGAGGTATACGACTAATTAATTGCCCAGACTCTTCTTCAACTAAGATGGCGAAAGCAAACATTCTTTGTTCGGTACTCATACAATAGTTTGGTACAAAACACTGAAGTCCTTAAACCAGAAACCTAACCCTAACCCTAAAGGTTGTTGAGCAGAGATTGATTCTATCTCGAATGGTTATAAAAAAGAGATTGACCCAATCACCCATTAACATATAACGCTAACCCAGCTCCTATGTTTTGAGGGTTCAGGTCGGTTGTGCATGGCTCAGGGCCTAGTGCTCAGAATACAGCAGAGATCACAGCCCTGGGTACGTTTGGTCCGAAAAACAGACCCCAGACGCCATCCAGTTGGTATTTAGAGGCCCCCAATTATCATGCAGATGCCACCCATTTTAGTGTCGAAACCCTAACCCTGACCTTTGGCCTGCCATATGTCAGGTCATGGGGTCCCGCAGGTATTCAATCACCATCCATTCTTTTCGGAATTCTCTGCTGCACGCGTAGACATCTGCATTATGATACTAGCATTTACGGTTCACGAGAGGTCAATCAAAGTACTTACGATCCCGGAAATTTACTAAGGCTTCATTTGAGGCCCCCACCCAGCTAACTATCAACCTCCCTTTACTGTTCACCCAATTACAAGTTACCACCCTAACCTGATGACCAGGAGGAAGAGGATGAGGAGGAGGGGTTACCCCAACATCTCCAGCCTAACCCCCCTCCTGAGGTTGCACCTAATCCCCCAGAGGTGGAGGAGGATGAGGAGGACGATGATGAAGAGGAGTTTGAACTAGCAAAGGGTTTAGGGACAATTAATATGTAATAGCCCTAACCCTAACCCCAATAACCCAGCAACTTCCCAGAATCGCTCCCCACCTTGCTCCCAGGCATCCAGTGAATATCTGTGTCAGATCCCCCTCAAGGATTTTTCATCAGGGGAGGGGAATGGTAGGATTAAGGGCTCATTCCGCTAATTGGGCATTTTATTAATTATGTTTGATAGTTTATTGTTTGCATTGACATGCATGGCCTAACCTTAACCTACATACCTAACTCTATAAAGATAAGATAAAGATAAGATATTACTTTACGCAAGACCATTGGATTCGCAGCGACGAGGTGTGCCGGAAATCATACTTGATGTTTCTGTCAGGACACTGTGGGGGCACTTGGGGGGGAACTGTCTGGGGAGGCACTGGGGGGACACTAGGGGGCACTATCTGGGGAGGCACTGGGTGGGCACTGGGGGACACTAGGGGGGCACTGTCTGGGGAGGCACTGGGGGGACACTGGGGGGCACTGTCTGGGGAGGCACTGGGGGGGCACTGAGGGACACTGGGGATGGCACTTGGGGGGCACTGTCTGGGGAGGCACTGGGGGACATTGGGGGAAACTGGGGGGGCACTTGGGGGGAGCACTGACTGGGGAGGCACTGGTGGGGCACTTGGGGGGTGGGCACTGTCTGGGGAGGCACTGGGGGGACACTGGGAGGGGCACTCTGGAGAGGCAATGGGGGGGCACATGGGGGGGATAATGTCTGGGGAGGCAATAGGGGGGCACTTGGTGGGGCAATGTCTTGGGAGGCACTGGGGGGCACTTGGGGGGGCACTGTCTGGGGTGTCACTAGGGGGACACTGGGGGGCACTGTCTGGGGAGGCACTGGGTGGACACTGGGAGGGCACTTGGGGGGCACTGTCTGGGGAGGCACTGGGGGCCAGTGGGGGACACGGGGGGGGCACTTGGGCGGGGCACTGGGGGGGCACTTGGGGGGTGGGCACTGTCTGGGGAGGCACTGGGGCGACACTTGTGGGGCACTGTCTGGGGAGGCACTGGGGGACACTTGGGGGCACTTGGGGGGAGAACTATCTGGGGAGGCACTGGGGGACACTGGGGGGGCACTTGGGGGGAATTGTCTGGGGAGGCACTGGGGGGCACTGTCTGGGGAGGCACTGGGTGGGCACTGGGGGGGCACTTGGGGGAAACTGTCCGGGGAAGCACTGGGGGGAAACTGGGGGGCACTGTCTAAGGAGGCAATGGGGGGACACTGGGTGGGCACTTGGGGGTGATTACTGTCTGGGGGGCACTGGCGAGACACTGGGGGGGACTGTCTGGGGAGGCACTTGGGGGGCACTTGGGGGGATCTGTCTGGGGAGGCACTGGGGGGCACTCTCTGGGGAGGCACTGGGGGGACACAAGGGGGGCACTGTCTGGGGAGGCACTGGGGGGTACTTGGTGGGGCACTGTCTGGGGAGGGACTGGGGGGACACTGGTGGGAAACTTGGGAGGGCACTGTCTACGGAGGCACTGGCACAATATCTGAAACCCGGAGGTGATACTTTTTGGGTGAAAAATGAATGGACTTGATAGGATATTGGTGTGCCCAATTCCATATCAATTCCATTCATTTTTCACCCAATTACAAGTTACCACCCTACGCCTAAGGTATTCCATGCGTTGACATGCATATAATTGATCCAGCTGGAGTTAATCAAGCCGGACCAGGTGTTGATTATTGAACCTAATGGCACACTATATATGTTTGGACTCAGAGTGACTGTCAGACAGTATCAGACTTGCAAGGAAGAAGGACTGACTAACCAGCAACCAAGAGGTTGGTATTTTTGTTAAATATTGTTGAAATTCTACATCAATTATCTTCTTTCGAAAAGACTATCAACATTGTATGTTTTGCAATCTGAAATCTTTATAATAATATACAGAATGGAACAACCAAGCCAGGAGGGAGACCCCCCGACAATGGAAAATGCGCTCCCACAACCCAACCCTTCTCCTCAATTCAATTCACCAGGTGAAGATGTAAGTACATCCTAAAAAGATGTGTGGCTCCAAACCTTTTTTGAGCGACCTAAATAATTCAAATTCATGATTTACCTTTCAACACAGGCATATACATTAATCCAATTACGTTTGTCTATAGACACATGATGACCAGGAGGAAGAGGCTGAGGAGGAGCAATCTAACCCCCCACCTGAGGTTGCCCCAAATCCCCCAGAGGCGGAGGAGGATGAGGAGGACGATGAGGCGGACGATGAGGACAATGAGGAATTTGAACTCCAGGTCAGAGGCAGGAGGAGGTATGAGGTACTCCTCAGATACCTCCGACTTCTGGAGGCCAGACGGCGAGCCCTGAGGAGACGCCGTCGACATGCAGCCTCCGGAGGATCTGGGGCAGCCTAATAATTAATTCAATTTCTGTTTTCTTTCTTTGTTTTGTTATTCCTTTTGTTTTTTTTGCTTTTGAGTTTTGTTAAATAAATGTTGTTCCTTTTACACCTAAATCTGAGTCATCCATTTATGATTAGTCTGTTTTTTTTCTCTCCAAAAAAATATCATGTAGTTGACACTTAGTAGGTGATTAGTGATAATTAGTGACAGGGGTTGGAGATAATTAAAATGTAATTGATATTCTAGTGGGCAGGGTTTGAGTGGTTTTGGGGTGGGGGGCTAGCAAAGGGTTTAGGGGCAATTAATATGTAGAGGGAGGGTTCTTGATGGGTCTGGGGTATGTGGTCTTTATTGTGTAAATGTTTGGGCACCGAGGATAACTCTGTCTTGAATGGTTTTTCTATTCCATTAATTTAGATTTTATGGTTAGGCTAGGGTTGCCCAATTTCACATCATATCCATTATGAATGGATTTGATTGGTTAGATAATTTCATCACAAATTGTTTAAAAAAATATTCGATTTGATAGGAGTTTGGGTACCCAATTCCATATCAAATCCATGCATTCTTTCCATGTCGACCACACCCATCCAAACACTTGCCTTTGCCCAACATCCTATCAATTCCATTCTTTATATAGCCCAATTACTGACAACAACCCTACCCATGTCACTAATTAATTTGTTTCACCTGCTGGAAGGGTATATAAGGGAGGGGAAGTGCCATGTGCTTCATTCATTGTCTGTAGCCTACGGGAGGCATACTATGGTCCGACGGAGCATTGGTTCGACATGCGTCCGCACCTCGGACTAGCGCCTGCTCCCGTGCTTGCGGTTATGGTTAGGTTAGGGGTATCGGATCAATGAATCGTCGGACCAAACACATGTAACCGTAGCCTACTGAGAGAGAGGGAGAGAGAGCTGCAAGAGCTAGATAACTCAACACATTACAAACAACTGAATCCTGAATCCTGAAACGTATCAACATGCCTGTGAGTTAATATTCTATATTTTTGGGGTGGTTAGATTTTGCTGAGCAACTTCTGGTGCTGTATTTACAAGTATAATTGATTTTCAGTTTCAACATGTGTGTACATTTTGGGGAGCAGAGAATAATTCTATCATAAATGGTTTTAAAAAGGGATGGATTTCTGGAAGAAGAAATCAACAATGGAAAACCTTTCCATTAACTGTACTAATCCCAATTTTTAACTTTTGTTTTAGGCTACCGTGGACAAAGTACAATGTCCAATTTGTGCAAAGGTGGTATATCTCACCTCGCACCTGAAGAAAGGCCACAAAATAAAAAATGATGCGGAGAGGCTTCTCCTCCAGAATTACGCATACGGAAGGTAAAGTTGACTCCTGCAGTGTTATTGTTTAATGAGAAAATGATTATTGTGTAATGGTGTAATACGCTTTCTACACTGGTTTGGCTTACCTTGTATACATTTGTTTTGCAACTGTAGAGTCCAAAAAAAGGACTATCCAACGTGCGACATATGTGGCAAGAAAAATAATGCACGGATAGACAAACACCTGGCCGACGTCCACATGATAGAAGTAAGTTAATTATGTGTGCTTGCTACTTAACCACTTAAACCTTAGCATTGGTATTGCGAAGAAAGCTGAAAAAAGCCTGCTATGTTATGGTTAGGGTATTTTGCACTGTTATTGGGCCAATACCCTAAAACTCTGCAACCCAGCTAAGTATTAACCTCTTACTTAATCACCCAATTGCCAGTCATCACCCTAACCGGTTCAAGTGGTTAACAACTAGAACCACCCAAACAAATAATTATAGTAAATTGTGTCCCAGATTGTTGAGACCTGATCTTGGCTTAAAACAGATATGTGTCAGCTTGCATGTCTTATTCTCTAAAAGTCCCATTTAAAATGCCCAATTAGGGGGCAACATGGCCTAACCCTTTGGCAAGACTTACTTTCCCCCAGTTGGCTTCTGAGGGCCCCCATGACATGGTGACCCCTAGAAGTCAAATCCTGTCAGGGAACACGCATTGGGTCAAAGTAGAATGCCAATGGATAGGAACCTCAATGCCCCAACATCCTGTGATTGACCCGGCTGTACATTATTTTAACCTGTTGCTTTTCAACAGGGGGACGAGAAAAAGAGATTGGCAACCGCAGCTAAGCGCTCATTGACCATTGGCAAATTGGCTGCTTTACGGGCCACAGGTGTGGAAATGGTTAGCAGGATTGACCTGTGCGAAGGAGGTAGGTCCAATTACCGTTCCAATTGTAAATATACTTGTGTTGTTTAAGGTCAACTACATTAATAATGTTTTTTTTAACAGCTACAGCTCCTCAGGCCCAGGCCCAGCGCCCAGGCCCAGCGCCCAGCGACCAGCCCTCCAGTCCATCAGGCCAACCCCACCCAGCTGAGTAAGAACGATCACATTTCCAATTGTAAGAATACTTGTGTTGTTTAAGGGCAACTAAATTAATACTGTTTGTTTCAACAGCGACACCTGAAGAAGTGGATGAGGTGTGCATGTTCCTTGACCTGCTTGGGCCTGCCTCCGACTCTAGTCCGCGTAAGTGCAATTACTGATCCAATTGTGAGAATATACAATTGTGTTTTGTGTCCTTACATCTAGATTCATGATGTTTGTTTCAACAGCTCCAGGTGACGACATGTCATCACCAGGTCCGGTGACACCTGCCAACTGTCGGTGGACACCTCTAAATCCGTCGACGTCAGGCGTTAAATGTGAGGGCAATAATTGTTCCAAATTGTAAGGATACTTGTGTTTGACAGCAAGGATATCCATATTAATGATGTTTGTTTTAACAGGTCTGCCTACCAACCCCCCTGCAGGTCAAAAAGGTGAGAAAAAATATTCTTCAAGTTAGGGTCTTTTGCATTTATGGGGTCATTTAACATAGGGATTGATATGAAGTTGTGCCTGACCAAATCAATATTGAATAATAAGGATGTTTGACAGCTAAGATATCTATCTATATTAATTATGTTTCTTCAAATTCAACCCCAGTCTGCTCGCAGTCGGCCTGTGTGGAGCTGCGGGCAGAATTTGAGCGGCTGTTGGGGGAGAACCTGGAGCTGAGGAGGAGGGTGATAGAGCTGGAGCAATTTAAAATGATCCACCTCACCCCGGTCAAGGGGCAGGCCAGCATAAAGGCCACCGAAAAGAGGAAGCACCAGGAGGGGGAGAGTCTCTCTTGTAAGTATCCTTTTCATTTTTACATTTTTTTAAATGGAATTTGTTAGTAACTTTGAGGATGTACGACATCTTGACGTGTGTCCTTTTGATATGGAAAAAATTTAAATCCTGTATTCACTTGTGTTTCTGTCAACAGCCGTCATCATTAATGATTGGGTGGAACACCTTGTGTCTTTGAGACAAAATGACCCAAAACATCTGGAGAACCAGCTGCAAAAAGGCAGGCGTGCAGCCAAGGTCTGCAACAGCCTGGGCTGTTTGGGGAAATCCCACCTCCGTCCCCTCCTTGACCTGGAAAAGACCAGAAAGTAGGTAGAGTCCACAGAGTTTCCACCAAAGACTAACTCCTTAGTTTTTAACTCATATATTGTCTTTTCACAGCCTCTTTAAAGAACTGGCCAAATCGGCCAAACCCGGCACGTTGAAGGCGTACATCCTGAACTTCGGGGGCTTCCTGAAACACGTACAAGGCGTCCTGAGGTTCAGTAAGCAGTCCCAACTGACCCGAAAAGAGCTGGATAGCCTCCAGTACAACCTGTCGGGAATGACCAAGAGCCTCACAGTTCCCATGTTGGCCCAGAAATATGCAGTCCTCGTTAAGAAATCGAGTGAGTGTATTTACAGACCGTAATGTCATAGAGAATACAGTGTCTTGGACAAACCAAAAAACTTGTATGCATTTCTATACAGACAATTTACAATTTAGGCATTTAGCAGACGCTCTTAATCCAGAGCGACTTACATTAAGCAATAACAAAAAGCATGGCATACATCACATGTATAAAAAGTAGTTATCATGAATCATGCGTAAACTAAGAACGTAACAGTGGAGTATCTATGTAAACTATACATACTATACTATATAATATATTATACATGTGTACTATAAAGTGCTATGACTACATAAAGTGCAATTCTAGAGCTGTCTACATAACAAGCTATAAGTCTGTTTAAAATACTATCTAAGTCTACATAATGTGCTATCTAAGGGGCTAGGCTAGGGCAAGTGCTACGGGCCATGGTGGAGTCTGAAGAGGTGGGTTTTCAGACTACGGCGGAAGATTGGGAGTGAGGCTGCAGTTCTGACTGCAATGGGAAGTGCATTCCATAGTTTTGGAGCCAGAAGGGAGAAGAGTTTGGGACGTGTGGAGCGTTGTCCCGGCGTTTTTAGTGACGGTACCTCCAGCTTCCCTGCGTTGGCTGATCTGAGTGAGCGGGAGGGTTTGTAGGGTACGATCATACTTGTGAGATATGGGGGGGCCATGCCTTTGGTTGCTTTGAATGCCAGCATCAGAGTTTTGTATTCTGTGCGGGCAGCGACACGGGGGCCAATGGAGCGAGCGGAGAAGGGGGGAGACGTGTGAGAATTTTGGCTGGTTGAAGACCAAGCGTGCTGCGGCATTTTGGATCAGTTGGAGGGGCTTAAGTGCACATGCCGGTAGGCCAGTAAGGAGGGAGTTGCAATAGTCAAGTTTTGACAAGACTGTTGTCTGGATTAGGAGCTGGGCTGACTCCTGGGTGAGGAACAGTCTAATTCGTCGTATGTTGTAGAGTGTAAACCTACAGGATCTAGTGACAGCGGTGATGTGTGTTTTGAACGAGAGCTGACTGTCCAGGACAACACCAAGGTTCCTGGCTGTCGGGACAGACTTTACCAGGGCGTTGTCTACGGAGATAGTTAGCTCCCGCATAGGGCAGGACTTAGCTGGGAAGAACAAGCTCAGTCTTGTCTGGGTTCAGCTTGAGGTGGTTGGAAGACATCCACTGTGAGATGTCAGCCAGGCATGCAGTGATACCCAGGGGGCAAAGTCCCATTTTTTGGAAAATCAGACTTGGAGCGTTGTAAAAGGTTGTTCACCAGAAATGATATCTAGGACCATCACTGATCACAACCTAGGTGGACAACCTGGTCAACTAGCTACTGGAAAGCTACAGGGTGGGTTCAAACAAATCCCACCCCAATCTCTGAAAAGGCAAATCTGAATAGGGCAAAAGAGACAAAAAATATATATAACTTGATAATGCTCAGTCTTATCTTCACCATATTAGCTGAGGTATGAACCAGGAGTCTACACTACATCACCAAAGAGTCAGAATGCAATTTGCCCTAAGAAATACTGAAATATTCTCCTTTAAACATGTTTTAGTTTAGGCGGAAATTGTTTTTTTGTGGTTAGGACTCATTTACTTTCTCTCATTTGCAAGAAAAACATAAATTTATGTCAAATAAGATGTTACTGCATTGCCCAGGATGCTGTTAGCAATAAGCAGTTGGTGTATTGTAGCAGTCCTTAATAATCTAAGCAGCCTCAGCTCATACACTAATCAACACAGGTGTTGTTACTTTGCTATCAAGCAGAGGCACTATAGGCAGACACTTCATGTTGCTTGCAGAGTGCACAATGCCCTCCGGATGTGAGTTCCCACTGTCCTCAAAGAAGAGATGAAACGGCTGGTCAGGACATCGCATGCACTGGGAGACAAGTATACCATTATTACTGGAGATCAGGCTACATATGAACTCGCTGTTGCTATCAGAGACAAGCACAGAGACGAGTTCTGCAATGTAGTGTTGCTACTGGGAGGCTTTCACCAAGCTCATAACTATATGAAGGCTGTTTGCAAGATCATAAGGGATGCAGGTGCTGAAGATCTTCTTGTCGCAGCTGGTCTGTGTCAGGAAGGGACTGCCAAGAAGATGTTTGGTGAGAAGGCTGACTACTACCAAACCATGCATGCCCTCAGAATCCTCAGTGAGGCCATGTGGCGACTGTACTGGCAAGCATTTGAAGCCTGGGCAGCAGACAGAGAAACACACTGGCAGTCACATGTGGAAAATGTCTTGAAGACGTTGTTTGACAAAGACACCACTCCCACTCAGAAGTTAGAGATCATCCAGAGTTCAAGTCCACAGTTATCAGTCCTACGAGGGCAGATGTTGCTTTTCCAGGAATCACTGAATGACCAGCCAACAGCAGTTTTCTGGTCAATCTTCCTGGAGATGACAGACATTCTGCACAGGTTTATATACTACCAGCGAGAGGGTAACTGGGTAGGACATCTCTGTGAATCAGCACAGATGCTACCATACCTCACTGCAGCAGGGCACTACAAATATGGACAGCAGTCTTTGCCTCTGTATTTGGCAGAGATGAAGGGACTGCCAGAAACGGCTCCAGAGGTACATGAAGCACTGATGGCAGGTGCATTTGTTGGGAGAAGAGCAAATGGCAACCACAATGGGGTCTCTCCTGACATGCTTCTGGAGCAGACTTATAATGCAGATGCCAAAGAGGCAAGTGGTCTGGATGGCATTACCCTAAATCCTGCTGCTCGGATGAAGTGGGTCTACACAAAACCACTCACTGCAGCTGTCTCTGCAGAGCTGAAGTCTATGCTGCACCTCCATTCCTCCAGCCCACGCCATGAATCTGGTTTGAGACGTGTCACCAGGGATGCAGAGATGGTAGTCAAGGTCATGGCAGCAGTAGAGACCAATCCATTCACAACAGCCTCAACATCACTGATCAACATATCAACTGGACAGTGTGCAAATTCCACAGTCAAGGACAACCTGACCAGCGTGAAAGTAATTGGTCTGAAGGCACTGTCTGATTCACTGTCCAGTGAACAGAAGAAGACACATATTGTGAAGCTTAACACCTTCCATACACAGAACATGAAGCAAAAGAAGTCCAGGGGGAAATCTTCTGCACCTGGCAAGAGCAATGAAGTTACTGCCCTTCTTCGCATGACACAGATCATTGCCAGTGGTGGAGAACTGGACATTGTTGACTTCATAGGCAACCATGAATGCAGTGACCTTCCCCCATCCGTCTTCCAGGAAGATGGCGGTATGAGAACGGGTACCAAAGCAAGCCTAGTGAAGATCCTGAAAGAGGAGACAAAAGTTACAAGCATCCCTGATCTACCTCAAAATGACAAAAAGACAGCAATAGTCGTTGATGCTATGTGTGCGATTCGACAATGGTCTTTTCACAAAGGTGAAAGATTTGGAACCATTGCTGAGCGATACAAACACCTGCTGCTGAATGATGTGCCTGCTGGCTCTGAGATCATACACTTTTGTTGTGACAGGTACAGTGAATCCAGTCTTAAGTCAGCTGAACAGGAAAAGAGATACGGCCCATCAAAATCAGCCAGAGTATATGAAGTCAGTGAGCAGTACACAGCTCCTGATCCAAAGGAGTTTTTTGCAGTGTCAGCTAACAAAGCAAACTTTCTCAACTTCCTCTGTGAGAAATGGTGTGAGAATGAGCAACTGGAGCCTGCTCTTGGCCCAACCCATCTCTATCTGGGTGGTGGATTCACAGAAGAGACAAAGAGTGTGGTGCTCACAGCAGGTTCAGTTATGGATGTCCCTGCTCTGGAATCCACACAGCAGGAGGCAGACACTAGGATAATACTCCACACCCTCTACAGTGTCAAGAATGAAGGAGTTGACAGAGTTGTCATACATGCAAATGACACCGACATCATTAACTTCTTACCCAGAGCTGTGGGTAAGAACAGCCCAGAATGCATACCTGCCTATACATGAAATGGTAGTGGCGTTGGGACATTCACAGTGTTGTGCCATGCCCTTCGTCCACAGTCTGAGTGGTAGAGATATCACTAGTTATCCATATTTCACTGGAAAGAAGGCATGGTTCAAGAGCAGCATGAAGCTGGATATACCTGCACTTGAAGAGTTTGGTGAGAACCCTGACGATGCCATAACAGATGACCTCCTCAATCAGGCAAGGGACCTCACCATAGCTGTGTACACATCCACAGCTGATCACTTTGAGGGTGCTGATCTAGGCAAACTAAGAGCACACAAGTTCCTGAACAACAAATCAACACTCTTAAAGCTACTACCTCCAACAGAGAATGCATTTCTCCTGCACCTGAAAAGGGCTGCTCTGGCAACACTCATTGACAAGAGTGCACACATCGCCAAACCACAAATTCCCTCATTTACAGAATTTGGTTGGTTTCTGGATAAGGGAAATGTAGTTCCACTTCCATCTACACAGCCAGCCTGGCCTGTGTCAATGGACAAGATGATATCATGTGGATGTGTCAAAGGCTGCCAGAAGAACTGTCCATGTGCAAAGAAGGCTGTCCCATGCTACATAGGGTGTCGTTGCCAGGGACTGGCAACCAAATGCAGCAGGATACACACTGTCACATTTGAGAGCAGTGATAGCAGCAGTGACTCATAAGACTAAGACTAAATGCCTAAAATGTCCTAAAATACCAATGTGTTGTAAATAATGTTAAATAAACATTTCCCCACAATACTATTGTATGTCTAAAGAAATCTGATTTGCAATAAAATTGTAATAGTTATCTCCACACATCCACTGGTTATTGTTTAATAGCACCCTAGGCAATGCAGTAACAGCTTAGTTGAGTACTGTAAATCTGTTTTTCTTGTAAATGAGAGAAAGTAAATGAGTCCTAACCACAAAAAATCATTTTCCGCCTAAACTAAAACATGTTTAAAGGGGAATATTTCAGTATTTCTTATGGCAAATTGCATTCTGACTCTTTGGTGATGTAGGGTAGGCTCCTGGTTCATACCACAGCTAATTTGATGAAGATAAGAGTGAGCATTATCAAGTTATAGGCTTTTTTTTTGTCTCTTTTGCCCTATTCGGATTTGCCTTTTCAGAGATTGGGGTGGGATTTGTTTGAACCCACCCTGTAGCTTTACAGTAGCTAGTTGACCAGGTTGTCCACCTAGGTTGTGATCAGTGATGGTCCTAGATATCATTTCTGGTGCACAACCTTTTACAACGCTCCAAGTCTGTAAAACCACTTTGCCCCCTGGGTATGATGCGCTCTTCTACCTGGGTGGCAGAGGGGGGAAGGATAGAAACAGTTGTGTGTCATCGGCATAGCAGTGATAGGATATATTGTGAGCAGAGATGATGGTGCCAAGGGATTTAGTGTACAGTGAGAAGAGGAGGGGACCGAGTACAGATCCCTGTGGGACCCCAGTTTGGAGGGTGCGGGGGGGTGATAGCAAACCTTTCCAAGAAACCTGGTAAGTCCGGTCAGAGAGGTAGGAGGAGAACCACTTCAGCGCCGTCCCGCCTATGCCTAGATCAGCTAGGGTGCCTAGGAGCAGCTGGTGGTTCACTGTGTCAAATGCCGCCGATAGGTCTAGGAGAATCGAGGAACTGGATGTAAACATGGAGCTGCGGTTCCTGAAGGTCGCCCAGGATCAGCTGCCGGGGCTACTCGGTAAGTAAACTTGTAAAGAAATATGCCTTTGAAGAAAGAAATAATGATACTTACCAGTGGACCTGCAAAAAAAGGAATATTCAACACGTTGATCAAGTTGATATGTGCACCGGTTGTTAAACAAATGCCAAGTTTAAACTCTCTTTTCTTTTTAGAACAACTCCAGGCCTGCTTCCTACTTAATACCGTGCAGAAGATACATGGGCTCCTGGCCGGATACCTGGCAATCACGCACGGCCATCGGGCCGGTGTGTTTAGAAACATGCTGGTGTCCGAAGTAAACGAAGCAAAACCATGCAACGGCGGATCCGTGATTTATGTGAGTCAAGACTTCTAACGATTCCATTATCAATGTGTATTTTTGTGGTACCATTATATTGGTAGAATTATTGGGGTCCCTGTTCCACATTTCATTAAACTAAAGAGGTTTCTGTGATCAGGGTTAGTATGGCGACACTTTTTTGGGTGGAAACCTGAATGGATTTGATAGGAAATTGTTTGCCCAACTTCTCATCATATACATTTATATTTACAACCAAAAAGTAATACATTCTATTTTCACCAACTTCCAGTGGTCTTATCATGTCTAAATGTCTTACCCTAACATCAAACAATGATATCCACCTGTGGTAGGTTCGAAATCACAAATCTTTCAACAGCCACGGCCCTGCCCCCCTGGCCTTGAAGAGGGAGGAGTTGCAGTGACTGCTGGACCTGATAAACGCCACCACGGGTCAGGGCATCACCACAAAACTGGTGTTTTGCACCACCGGGGGGAAGGCGGTGAAAAACCTCGGAAAAAGGATTGAGAAGGTGTGGTTAGGACTTGGCCTTAAAGGGAACCCCAACTTCAACCTGATCCGTTCGTCAGCATCCAGCAAGGTAAATCTTTCAGACCAAGCACGTTTAACAGACTACTCATAAAGTTAAGTAGTATTATTTAGATCCTTTCCCTTCCATTCACAGTCACGGAAGACCCTGGATGTGACCAGCCGGGCGAAGGTCAGCAGCGCAATGAAACACTCGGAGGAGACAGCCAGCCGATTCTACATGAGTATCACCGATGAGGACGAGGTCATGGCTGCCTGCGTCCTCCTCATGGAGGGGTACGAGAAATTCAAGGCTGCGAAGGAAACCAGAGAGGCACGGGAGAAGAAGGAACGGGAGGAGGCAGACGAGGACAAACGGGAGGAGGCAATCGCGATCTCAGACACGAGCAATAGTGACTGTGAGGTCACTTATGATGATCGCTCCGGTGAGTGCCAATGCTGTACACGTATGCAAGATTAAAGACAACACACTATCAGACTAATTATGTTTTGTTCGATGTGATTACAGATTCCTCAACTTCGTCTGAGGAGGAACAGGAGGTGGAGCAGGAGCAGGGCGAGGAGGAAAGAAGGCAGGCACGAAAGCGTCAACGCTCTCCCTCCTCCTCCCCTGTAAAGGTTCTTGTGGACAATATTAAGTTCACCCCAAGAACAAAGAGGGCCCTCCGGAGGATTCCGCCCCAACAGTTGAATCCCAGGATTCAACTGTTCAAAGGCTTAGGTAAGACATTTACAATTACTCTTCAAATTGTAAGAATACTTGTGTGTGACTAGATCAATAGGACTTGATATGAAATTGGTCCTGACCATGTTCTATTTGTTCCAACACCTCCAGCAGAACGAATGCTCAAGGTTGCTAACGCCCCTGCAGAGCACAAAGGTGAGAAAAAATACATGTCCTTGGCCTTTATTGGGATATTTAACATGGGACTTGATATGACATTGGCCCTGACAACCTTCACACAAGAAAAACAAAGGACATCGAATAAGAATGGTGTCTAACATCCATATTTATAATGTTTGTTTCAACAGGTCAGCCTGTTGGTCAGGAGAGGTCAACAGGTGGCCCCCGTCGTGGACGACTTCCTCCCCATCGTATCCTTCCGCCAAGGTTTTTCCTGCCGCCTGTCCGTTCCTCCAGCCCATTAGAGCCACAAGGTGAGAACAATTACTCAAGAGGAATTGATTGTGTGTGTGATTGAATAATTGTGTGTGTGTGTGTGTGTGTGTGTGTGTGTGTGTGTGTGTGTGTGTGTGTGTGTGTGTGTGTGTGTGTGTGTGTGTGTGTGTGTGTGTGTGTGTGTGTGTGTAAAACTAAATCAATAATCTTTATTTCAACAGATACAGCTCCCCCAGCAGTGGAAGGATCCACTGGAGGACTTCAACCTCCTTTCCCTACCTCCCCCATCCACTTTAAAGATTCAGATGAGGATGAGGAAGCCTCCCCCCTTCCTCCCACTACCCCCCCCATCCACTTTGAAGATTCAGATGAGGATGAGGAAGCCTCCCCCCTTCCTCCCACTACCCCCACCATCCACTTTGAAGATTCAGATGAGGATGAGGAAGCCTCCCCCCTTCCTCCCACTACCCCCCCCCCCCCCCCCCCCCATCCACTTTGAAGATTCAGCTGAGGCTGAGGAAGCCTCCCCCCTTCCTCCCGCTTCCACACTTGGCTGTTCCTCCGAAGAGATGTGAGCCATGCCTCAAATGTTTTCTTTTTGTTTGTTTGTTTTTAATTTTTTCTCATTGAAGTCACCTGAGGCAGGTCGTTTTATTTTGTTTTATCCCCAACCCATTGTTTTATTTGTTTTATTTGTGTAATTGTGTGCCTTTGTTAAGGCTGTTATTGTTTTTCTGGTCAGGCACAGTTGCCTCCTTTAAGTGTGTGTGTGTGTGTGTGTGTGTGTGTGTGTGTGTGTGTGTGTGTGTGTGTGTGTGTGTGTGTGAAATTAATAAATGTTTGAACTTTGAGCTATGGTTGTTTCTTTCAAGACTTGGGTTGGCCAGGGATACGTGTGAGGCTTTGGTTAAGATTTAGAGATAATTCATGTAATTGATATGCTATTGGGCTGGGTTGATTGGTTCTGGGGTGGGGGGCTAAAATAGGGTTTAGGGACAATTTAGTATGTAATTGGGGGAGGGTCTTTGATCCGTTTTAACTGGTTAGCTAGGGTTAGCCAACCCTAGGATAAGCTAGGGTTATCTAGAGTTAGCAAACTCCAGGGTCAGCTAGGAGTAACCAACCCTAGCATCTGCTTGGGTTAGCTATCCCGAGAGTCAGCTAGGGTTAACCAACCCTATTTTCAGCGAGGGTTAACCAACGCTAGGGTCAGCTAGGGGTAGCCAACCTTAGGGTCAGCTTGGGATAGCGAACCTTAGGGTCTGCTTTTGTTTGGGGTTAGCCCTAATTGCGACACTTATTGGGTGAAAAAATAAAAAAAGTGTATTTATGATTACTATTATTTTTAAATCAAGGGGAATGTATTCCGACTTCGTTTTTGATGCTGAGTCCAATGGTGGTGGTCCTGAGACTCTGAGATGCTGGGAAAGTGGTCCACCAATATCTGAAGCCGGAAGTGATACTTTTTGGGTGAAAAATGAATGGACTTGATAAGATATTGGGGTGCCCAATTCCGTATCAATTCCATTCATTTTTCACCCAATATCTGAAACTGCAGGTGGGCGGGGCTTAGGGATATTATTTTGGCCAAAATGGGGGGGATTGGGGGGGGGGGGACTTTGGGGGGCGCTGTCTGGGGAGTCACTGGGGGGGGCACTTGGGTGGGCACTGTCTGGGGAGGCACTGGGGGGCACAGTCTGAGGAGGCACTGGGAGGGGCACTTGGGGGGGCACTGTTTGTCTGGGGAGGCACTGGGGGATACTGGGGGAGGGCACTGTCTGGGGAGGCACTGGGGGACACTGGGGGGGGCACTTGGGGGGGCACTGTCGAAATGGTCGTTGGGAAATGAGCTAGGAGCATGTTTCAGACGATTTGGAGTCGATTGGTAAGGGTTTGTAGTGACACATTTTTGGGTCCCTAAGCTCGCAAGAAAAGTGTATTTATGATTATGTTTTTATATTTCAAAGGGAATGTATTCCGACTTAGTTTTTGACGTTGGGTCCAAGGTCAGCGGTATTGGCTTTTGGGGTGGGGTGTTGTTGTTGTTGTTGTTGTAATGTTGTTGTTGTTGTTGTTGTGTTGTGTTGTTGTTGTAATGTTGTTGTTGTTGTTGTTGTAATGTTGTTGTTGTTGTTGTAATGTTGTTGTTGACAATTAAGGAGCAGGTTAGGGTTCAGGGACAATTAATATGCATTGAGGGGTGTTCCTTGATGTGTTTTGGGGTGGGGGGCTAGGTTAGGGGTCAGGGACAATTAATATGCATTGGTTGTCCTTGATGGGTTTTGGGGTGGGGGTCTAGCTTAGGGTTTAGGGACAATTAATAAGCATTGGGGTTGGTCCTTGATGGGTTTTGGGGTGGGGGTCTAGCTTAGGGTTTAGGGACAATTAATAAGCATTGGGGGGTGGTCCTTGATGGGTTTTGGGTTGGGGGTCTAGCTTAGGGTTTAGGGACAATTAATAAGCATTGGGGGGTGGTCCTTGATGGGTTTTGGGGTGGGGGTCTAGCTTAGGGTTTAGGGACAATTAATAAGCATTGGGGGGTGGTTCTTGATGGGTTTTGGGGTGGGGGTCTAGCTTAGGGTTTAGGGACAATTAATAAGCATTGGGGGGTGGTCCTTGATGGGTTTTGGGGTGGGGGTCTAGCTTAGGGTTTAGGGACAATTAATAAGCATTGGGGGGTGGTCCTTGATGTGTTTTGGGGTGGGGGTCTAGCTTAGGGTTTAGGGACAATTAATAAGCATTGGGTGGGGGTCATTGATGGGTCATTGGGTGCTCAAATCCAGCCGTTACGCCCCCCTCAATTGTTTGGTGAAAATTGTGTAGTGCCCCCCTAAAAACCCCTAACCAAAAAAGTTTCAAAAAATCATATCTCTGGCTAGAAATGAGATAAAGACCCCTCTGTATTTTTAGGGGATAGACAGGGGTGGGAACTTAATATCTCACCTGTCAATGATTTTTTATAACATGATTAAACATGTGGAAAGAAATTAATAGGGCAATACCCAAATTCCTATCAACCTAACCCAATAACCCACCAACCCCTAAACCCAATAACCCATCAAAACAAGACCCAATTACCCCCCAATACCCAATTAACCATATTAATGTCCCTTAGGGTTAGGGTTAGGGTTAGGGTTAGGGGAGAATCAGAGAGCCGATCCGTAAGAGTCCGGGGACTTAGCTGTGGCCGAGACCGACAGCCGATGGAAACATGGAAACGGAACTTAGAGCATTGCACTACACATCCCATATTCACAAAGGCCCCGTCAGCCCGTCAGAAGGGTTAGGGTTAGGGTTAGGGTTAGGGGGAGCCTGAGAGTCGATCCGTACGAGTCCGGGGACAATATCAGTTGCGGCCGAGACCGACAGCCGATGGAATATGGGAACGGAACTTGAGCATTGCACTATACATCCTATACTTACAAAGGCACCGTCAGCCTGTCAGGATCCATACACCACCGAGAGAGTTTCTCTTTGGAAAGGGCCGGGATGTGGGGGAACCGCTTGAAACATTCGTTAGCAGCCCGTATCGTGTCCTGCGCTTCCAGCGAAATGTTATCCGGGCAGGGGGTCAGTGCGAATAAATAGGCTAGGTGAGAAGAGCCGATACACAAGTTCGACACAAATCGGCGCAATGATTATAGGGGTGGGTAGGGTTATAGTTAGGTCGTAGGGCAAAGAGGTTAGGTTTAGGTGTGCTACCTCGTGGGGGGTTAAGTTTAGGATGAGGGTTAGAGATAGGGTATCGTTATGTGACCGATAACAAGGTCAGCCAGGGACTATTCTAAGTGAACATGAGCAGAATAATATAGCAAAATAATCTCAACTAATCTGAATTAACGGCTACGTGAGGAACCCATGGGCAAGGTGTAATATATAGATCTGATATCGGCAGTGAATAACACCGTTATAGCCAAGTGGCCAAGGTGATTAGGAGTCAAACTAAGTACATGGTCCAGTGAGCGATCTCTTTATGTGATTGATACTTAGGCTAGGCAGGGACTGTTCTAGAAGGCCACTAAGTGAACAAGAAAGAAGGAAATAGTCTCAACTCTTGTACTAAGTGAACATGAGCAAAATAATCTCAAATAATCTGAATTAACGTACGTGAGGAATCCATGGGCAAGGTGTAATATATCGATCTGATATCGATATATTACCAGTTAAATAGACAAAAAGGGTTGATCCAGCGGTTTGAAACGCAGCGTCTTAAGCAGGACTATATGGGGTAATCTGGCGAGTCAGGGGAGGAGGGAAAGCCACTGTCATATGGAGAAAACATCTGTCCTAATGCATGATCGAAGGTTGGACATTGAAGGTGATCTAGTAAGCCCGAGCCATATAGGCGCAACACGTGTAAATTGTTGGCACAGTCTAAACATAAGCAACTCACCTCTGTAATGAAACGTCGATAAGTGGTGGAAATCACCTGTGGATGGAACCAGACAGGTGGCACAGGTAAGCAGGACCGTTACAAGGTATGAATAGGCTATTGAGAAAAGTAGTATTTGATTTAAGGGCTGGGCAGCTACGAGACAGTATCACGGGACACCAATAGGACAGTTTCAGGCTCAAACATGGATAGGGGAAACCTTATTTTTAATTGGGTTTAATTGGGCCCCGACATCAATGTAGAAAAATTAAGTTAATTACTAATTAATTCACTTAGTTTGGGGTGGGTTAATAGTGATTGAATAATTGTCTACACGTCAATGAGGCAAGAGAAGCCAGGTAAGGTAGTAATTAAAATAATATAATAATATAATAGAGACAGGTGTGGGAGTTTAGCAAGGGGGATGAGCTAATCGCTAAGCTATCACAATAACAATGAGGAGCAAAAGCCTCAAAAGGAGTCAAATGATCAGCCCGGTGGGCTCAAAGGCATTAATAACGAGCAAATCAACCATCTGTGTGGTGAGAGGACCATAAGGGAACCGAGAGACAAGCAGAAACTGTCAAAGGAAGAGTAAACTTTCATTTAAGAAGACAATATGACTCACGACTCAGTTAAGATGGTTTATTTGCAAGCTTCATCCATGGAGAATACACATGCAGTTATGAAACCCACAGTACACACACTGTGATCTTATATACCCAATATCGCCCAACCCCTTAAGGTTCATGAAATGTCAAATCCTTTTCTATCCAATCACACACTTTGGTTATTTTCCAGAAGTCACGCAGTATATTAAATATAGCTGGTTGAAAGACCATATTACACTCTTGATACACAACACACCTTAAAACATGATCTTTTAACCTTTCCATTTGCTCTTAGTCACCCTGTTGACCATTGCATGTGGTCCAATCATCATAGACATGTTGCATCTGAAAATAGCAGCTCTACTATCTTGACCAAAGACGGTCAGATTGATCCATCAGAGCTGACGCTGGCAGGAGGTTAAAGATTATTGGGCGCAAGGCCCAGACCCAATCTGCACCGCCTGGCATGAGGTCATGCTCTTTTATAGCCACACACAGTTCTCTACTGTGTCCAAGCTTCTTTTAAGATCATACTGTTTTGATCATTACTAACCATTATAATACTACCTTCTAGATAAATTCACATCACTATCTTGGGACATCCAGTGCCCCGTATTGTATTAATAATTGTCCACAATAATTGTCCACACGTCAATGAGGCCAAGACCAACAGATTACACTCACCAAAGGTTCGTGACCAGGACTAGTTATGATAGACAAGGCAGATCTCGGAGCTGACGGCATGAGCTTTTATTAGAAGACAGGGAAGCAGGGAGGAAGTGAGTCCCGCAGGCAAGGAGGGCTAGAGGGAGGAGGGGGGAGCATACCTACCAGTGTGTGGAGATGACCCCCTGGTGGAGGGGGGGGGGGGGATTTGCAGGGATAATATTTGTGGAATATAGACGTGCATATACAAAGACCAGGTACGTGTAAGCTATGCAATGGGTCAAGGGGGAGAAGACCTTCAAAACAATTTACCCAACCAGTAGCGATACAGAGTACATGAAACACAATGAGGTAACAGCGAGGAAGCAGTAGATAGAAGAATGAATAATAAATAAAAGACATGAGAGGCAGTGTAGTGCAAAGTATTTATATAAAGGCGTAAATAAGGCACTCTTGAGGCTCGTTTCAAACACGTCACACAAACAGAGGGACATTGTCAACCTCTCGTATAGGTAAAGGAAACTTAAGTGGGTAGTAGAATAAAAAAAAAAGGAAAACAGTACACCTGTAGAGGATCGGGTCCTAACATGTATATATACAATGTACTACAAAATAATAGATCCAACCGAGTTGGATCGTTTTGCCGAAGGAGAATCCTAAACAAAAACAATGAAAATATGCACTCTTTTTTATATATGGCTGTAACACGATTGTTCACGATAACACTAGTAGTAGCAACGATAATATAGGGAAGAGCCCAAACAGTATTTGTGCGACACATAGGCCCCAGTGCGGTGTGCAGAGCATCGTTCTGACATTTTGTTTCTTCACTCTTCTAAATGGAGACAATTGAGTCATGGCCTGACAGAGAGCACAAGGTCGCACAGGGCTGGAGCGAAACATTCAAACGGAATTCCACATATTCTTTTTGGAAATTAAAGTCCTCGCGAAGGCTCTGGTATGGGAGGAGCAGGCATCCGTGCTGTGTTGAGTCCAACGTTCTCTTTTTTTTCAAATATACATATAAAATATGAACACACTTTATTATTCTACCTACTTACTGAAAAAATAAAATAAAACAAATCCAACCGAGTTGAATTGTTGCCCAGGGGGAAAAAAAATGAATTGCCTAACAGGGGGCAGGTGTTCGCAAGGGGCTCTTACAGAGCGACCGAGAAATGAGAGTACACCATGGTAGTAAGCTCCGAGCGGGTTTCAGGTTCGAGCGAAGCAGGCGTTTGTGCTGGGTGGAGATCAGCGGTCTCGTCGCGAGGCAGGAGGTTTCGCAAGGGGACGTGGTCGGTTCCTTTTCGGCGGTCTGTGCAGTCCGGTCATGGGCAGCCCGCTCTCTTGCGCTGGTGTGCGAGAGAGGAGGAGTAGGGGAGACTTGTTTAATTACAGCGGTAAGAGGCAATTTCACAGGCGGCGGCAGGGCAGCGGCGGTAAGTCGGGACGGCGGAGAAGTGCAAACAGAGAGTGCAGGGGTAGGACGGAGCTATTACATTGAGGAAGATGCCTGCAGGCCAGTTTTAATAGCAGGTTGAGTGAGTTGTGAGACCAGGACGCCGCCATGTGGCCACGTCTAGGCGGTGCGCCAGTCCATATCGATGGAGATAGAATCTGGTTATTCATATGGGGTATGAGAGTCGATCCGTACGAGTCCGGGGACAATATCAGTTGCGGCCGAGACCGACAGCCGATGGAATATGGGAACGGAACTTGAGCATTGCACTATACATCCTATACTTACAAAGGCACCGTCAGCCTGTTAGGATCCATACACCACCGAGAGAGTTTCTCTTTGGAAAGGGCCGGGATGTGGGGGAACCGCTTGAAACATTCGTTAGCAGCCCGTATCGTGTCCTGCGCTTCCAGCGAAATGTTATCCGGGCAGGGGGTCAGTGCGAAACGTATACTAGCCATTGGGAATGTATCCGAGGCCAATGCCCAAATCTTGTTGGCGACTGTCTCCAAGGTTCTCTGAGATGTGGCTCGCTCCTGGTCCGGGCCGAACGCGAGCACGACCGGTCTGACGTCCGTATACGGTGTTGGTAACTGGGAGAGGATGCTGGCGGCTTGAAGGAGCGAAGCGTCCTGGTGAACATCGATTTCGATCGCACGGCTGGTTATGGTAGGGAGGCTAATTAAGTTGACATCACCTATTATGAGGGTAGGCACATTCGGAGCGATAGACCAGGGTACGTGCACGTTGACAGGTGAGTAGGTGCGGAGCGCGGATCGTGGTGGTGAGGTCATTGGATGTGGGAGGAGCCTCCGGGTGTCGGATCCCGTCGAGGAAGGTGCCGCAGCTGTCACGGTGGTGCTGGTGTTCGTACAGTGTCTAGACGGGGTTGCTTGAGGGATGTATTAGGAGGGAGGGGCTTATGGCCGAAGAAGCCAGTCTGGATGACAGGGACCTCCAGGTGTGGAGGGAGAGGGGGGGGGGTTCCAAAAGGAGGCGGGGATGTGGGCCTTGGTTACATCGATTGTTTCGTCTGTTAAACTGTTGTTAAGGTCGGCCCGTGCTATGTGGCAGGCTGTGAACCAACGGGCTTCCGGGTCGTTGCATGTTAAGTTGTTGAGGATGGCCATGAGGGAATAAATTTTAACGCGATAATGGATTTCTAGTATAGAGTAACATTGGGCTAACCATATACGAGAGGCCTCTTGGAGCCTCTGGGCAGTTACAAGGTTGGCGGTAGGGAGCGTGACAGATTGAGTAATCACCTCTAGTCTCGAGTAGTAGCTGGGGAGGTCATTATGGTGATTAAATCGGGCTATGATCCCCACACGGTGGGATGCCTTGAGGAGAGAAGCCAGCGTGATTATGATGATGTCCGGAGCGAGTATGGGGTGGGTAGTAGCATCGGCAACGCGTGGTATGGACGCGAGCGGCGTGGGTGACGAAGCCCGACTGACGTTACTCTGGATTACGGGGCGGTGAGAGGGCTGCATGCTATGGTATGCGGGGGCACGAGAAGACGAGGAGGGAGGAGGAGGAGAGGTAGGGTTTCGTGGGTTATGGCGTAACGGGAGGTATCCGGGAAGAGTGGGGTTACGGACCGGAGTCACATCCGGGGTACGGTGAGAGTGGGAAAAGGAGGTGGAGGGGAACTGTAAATCATCCCTTTTTGAGGGAGTCTTGGTACTACCATCAGGGGGGAGGGGGGTCTCCAGGGTTGGGGGGAAGAGTCTACTCCGTGGTTTCCGACCATCCTGGTCGTCCTGCATGGTAAATCTTTATTTTCCGTGGCACTAGAGCTTATGGTAGAGGAAGGATCATAAGAGAAGGGGGAGAGGAAAGAGGGTTTAATAAGAAGGTGAATGAGTTGGAAATAGATTGAGCAGTAAGGCAAGTGCCCGGTGCAGTAAGTACACTTTGCCGATATGAACCTCAGATGTCGAGTCAAAATTTACATCTTATTAATGGTTATACTGTGAAGTATTAAGGCGGTATCAAGGAGGCCTGATCCTTCTGTAAAGGAGAGGTATGTTACTGCAAACAGAACCGGTAGTATGGATGCTAGTTATTGGTAGGTACTATAATGATATGGTACTGTGAAATAAAAGGTTAAAGGTGAGGGGATAAGGGCACATTCATACAAGAGAGGGTTAAGAGGAGGGTGGTGTGTGAGTGACGTAGGTCTAAGTATAATCAAATTAATTAAACCCAGGACGTAGTTATAGGTAGTCAAGAGGACCATTAGGTTAAATATTTGTTATTAAAGAGGAGGAAGACAGGACCTCACTAGGTTAGTATCCCAGCAGAAGGATATTTTTAAAGTGAAGGACGTCAATTTGTTATTTAGTTGAGAATCCTAGGGGAGGTACTAGGGAATCAGGATCCACTGATTCCATGTTTTGATTGGGTCTATTTAGGGAAAGGTATAAGGTTTTGAGGGAAGATGTCATGGAAAGTGGAACCCCCAGATCTATTTTTAAGGTCAAAATGAGTGTAAATGTGAAATCTCATCATCAGCGATTAATCTGCGATCACAAGAAGTTTCTGGACCATACAACCGTACTCCTTTCTCCTGCAGACGGTCCCACGCGGGAGAGTACAAGATTCCCACGTGTGAGATTTCAGTCCAAATGAGAGTATTATGGCTTGTTTAAGGAAGGGGAGTCATAAGGTAGAGGCAAAGGCAGCCACAGATTGTGAGTATTGACTAATGAGGATATTTAAAGGTGGTATAGGATGATGATGATTCAAGTTTCTTTATTAGGAAAAGACCCCTTGAGATGAACCATCTCGTTTTCAAGGGGCTCCCAACACAGATACATGTCACAACATTATTGTACATGTAAACAGTAAAACAAAACAAATTACATACACCTAACATGGACAGGACAAAACACTAAACATAACAAACCTTGAAAACCTTACAACCTCATTACGGCATTGAATCCAATAATATACTGTAGCACATTATGAAAAATACTATGTCCTATACAGTGATTGCAAAAAATAAAATAAAATAATGATAATAGTAATACAAAATAAAATAGTGAAATAAAGGAATAAACATGGTGATATAATGGCATATTTACCGAAAGCAAGAACATAAAACTTTAAAGTAAGAAGACTTTGAAAACTGGGAATGTTGAGATGGATCTAATATTATTTGGTAAAGTATTCCAGTCTGTAGGGGCTTTAAAGGAAAAGGCATGTTTACCAAATTCAATACTAACTAAAGGTACAGTAAAGTAAACCTGAGTGGAGTGTCTGGTACGTTGTGTTGAAGGAATAGAAGTTAAATAACGTTTAAGGTAAATAGGTAGGAAGACCAAGTTATGCAGGTTTATAACTTTATTAAACCAGTTGACTTGTATTGCTTTAAATGCTAAAGCATTGCTGTATCATCTGTAAGAATCAACAGGACAAAGGCTGTCTGGAGTGCTAGTAGGCTAGTAGCCTACCTGTCAAACATCCTTAGGCTGCTATCTGAGCGGCGGCCTCTGCGTCCTCCTACTGAATCCCGGGTATACTACATCTACAGCCCGGTGAGCTCCACAGGGACAGCCGCCACGGCTAAGCTCCCTTGGGAATTATCTGCTGCTATAGCCTGGCGAGGCTCGTCTTCAGCCGGTGCCCAGGTTCACACGCAGCCCGACTAACTAGCTACCCGACAGCCTGTCAACGTCCTCGGAGCCGCTGATCCTGATCCGAGTTCCAACTGCAACCGCAGCGGACCGCTTGCGTGGATCATCATGCCACCGAAGAAAAACCAAGCCCAGGCCATCGGGCCTGATGGTGATGAGGTTATCTGTCTCTCAGTTCTTCATGAACTACTTGATCAACAAAAGGCTTTCTACAAAGATCTACTGGACCAGCAGGAGAAGTCCTATAAATCTTTCGTTCAGATGATCATGGACTCCACTAACAAACGAATGGACTGCTTAAGCAGCCAGCTTGGCAAGATCACCCAGAGCCTGGAGTTTTCACAAGCAGAAATTGAAGATTTGAAAAAGGAGGCAAATAAAACACGGGAATCATGTAAAACCGTTAACAATGATTTAATAAACATTCAATCCTCCCTTTCTGAGTTGTCCTCCAAAAAGGACTACTTGGACAATCAACTCAGACGTAACAACCTTTGATTGACGGAATTCCTGATTCCAAATCTGAATCATGGCAGGAGACCGAATCCAAGGTTAAGAAAATTCTATCTGAACATCTGGAGCTGAACCGGCAAAAAGAGACTCATCATAGACCTCTCCTCCCCCCACGGCTCCTCAGTCCCCAGCATAAACAGCCTCATCCCCAGCTCCGATTTTTCCCTCCACTACTCAACCGTATCCCACGCTTTCTCCCTCATCCGCCGTGCCGGTCGAGGCGCCTGGCTAGCCAAAGCCGACATCACATCAGCCTTCAAAGTCCTCCCCCTCCATCCCGACACCTGGCACCTCTTCGGGGTCCAGTGGAGAGAACAGTTTTATTTTGCAGTACGACTCACGTTCGGCTGCAAAAGCAGCCCCAAGCTGTTCGACAACTTATCAGAACTACTATGCTGGATCCTGCTCAACAACTACCACATCCCCTTCCTAGTCCACCTGCTAGATGACTTCCTAATAGTCGACTTCCCCTCCTCCCCCCCCGCCCACAGCCTGACCTGCCTAAAAACCGCCTTCGCCACCATTGGCGTCCCCCTCGCCGAGGACAAGACAGAAGGCCCCACCACAGCCCTCGAGTTCCTAGGCATCAAACTAGACACCCTCACCTTCCAAGCCTCCCTCCCACAAGAGAAGTTAGACAGGATCACACTAATTATAGCCAACTTCGCCGACACCCACTCCTGCACCAAACAGCAGCTCCTCCAACTCCTAGGCCACCTCAACTTTGCCACCCGCATCATCCCCCAGGGCCGGTCCTTCATCTCCTACCTCCTCGCACTAGCCTCCTCCGTCCCCGCACTCCACCACCAGGTCAACCTATCTCCCAACTGCAGGATGGAACTGTGTCTCTGGCACACCCTCCTCCAAAACTGGAACGGCATTTGTTTTTTTTATGACGACTTCCACTTCCACTTGCTGGACTCCCCATCCAACTCCGGCCTCTCCTCGGCCAGGTTCGAGCTCTACCCCGTCGTGGTCGCGGCTTACCTTTGGGGATCCGAATGGACCAGCCGCTCCATACTAATCCACTCAGACAACCAAGCCACCGTAGAAATAATAAACAAAGGCCGCTCCTCCTCACTCCCCATCATGTCACTCCTCAGGCGTCTCACCTGGATCACCGTCACCCACAATTTCATCATCCGCGCAACACACATACCCGGCCACCTCAACTCCATTTCGGACTTTCCGATCTCTCATTTCAGAAATTCAGGCAATTGGCTCCGGACGCCGACCTCCTCCCCACACCCGTGGCTCCATATTCACAGATGACCTTCCCCTAGAACACCCGCTCCGCCACCTCATCCTTCACACGCAACAGACCATCCTCCAGTCCCTCGCCCCTTCCACTCTGTCCTCCTACTGGACCGCCTGGAAGAACTTCAAGCTATTCCACTCCACCTTCACTATCCCCTTCCCGTCACTCGACCTAGCCACCCTCACCTCCTACATCAGCCACTGCCGCTACTCCCGGTCCATGCACTCATCCACCATCCACGTCTACCTGTCTGGCATAAACTTCATCACCAAACTACTCACCGGCGCCGAGCACCCCTTCCGCCTCCATCCCCACGTCGCCCTGCTCCTCAGAGGCATCAAATGCCTCGAAGCCCGCAGCCCGCCTAGCCGCCAACCCCTCACCGCCGACATCCTCACCGCCTGCATCCGTGTCCTCCTCTCCGGCTACTCCAACCCACTCAGACGCCACCCTCGAATCGATCTTCCTCCTGGCTTTCTTCGGGTTCCTCAGGTGCTCGGAGTTCACCACGCCACCCCTGTCTGGCCGATCTCTCGGTCCTAGACCCATCAACCATCATCTACACCCTCAGACCACCGCGCTCTCGCCACATAGCCCCCAGCACCATCTTTTGGGGCCTCGGTCGCTTCCGATCTGAGAGAAATCATGGGCCCCATAGCCAAAACCCTCAGGGCCCCCACCCCGCCCCCGTTGCCCCCCCTCCCTCTCCTCAACATCCGTCCACCCATCCCCTCCCTCCTCTCTCTCGTCCTCCCCCCGCGGCACCAGCCCTCGCCCCGCCTCGCTCGGATCCCCATCCTCGTCCTGATCCCCCACCTCGCCCCAGTCCCCCTACTGTCGATCCGCACACGAACTTTTTGCGAAGTTGAGGTCTTTAGCATTTGGGTTGCATAGGTGTCAGTGCCAGCCAGTTCAAGTATTCTTGTAGGCCTAAACATATTTGCTCCATAGGCCTATAGCAGGGGTGCCCACACATTTATGACGTGAGATCTACTTTCAAAATGACATGCTTCATATTTCAATATTTGTACGAGAGCGTATAATGATTAAATGGTTACATTTTACAGTTAAGGGTTAAAGATCTATAAGGATCCATTTGGTAAACTCTAATCATTTACAGTGCCATTCTCCAAATCTTTATCTTCATGTAACAGGGAAATAAGTATTTAAATATATTCTCCATATTAGCAAATGTGTGTGTGTGTGTGTGTGTGTGTGTGTGTGTGTGTGTGTGTGTGTGTGTGTGTGTGTGTGTGTGTGTGTGTGTGTGGGCTCAACAGCAGATTTTAACTGCAGATTTAAGACCGTAACTGACCCAGATCTGGAAAAGGGAACTACAGTTATGCAGAGAGTCCATTCATGGTTGTTTTTATACTCTTACAGTTATGGCTGGGCTTAATATATGCCTCTACTGTGTCACTGTTCCCAAAGTTTATCATTGTTTCTCTGTGCCTTAGCTTTTGCACTGTTTTAATACTGTTCTGTGTGTGGGTCTTTTATTATAATCGATTGGTTAGATTAACTGTTGCAACCCAACGTGTGTGTGTGTGTGTGTGTGTGTGTGTGTGTGTGTGTGTGTGTGTGTGTGTGTAAACAATAAAAACAAATTGAGCATTTCTATGCCTGTTGGAACCAAGAACGCTAACCACTAAGCTATACGGAATCTTACAGAGAAGACTGTAAATGTAGTTCTAATATCTGACATTATTACGGCTAAGAAATATATATTTATAAACAGGAATTGCTATAGATGACTTGCGTTAAACATCTTACATGCTGTAAGCACAATTGCTTATTGTTAAATTTTAATTGGAATCTAAAGGTTATAATGTGCACAATTAATGTTTATATTAATCTGTAATGGACATAAACAAATATTACAATGTCCACGTTTGTGTGTGTATTTTACATACACACACGGATGTATGTGTGTATTTCTGTATTTATTTGATTTTAGATAATGTTAGCGTAATTCATTCTGTATAAATGACAACAGGGGTACTACCTCCTACATAAACTTCAAAGTGTTGTAGAGCTAAAATCAAAGCCAATCCCTCTTTTTCAATGACTGAGTAGTTTAGCTGGTAAGAGTTGAATTTCTTGGAATAAAAGCTAACAGGCTTATCTATTCCTAGATTGTCCTCCTGCATGAGTACGGCCCCCGCACCCACATGACTGGCATCCGTGTAGATCGTAAACGGTCTGTCAAAGCGTGGAGCCGACAAAACAGGAGCGGTACACAAGAGTGCTTTAGCCTGCCCAAATGCTTCCTGGCAAGTAGGTGACCAGTCAAACTGTACCTTAGACTTCAGTCGGTTAGTAAGAGGCGCCACAACAGTTGAAAAGTTCCTACAAAAACTACGATAATAACCTATTAGACCCAGAAAGCGCATAAGCTCTTTCTTCGTGGTTGGAACCGGATACTGCTCAACAGCTTGCACTTTAGCCTCAACTGGACGGACTTGGCCCTGCCCAACCACCCGACCCAGGTAGGTTACAGTCGCCTTTGCGAACTCACACTTTGCAAGATTGACTGTGAGCCTTGCCTCCCTCAGGCGACTGAACAGCTCCCGAATGCGCTCCAAATGAACTTCCCAGGTGTCTGAATAGATTACCACGTCATCGAGATATACTGCACACCCTGGCATGTCCCAAATCACTTGATTCATAAGGCACTGAAAGGTAGCAGGCGCATTACGCAATCCGAACGGCATGACCTTGTAAGAATAAAGACCATTAGGTGTTATAAAGGCAGCTATCTCACGAGCTCTCGCTGACAAAGGCACCTGCCAGTAACCCTTCAGTAAATCAAATTTACTCGCATATTGACGCTTGTCTGCATTAACCCTGTAGAATCTCTGTTTTATTGGCTTTGCAACGCCAATGTCAATGTCGTGTTCAATTAAATAGAGTACAAGTACAAAGAGTACAAGTCGGTGTATCATTAAATAGGCATGGAAACTCCCGGATTAACTCTGCAAGTTCCTCCCGGCCGGTCGCAGGCAAATGAGCCAACAGTGTATCAAGACACGCAAGCGATTCTGAATTTTTCAGTCGACCGTGCACCAACGCTGGATCCGGTGTACCCAAGCCATCTTCCTCTACCTCCCGACTAGGAGACAACACCGGAACTGCCATGCAAACTGCATGAGCCAAGCCAACCTCTGGCTGCACACACAACACTGGTGTTTCAGAAGTGCGTGCATAGTAAGGCTTAAGCAAGTTTACATGGCAAAGCTGGGTTGGTTTCTTACGTTTAGGCGTTGAAATAATGTAGTTTAGCTCTGAGACCTTTTTTACCACAGTGTGTGGACCAGAAAATTTTGCCTGAAAAGGTGAAGTGACAATGGGGAGCAGGGCTAGCACCTGGTCTCCCGGACTAAACACCCGGCGCTCGGTTTTAAGATCAAACAACTGTTTAATTTTACCCTGAACTGATGCTAAGTTTTCTTTAGCCATCACCCCAGCTGTGTACAGCCGATGACGAAAACCATTAACATAGTCAATCAAATTTTTGGGAGGCTGTGCCTCTATCCAATCTCCAGACAGTGCTGCCAATGGGCCTCTCACTGTATGAGCAAAGACCAGCTCGTTTGGACTGAACCCTGTGCTCTCTTGTGTTACCTCTCTAGTAGCTAGCATCAGCCACGGCAGAACCTCTTCCCAGTCTTTACCCATCTCAGTGCAGTATGCGCGCAGGATAGCTTTTAACGTTTGGTGAAAACGCTCCAAGGCCCCCTGACTCTGAGCGTGGTATGCAGAGCTCTGATTGTGGCGCACACGCAACTGTTTCAGGACCTGAGAAAACATATGCGAACAGAAGTTTGAACCTTTGTCACTCTGAATGACCTGAGGAACGCCGAAAATAGAGATAAACTGAGACAGAGCACGCACAACTGACCGAGTTGTAATGGTGCGGAGAGGATAAGCGGCAGGGTAGCGAGTTGCCTGGCACATTTCCGTTAACAAATAAACTGCTCCCGACCTTGAGGGCGGTAGAGGACCAACACAGTCTATGATTAGATGTTCAAAAGGCTGGCTTATGGCCGGAATGGGATACAATGGAGCTGGTTTCAACTTCTGATTAGGCTTGTCAGTTAACTGGCATGTATGACACGTTTTAATGAATGTTGCCACATCTCTCTTCATACGAGGCCAAAAGAAATGCCTAAGCAGCCTGTCATAAGTCTTTCTCACACCAGTATGTCCAGATTCATTGTGTTCTACCTTTAACACTGACTGGCGGAGTTTCTCTGGCAACACAATTTGAAACACAGGTTCACCCACAAACCTTCCATTATGTGGCAGCCATTTTCTCACCAACAAGGAATTCTGCAGAAAATACCCACAAGCACTGTCAAGAATCTCATCCTCTGGTCGCACCAGCGGCACCAGCTCCTTCAGAGACGGGTCCGCCTGCGTCTCTGCCACCAGATCTGAACGTGTTATGGACAGTGGAAAATCAGCAAAAGGTATTGCAAACTTGTCAGACACTTTAGACTTAACTGATTCTTGTGACTCAGAGTTCCCCTTTAACTTAGCCATTGCACGTGTCACCGCACATGCTGAGAAAACCTCTGGAAAGTCACGTTCACTTTTATCCATCCCCCCAGTTAACAAAGGAACAGACGTCACCACTGCCGGTGGAGGAACCGTTGCCCACACCCGAGCACCAACCAGGTCGTTCCCCAGGATCACAGTCACCCCTGGGATCGGCAGCGCTGGGCGCACAGCAAGCTTCGCTTCCCCCTGGAATAATTCACATTTGAGGAAAACATTATGCAAGGGAACCCACAGAATATTCATATCTATGCCACGGATAGGCACCTTGTCACCTGTGTCAGAATCCTGAGTTAAAGGGAGAACACCAGCCTGAATAAATGAGTCAAAAGCACCTGTGTCCCTCAAAATAGTTACTGGCACTTCTTTCCCATTTTGCAGCAAAGCCACAGAGCCTTTCATGATGAACGGGCGGTAAGAATCCAGTGCTGCAACTGACGTATCCTTATTTGGGCCGCAATTAGGTGTAGCACAAGTGGACACCGGACGTGGAGCACCAGCCCCTTTTGGTTGCGAATGTCCTGCAAAATTTTGAGTCCTGGGGTTTCCATTTAACTTAAAACACTCAGACTTCCAATGGCCCCGTTTATGACAGTAATTGCAAACCTTGTCTGGCTCACGCAAATTACCACTGCCATTAGAATGACTTTTAGCTTCAGCAGGAAGAGGTTTATCTGGTCGGCCACGAGACTCACTAGCAGTGTTGCCACCGCCCGCTTTAAACTCGCCACGGTGCGTCAAGACAAAATCATCAGCGAGCGCCGCCGCGTCTGTTGCGTTGCGCGCTTTCTGCTCGTTGATATACGTCGCCACACGAGGTGGGACAGAGTTTTTGAATTGCTCCAAGATCATTAGATCACATAGCTCATCGAAATCCGTTACCTCCGAGGCGTTATACCAGCGCGTAAAACTAGTAGTCAGGTCACGTGCGAATTCTAGATGACTCTGCTTGTCATGTTTCTTCCAGAACCTAAAACGCTGGCGATACGCCTCGGGTACGAGCTCGAACGATTTCAGCACCGTTGCCTTGACACGAGCATAATCCTGGCTGTCAGCCACGCTCATTGCCGAATAAACCTCTTGCGCCCTGCCAGTCAAAACGCACTGCAACAACAATGTGCGCGCAGAGTCAGGCCATTTACGCACGTCGGCCATACGCTCAAACATGGTAAAAAATGCCTCTGGATCACGTTCATTAAACTTTGGAACCAAACGTAAATTACCACCTATATCGAAACCCCCTGTGGACTCAGCAGGTTCTGTGGTGGACACTTGTGCAACAGCTGGAATTTTACCGTCCCTTATCAGGTCCAGCCTGTTTTGCTCTACTTGCCATTTCATTTTTTCAATCGCATATTGCGCATCAGCGGCGTCAGCCATCATTTTAGCCTGCATCATCATCAACTCTTTTTGTTGTTCAAAAGTTAAACCTGTCCCTGGCACCATTCCCGTAGGCACCGCCGATGCGGCGTTTAACGGAGGAGGAGACACCTCCTCTGGCTCTGCCAACTCCTTCTTAAACAAATGGTGCCTCAAAACCACTGCTATGGATTCCTTTGTCTTCTTATCATTTGAATCAAGTTTAATCTTATAGTGGTCTGCTATTTTAATTAGTTGGTCTTTGGTGCATTGCATTAACAGGTCCTCAGACGGACCGGCGATAAATGCCTCTAAAGTTACCATCCTGGCTGTGCGCGCTTAAAGATCCCAGCTGGTAGGAAAAAAAAATACAAAAATACAAGTGCCCCTCTAGCCTATATAATCCCCAAGCTAACTCCACCCGTCTTCATGCCGGTTTGCGGAAGGTACTAACGCCAGGGCTCCACCGGACGCGTTGCGTTGCGTCTGCGTCGCGTCAAAAAACGCACCGGTTCAATTTTAATGCACGCGTCGCGTCTCCGTCAACGGGGGCAGTGGAGCCACCCTTCATTGATTAAAAAGGGAACATTCCCTGACTGTGACGGAGACGCGACGCTGACGCGCCCGGTGGAGCCCGGCCGTTATGCACTGAAGGCCACCGCAAAGGCCTAGCTGATACCGAGAGGCAGGGAGGGCAACCAGAAACTGGCGACCCGCATGCACCTCTCAGCTGTGCCCCCGAGACGACCGTGCGTACGCACAGCCGCTACAGCCGCACCTTGCACCTAAACCACCCCCCGGCCTAGACCCAGCGAGCTACTTTCTATTCCCAGAACTAAACGCGCCTACCAGAGACACTCGTATACAAACAAAAACAAAACCAGCCAAGCAAACTATATATATATATATATATATATATATATATTTATACTATAATAATAATAATAATTATTATATATATATATTTACTTTAGCAGCACAACAACCAGGAAAAACCTCTCCACTAGCACAAACTTAATCAAACAGAGATTAAATGCAAAGTAACCAAACTTAATAAATCAACTTCAAATAATCAAACAAATTACTGCATCTCCCAAAGTCCGAGTACATGCCCAAGCGTGTACGCTGAAGTAAACATCGCTTAGTAGTTTGTACTCACCGGACTGATGAATGGACAAGGGAAACCCCGGAATGGTTCCCAAATGACTTCATTCACAAAACCCCAAAACCACAGCGCAGACAAGCCATTAATTAAGGCCAAGTTGCCCATAGACTACCGCGGTAGAGAACAAAGGCAGAAGGGCGAGTCACTTGACTCTCCAAACTTACTGCACAACTATTCAGAATTCACTGGACAAAGCCCCCATTTGTTATACACCTGGCCTAGGGGAGCCAAGTATACAACAAAAAAACAGGGGAGACGCAGTATTCAAAAACAATATTAATTTATTAAGTAATCAAAATTAAGAAATTTAAATCAAATCAAACCAAATCAGGAGCCAGCAGATGAGGTGTGGAAATCAGTAGTGCGTGTATGAATGAGTGGAAGGTATGAGTGCATGTTGAATGTCTTAACAAAAGTGTTGGGGAAGGTGCATAGTGGGAGAAGTGCAAGAGAGCACTGAACACAACAGAGCTGAGAACAGAACTGAGGAAGGAACTGGGGAGACAGGCTTTTATACAGGTCGTCGGCACCGGGCCCAGGTGCCGCCGCTTGACTGATTAGCATGATCATCATAGCTCTGCTCCCCATCCACTGCAAGACAAGGAGAACAGAAATTAGGACAGCAAAGTAAGCAAATAAACCATAATCAACTAACCAAAGATAATTACAAATATAATATATAAAGCTACACAAGACCACCTAATATAATTACCATACTATACACCCTAATATATATATAGTACAATACCATCTATACAGGGGCCGTCACAGTTTGTAAATGTTCGACACTAGAGGGCACTGTGGTATTAAGCAAAGGTTTGAATCGATCAAGTAATTATATAGTATGCCAGTCGATATTAGCACGAGGCCTGCCAGGAACATAGACACGTAGAATAGCGTACGGTGCCACACCCGGAAAAGCCGTTTTAACAGCGATGTAATATTTAATGCATGTTTTAATACGATCGTAATAAAAGCTACCGTTCGTTAGCTCTGTTATGCTTCTGAGCCAATGGCCGCGGCCATTTTGAAGATGCGCGCGCATCCACTTACATTGCCTGCTCTGTTTTCAGACGGCTTTATCTCCAAAAGCGAGAGGGGTCGCTTTGTCCCAGACAATTGTTTTCAACTGTCTGTAGCAGGCGCTGTGATACTCGCGGTCCACTTTTCTCCGACCGAGAGAACAAGCACCAGCTTCGTCAACACACACGGAATCGTTTCATAGTAAAATGCGATTACGGATATTTGGCTCTTCAAAGTAAGTTTCACGCGCGATAAAACCCTGGCAGGACGCGGCGGAGGGATTGAATAATGGTAGCGGTCAAACGGTTAGTTTGTTAAGTGAATCAAAAATGCGCCATTTGTATTGAAGTTACCATATCCTCATGCAAAGTTCTATAGAGCAGGGATCTGCAATCTTTCACATGAAGTTCCACGTTTTCAATTTTGTGATAGTCAGTGTGACATACATAATGACATCACAAAAATTAAATATTGCCAAAAGATTGATTGCACCTTTACAAACATTTTTTCACATTATGGTGCAATTATTCAAAGCAGAAAAATAACCCTCCCAGAATCCCTCACCACTCATGATTTAGGAGTTTCAATGAATGTACAATATGTGCAACATTACATTTTTAAATGGGCTGTTCTTGGATTATTAAAAAATCTTTCTAGCTCACACTAATGACACTGCCAATGTTGGCAACCATGTGTTAAGGTTGCTGACCCCTGCTGACCAATCTAGATTTATTCTGTTCTGAGTTTGTTTATCTATTGTAAAACTAAATTAAACTAGTCCTTAAAGTTACAATAAGTATGTGTTAAGAATAGACAATATTTATTGGAGTAGCGCCGACAATCCAAACAGATCTATCTATTAAGATTAAAAAAACAATAAAATGAGTAAAATAAACATATTTGGCAACCAGGCTGGAGCCGACAATCCAAACAGATCTATCTATTAAGATTAAAAAAACAATAAAATGAGTAAAATAAACATATTTATAATTGAATATACCATTATTCTTCACAAAATGTTAAATTGATTTTAATGAACATTAACCACTGTTTTGTGTAGTGTATATTTGTTTTTATGTTCATGTTTTGGCTGATATTTTAATTATTTAAATAATGTACATTTCAAACATCATTTTAATTTCACCAAACTTACTATTTTCTGGACAACCATCTTGTGTTGGAGTTGGCTCCAATGTTGCATCCATCATGGTATCTATATGGGATATAGAAGTATATTGATGTTACTTTGTCAACACTTTTTTAGAATCATTTAGAGCTGTAATGGTTATTATTATCCTATACCAAGTAAAGTGTAATCTGTTTAGCTATGTTTTTGGCAGCCTGTGTTACTTCTAAATAGTTTCAAGTGGCATTTGCAAAACTAAACCTGCATTTGCAAAACTAAACTTGGATAGTTCACACTATGAATTAATATTAATATATGGCCATATCCTTTCAGCATGTTTCCAAGATATGGATTGGACACTGATGAGTTATTGAGTGAGCATTTAGTATTGCCTAGATATGGTTATGCATCATGTTTAATCAAGTCTACTTACGTTTCAAGATGAAGGCTTCTGTGTATTATGTACTGTTGCTTTGCTGAGTCTGCTCGCTGCTTTGGTTCTGCACTGCTGTTGTGGCGTTGGTAGTGACGGAGAATGCGGGAGATTTAGAGGAAGTGTTCACAACATAGGTTTATCACATCCTCCTTGTACTTCCGGGGAGGACTACAGTTGTAGTTCATTCATAGAGGAGAGCGGCCACCACGAGAAAGGAGGAATGGGACATCTGCTATACGGACTGGATACCATGAGACACTTTTTCGGCGCATATTTCCGGTGAAGTCCTTCCCGTTCGACTCCATATCATATCGAGGCTAGATTCCCTGAGATACAAGGTCTTTTTTGTTGTTTCACACTGTAAGTAAAAAACAATCTCCAATTTCAGTTTTCTATTTGTACGGATGTATTTATTTGCTGACGATTGTTAAGGGATTTCATCTGTTCCATGCGAAGATTGCATTGAAAAATATGTAGTAGCTTTTGTGCGGCTAGCAAAGCCGTGGGGGCGAATAATGCTAAGATGTGCGTTTGTTTACGCATGGCGCTATCCAGCGCTGACATCAGCGATCAGACTAATGTAGAAACCTCAAATATGGATATACACAGGTGACATCATCGTGAAACGCATGTAATTAACCATATAAAAGAAAGACCATATAGCGTTAGAGTCAGTTAGATGGCGGCTCCCGTTCTGGTCATGGGGGATGCTTCAACTAAGTACAACACGAAGAAGATTCGCCATTGTAACTATACTATCATTGTGGGCTGGGAAGCCCAGAGATTACCTCCTGAAGGCATCAGATATGTATTATGTCATCAGCCCTATAGTCCACTTGCCAGATGCTAACTTGCATATGTTGAGCTGTTTTTATAATGGGCATAATATATGACCATACGATTAACAACCTATAAAAACCATCCTCAAATCAAAGTCTAAATCATGTTGCTATGATTAGGTGATGCAGTTAGTGGTGATTTAAAACAAACATTGAACTAAAAACAAACATTAAACCTGTATATAGGAGGGGCTATTGACCCTCAAATCTAAATTTCACCATGCTTTAATTAAGTAGCATGTGATGTGTCAAACTAGAGGGGTTTCATGATGCTGAATCCATTCCAAGCATTACTTTTGCACAATGTCACATGACATGTCACATGTATGATATTTTCGTGCCTTTTGTTAATGGTATGGTCACATATTGTGAAAATTGCTCAACATATACAAGTTAGCATCCAAAACCTTGGTGTAATCAACATGTCTGGGTTTTCAATGGGGTTCTATGAGCTGGCAAGTTGAGTACTAGGTAGGTGAGATTAAATGTTGAGGCATATAAAGGGCTGGTTATAATTCATTAGGCCTATAAACTCAGTGAAACAACACAAGCTAAAGTGGTAGTCTGGTGAAAGACTAGTTTGGTGAATGCATTGTCTGACTACATATTAACGTTTTCTTGTCTTTTGTCCTGTTCTTCAGTTGTCTAAACCAAGATGCACAACATTTATGAGTTATGACATGGATAATTAACCTATTTTTAATATTTCACATTTGATGTCATCATGTTCGCAGGCTTGACTTTCAGATGGCCAGGGAGCAGTATCAGTCCCAGACCAGTACCACCCAGCTTGGAGGAATCGACATCTGTTAGTCCTTCCTACTCTACACCAGAGGCCACTGCTCCAGTCCGGTTGTCATCGCTTCAGTCCACACTACGGATTCAATTGGCATCGCTCAAGTCCACGCAAAACCACTGGTTTCAGTCCAGAATTAATCTGGTGTTTATTGAAGGCTGGATCCAGGAAGCAGCAGGGGAGGGGTGGGCTAGGTCTATTTGTTATTTCTATCAATCTAATCACTCAATCAAAGGGGCTTGGTGTAGCTTTGGTTTCTCCTGTGTTTAATACTTGAAACTTTCCACTTAATGGGCTACGCATATTTGCAGTATTTTTATATCTGAAAACTTTACAACGTTTATAATATATTTGTGTTTCCTATTTTACCTGAAACGTTGTGGTTGAATGTAGGCCTATAGTTCAGTGCAGGTTCCAGGTTAGAAGCTATTCAATAGCATTTGGGCAGTTGAATGTAAGTTATCATATATATATATATATAGAAGCGACGCATTTATATTCTACTTGTAATGAGCAAATCATAAAATAGTATGTTGTCCGAGCATGCTGTTGCTATACTAGACAGTTTAACGTAAGAATGTAAACCTAGACATTAGCCTATACACAAAGAAAATGTGATTCCACAAATTAAATGTAAACTTATTTATGCCTTATTTTGATTTTATTTCAAGTATCGCTGTCAAGGTTAAGACTGTGCCCCTTAAAGAGCTGGCCCATCAAATCCATAATTTTGGGGTTGGGGGACAATACAAAAAAATTAAGTAAGAAATGAAAAATAAAATCACCACTGTAGTCCCTGATTATAATACGACCCTGTTTTTTAGGATATTTCCCTTGGGGGGGAAAATGTAGTCTTATATTCAGGCCAATAGGGTACATACATCTGCTTTTAGAGAATATCCTGTTATTTCTCCCTATGGTACCACATCAATACAGCATTATTCTATCATGTTATGCAAATATAAGATTAACAATGTTCCCAGCTTGACGATAGTGATGATTGAATAAATTATAGTGTGCATCGTACTGTGACATTTGCAAAATGTTATCATAGTAATTAATGTTCGACACTAGAGGGCACTGTTGTATTATCGGTCAGCAAATGTTTGAATCGTCCCATAAACTTTACTGTATTGTTCCATTGCTCTATTTCCTTTCTTCTCTAGCTTTCTTCCATAGCGCCCCGGTGTAGTCTTCAACAGAACAAAACTCCCGTGTGCACAAGCCGTATCTGTATGCATTATGACTCATAATATGCACAAAATGTGATATTCGGCGCTTGATTATATACTTTCACTTCCGGTTCAAGGCGATGTCAACATTCACTATTTGGTGAGACCGGTTGGCACTGGTTAACAACCCCATCTCCTGTCCAAAGAGTAGTACGGCACTCTCCTGTTAATACAGCGTGGAATTATGAACAAATCTTATCCAATGATCACAAAAGATCGAAGATTTAGGTTTGAGAGGCATGTCATCAGGTTCAAAACCAGTGCTATATTGACTGGTATATCAGCTATATTCTAGACAGTTGTAAAATGTAAAAATAGCTATATTCTAGACAGTTGTAAAATGTAAATACACAGAATACCTTTTTTTCCCCCCCAATTTGACAATAGAGCGCCGAAGTTCTGACGTAACTCACTCATCCCCTGGTTAACGGAAGTAATTTCTCTATGGAGAATAACATGGTGTCTTAACATTGTTTCATAGAAGCATTGTGGTCCAAAAATAAACAAGCTGTCGGCGTTAATGTCGGGGATGTGATAGGCTATTTGATAGTGTGTTTCTAGCGAAAATGTAATTAATTCAGAAGCAGTAATACTCGTTTATCTCACTCAGTTAATTCTTCAGATCCATACAATTGTAACGGTCAGGATGGTTTGTTTGTTCAAAACACCCTTATATCAGGCGATCTGAAATCCCTCTATGGAGATTACAATGCATATAAAAAGTACATGAACCCGTGGATTTGGCGTCCTTTACTGATAATGACGACAGACTTCGATGCTCTATTGTAGTGTACTTGTGAATGTCTCACCTTATAATACAAGTGGAACCATTGTCTATCCATGTCAATCTAGTTAATGGCTGGATTGAATGCATATTATTTTGTGTATTGTATGATCAAATCTTTGGTAAATAAATAGTACTGAATGATGTCAAGTTGACTACTTTGTGATACTTTTTTTCACCAGGCATGAGTTGTGGATAAGTCCATATTTATTGTTGATCGCTTCACCATCTTGCACACAGTATAGGGTCTGAAGTGCAGTCCATCCAGCAGGCACAAAGTTCCACAAACAACTTAAATTACAAGCTTAGAATCATGCAAGGATCAAACCGTTATGTGGATAAGTGTGTAGGAATAATTGGCAGTTAAACAAACTACTTTAGTATGTTGTTTTATAATGTGTAGGCCTATCTATATGCATTAATGGGATGTTGCATTTATTCCAAATCTCAGTTTTACTTCAGCTTACACTAAAAGTGGTGACATTAGAAATTCCAATCAGTTTTCATGGTAAATGTAAGACAAAATACACGACCAAACATATAGATGCACTTTTCAAACCCATGGTAAAAATAATAAGTAGAGACCAAGCATAGCACGTATAGTTTAAATTGTTTATTAACACAATGTATTGTTGGTACCTTTACTGTAAGCAACACCATCATATCGTTGTTATAGGTTATTATCATAATAGTTTGAGTTATCATTATGTAACTATTTTAGGGTTCTATTGTTACATTTTGTGTGTGTATATATATATATATATATATATATATATATATATATATATATTGGTTGTTATAATTGTAAGCATTATATATTATGGAAAATGTTAATGTCAATGAACAGTTTTATCGTTTAGCCCAGATATCAGAACATGACTATCATTGATTTCAGAATGGTTATTACTAGTACTATTGTCACATCAACTTTACTGGTGATTTTCAAGTTTTATATTTTACTCCACTACATCAGCTAGATATTGTATTTGTATTGTACTACTACGAACATTTTATGCATTTGAAACCTGTGAAGTGTTACATTTTGCATGTGTACTTTTGACTATAGTTTCCTTCAGTACATGTTGATGCCAATAATCTTGCATATTTATCAGGTCAATTTGGAATATTGAACATTGACTTGTAGCAGACTACTTCTACCTAGTTTTATGTAAAACATTTTAATATTGATGTAATTGAAAATAATTTATTCTATGTTATTCTAACTTTTAGTAATTTATTTTTAGTAATTAAGTATTTCCAGGGTGAAGCGAAAAAAAAACCCTGACTCCTAGTTTTGCCAATTTTGGAGTGCAAGGGAAAAATATTATTCACCGACACCCAAAGGCGATCAAGCAGACTCCTGGAAATTAGATTGAACTAGTAACCAACATTCTGCTACTGATTACCTAATTTAGTCCAAATAGGTGTTGCAGCCCTAAAAACAAAAAGTGAGTTAAGCCATTTTCAAAATGTACATGCAAATATAAGGTGGGTCATGAACAGGCAGTATAAAATCCAAAGCATTTGCTTAGAAATGGTTATTCCATGTGTTTGTTATATAATTCAGGGGTTTTATAGTATGTGAGCTTATACAAATTCAGTACTACAGGTCCATGAGCCACAACATCAATTCAATGTAATTAACATAATTATTTTCAAACAACATTCCTGAAAAGTAGAATAAGGTTAAAGGCAAAACAATTCAAACATCTGTCAGCACTGCAGAATCACTCAACGGCTTCTGAAAAACAGAGAAAGAAGTGTTAGTTTTCTAACAAATGCAAACGATTCAGCATCAACATGAATGAAAGCATTCACATAAATATAAATATTTACTATCTACTCCTGAAAAGCAAAAGTGTTAAACACAAATCAAGGCCATAATATGAAATATACTCTCAAGTCAAATCTTTATTGATATAGCACTTTTTTTCTTTCTTTTTTTATGATTTGTACTTTATTAAATTTATTTTGTATATGAAACTGACATAGACATAGACAAAACACAACAAAATAAATGCATAACAAAACAAACACATAACAAAACAAAACAAAACAATATAACAGAGATGCACAGAAATATCCCGCAGTCCACCCCAGCCCCAATTCCAGACATATTTCTTCAGTGTATTTTTCTAAAGTTGCAGCCCGTTCAGAGCTCACTCAGAGCCAGAAATGAATCAGAGTCCTGATACGTGCATATGGTAAAAGCCCCATTTTAAGTCATAGTCGTCCATCCTATTGAGCAGCCTGTATGACAGTCGCTCGTAAGCGGCCAATAGTCCCATCGATGCATCCCAGAGGGATGGAGCAGGTGCAGATGGAGCCTTCCAGTCCTTGACCAACAGCCTCCTACCTGACATAATGGCCGTTTGTATCCATTCAGCTAAAGGAGGAGCAACATGCCTCAATGTGGCAGGATCCCCCAGAATGAACAGACTGGGTGAAAAAGGAATGTGTATGCCTGTTATTCTCTCCAGTCTTTCATGTATAGCAGTCCAATATTCCTGAATTTTGGGACAGCCCCAAAGCATGTGTAAAAGTGTACCGTCTCTATCCTGACACCTCCAGCATTCAGGACCATCAGTCAAGCCGACCCTAAACAATCTTGATGGTGTCCAATATATTCTATTTATAATTTTGAATTGAATCAACCTTGTACGTAGTTCTCTTGACATTTTCCTTCCATTCCTAAGAATTCTAACCCAATCACCATCTGATATTGTAAGTCCTAAATCCCTTTCCCATGGCAACTTGGATGTGAATTTACACTGGTCAGATGCATCCAGGAACATGGCATAGTATGTAGAAGCCTCATGACCCAGTCCAAATATTTTAAAAATATTTTCCACTGTGTCAATTTTAGGGGGGGGTGATGTGAGAGAACCAAAGGTTTTTACCAATAGGTGTCTCAGTTGTAAGTACTGCCAGAAGTGATTGTGCGGTAGGCCAAATTCTGTTCTTAACTCTAATCTTGCCATCTACGTCCATGAACGTAGGGGTCCCAGGGGACCTATTCTTGCCAACTACGTCCATGTTCGTAGACTGGGGGTCTTTATTGATTCAGTTACTTTGATGTCCCGACCAACCTGGCAACCCACTTTTGAAGTCCGGAACACTCTGGGACATTCTGAAAACACGTGATGCATGAGACGTGTGATTGGCCTCCAGGTTTTCCTATAAAAAAAGACCCTCCGCCCACATTTCTTTGATGGGGAGAGACGGAACGTGGCAGTCTAGCAGGTTACAGGTACAGAGCGATTGTAGAGCGAGTTTGGATTATAGATAGTAGGTTTGATTAGCGCACACACACACACACACACACACACACACACACACACACACACACACACACGTAGGGTTTATTTTAGTATAGTATAGTATAGTATAGTATAGTATAGTATAGTATAGTATAGTATAGTATAGTATAGTTGTACATTTTTTTATTTTCCAGTTATTTTTTTATTTTCCATAGTTATTTTGTAACTTTTTTTTGTCTGTGTTACTTGTATTTAGTTTTATTTATCGTTAGTCTTGTTTGTAGTGTAGTCAGTCGTTTTTGTTTAGTGTCTGTCGATTCTCTTTGTGTGGCCGCCATGCCACCTCGAAAGAGAAAAGCAGTAGCACACGGGAAGAGTAGTGCGAGAGTGAGAGGCTCCACTATTCCGCCTCCCCCTGGTCGTGTTCAAACCACGATGGATTCCTATTTGAATCGACTGTTGGCCACGAGAACGGCTGAAGAGACAGACTCTGAACCAGAGAGGGAACCAGAGAGGGAACCAGACGAGGAGAACGCGACGAGTGAGCCCCCCGCCCAGGCGACCGTTCCCCGCGCTGAGTCTCCAGAAATCGCGCTATTCTCTGCGTCAGAGATCAAGGCTGAGAAGAACTCTCCGGTCGAGAAGCAGAGGCCTTCTCCCGTCGGAACGCAGCCTCTGCCCCCGGCAGCCGAGCCAATCGCTCCCCGCGCTGAGAGCCCAGAAGCGGGGCCAAGCTCAGCTCAGCCTCCCGTCATGGGGAAGAAGAAGAAGAAGAAGAAGAAGAAGAATAAGGCAACAGCCGCCACACAGCCTGCACCACCGCCCACCCAACTTCGCCGGAGTTCCCGCGAACGTTCCGCGCGTCTCCCCCCAGTTGCCGACCCATTCAGCAGCCCTTCCCCGGAGATATCGGAGGATGACGGGGATGAGTGGACGGCTTCCCGAGAAGAAGTCCAGGGCCTTCGTTACTTCGGTAAGCAAACGGCCTATATGTTTAGCCTGGCGACAAAGTGTCTATTCTTTTCAAATAAGCCATGTAAATCTGCTACATTTGTATTGTCTGTCTCTTATCCAAAGCGCTTTACATGCACGCGATGATTTTACAATTATTCTTTTAGCGCTAAACACTCATCGAAGAAGCCATGTAATCGGCTACATTTATATTGTCTGAGCGATGATGGTTTTATCGTGTTTATTTGAGGACACAGTATCCTGCTCTCGTTTGAAATGCGCTTTACATGCAACGATGGTTTTACCGTCTTTTTATTTGGTCACGGTAACTAAATTATTTATCTACACAATCGATGGGAACATTGTATCCTAACTTGAACTTTCGTTTGAAATGTAGCCAATTTCAATCACAATGGGCGATGTAAATGTGTGTTTTCTCATGATGGGGGGGGCGTCCCAGTTGGTTAAATTCCTTTGTTTGGAGAGCACACTGTAAAGACGGTAAAATAATCGTCGCATGTAAAGTGCATTTCAAACTAAAGCAGGCTACTATGTCCCAAAATAAACACGATAAAACCATCATCGCTCAGACAATATAAATGTAGCCGATTACATGGCTTCTTCGATGAGTGTTTAGCGCTAAAAGAATAATTGTCACAAGATAAAGAATAACAATAAAATCATCGCGTGCATGTAAGTAAAGCGACCCTAGCAAAAAGTAGCCTAGCGTGGGGGGGGTAGGGTGACAAAGGACAAATAGCAGACCTACAAGCTCATAGTGCGCCACTTGGTGGCGCGCTCATACATTGTGGCTACCGGTAGTTGTGATCTGATAGTTTTAGTATATGTGACTGTTACTGTAGTTCATCTTGTTTTATATAGGCTACTATGCGATGGTGATTTATGTTTTATATTTTATATAGATGATGAAGAGGCTGAGAGGCCTTCTACATCTACATCTGCGTTACCTGTGCCCAGTCATGGAGGTAAGAACAGCTGTTCTCTCTCACCCTGCATGATATTGTTTTTCTCTGAATCATGTGATCATGTTTACTGAGACACTACACTGTCTCTCTGCATTTAGCTCAAACTAAATGTGTTGCAACCTGTCTGTTGTTGTGAGCTTGTAGATCAACTATTTGTTAGGCCCTGCTGGCTGCTATGCACAGCTTTGTATGTTGGACAGGTGTTTTTATGTTGTACTGGGGAAAATGTCCTATATTCTGTGATGTTTACAGTCTCTCACAACCCTGGTCTGTGTTGTGAGCTTGTAGAACAACTGTTTTTTTTAGGGCCCAAGCCAGGCCCTAAAAAAAACAGTTGTTCTACAAGCTCACAACACAGACCAGGGTGCAACACAATTTAGTTTGAGCTAAATGCAGAGAGACTGTAAACATCAAAGAATATAGGCCATTTTCCCCAGTACAAAATAAACACTTGTGTGAAGTGAGGGGCCAACAACATCATATCACACATTCCATGCTCAGCCAGTCAAATACAACCATTCTGTCCAACATACAAAGCTGTGCATAGCAGCCAGCAGGGCCTAACAAATAGTTGATCTACAAGCTCACAACAACAGACCAGGGTGCAACACATTTAGTTTGAGATAAATGCAGAGAGACTGTAAACATCACAGAATATAGGACATTTTCCCCAGTACAACATAAAAACACCTGTCCAACATACAAAGCTGTGCATAGCAGCCAGCAGGGCCTAACAAATAGTTGATCTACAAGCTCACAACAACAGACCAGGTTGCAACACATTTAGTTTGAGCTAAATGCAGAGACTGTAAACATCACAGAATATAGGAAATTTTCCCCAGTACAACATAAAAACACTTGTCCAACATACAAAGCTGTGCATAGCAGCCAGCAGGGCCTAACAAATAGTTTATCTACAAGCTCAGGGTGCAATGTTACTCACTCAACTCTCCTATACATGTATGTATTTTAGATTAGATTATAATATGACAGCATATGCAGGCTAATTCTTTGCATTGGCACTGGATAAGGGCTACATCATGCCTACATTGATTGAAATGGTTGTCTATTTACAGATGGTGATCAGCCCATCAGCTCTGCTGCTGCTGAATCCTTTCCCATGGAAATGGGTAAGAATATAATGCAAATCACAACATGTTTATACAATTTATATCAGATCAGAGGTTACAGTAAAAAGTGGGTGAAATTAGTTTTATACAATTTACACATGGTTACTGTACTGAGAGGGTACACAACGTGTGAGCATAGCATCAGATGTATATACACAAAAATGTATTGTATTGTGTATGTCTGTCATTTAGATGGTGACCAGTCGGATGAGAGTCTTGGCCAGGCAGGGTGGTTTGGTGCTGGGTCGTGGGAGCCAATTGATATCCCGTTCACTGGAGAGCAGGGGCCTACTGCAGAGACTGAGGGGCTGGGTGCGGACAGCAGTCCTGCTGCCTTCTTTCAGCTGTTCCTCACCGATGAGCTGCTCCAGCACATCGTCGATGAGACCAACAAATATGCAGAGCAGGTCATCAGCAAGGTGTGTCTTTTTTTTGTGCATAGTCCACGTTGTTGTTTTTCCAAATTGTGGCTGAGCATCCAATGATGTATGATGAGAGCGCCCCTCACTTCACACAAGTGTGATTTTTTTTTTCCTTTTTTTTCTTTCTTTTTTTTTTTCCTTTTTTTCTTTTTTTATAACTGCCAATATTTGCCAAATTGATTTTTTTTTTTTTTTTTTTTTTAATTTTCTAACTGCCAATAAATCTCCCATCTATCTATCTATTTATCTATCTAGGTCAGGGACCAGCTTCCTCCACACTCCAGAAAGCGGCAGTGGCGAGAGACAGACATCCACGAGTTGAAGAACTTCTTGGGCCTCTTTTTTCTCACGGGTGTGGTGATCCTCCCAAGGCTCGACATGTACTGGACAAGGCGTCAGCCAGTAGAAACGCCCCATTTCCCCCGCACCATGTCACGGAACAGGTTCCAGCTGCTGCTGAGGTTCCTCCACTTCACTGACAACGAGACAGCTGACGTTACTGACAAACTGTACAAGGTGAGGCATGTCCTAGACTACCTCGGGGCCCGCTTCAAGAAGGTGTACACACCAGGGAAGAACATCAGCATAGATGAGGGTGTAATGGCGTGGAAGGGCCGTTTATCCTTCAAAGTTTACAACCCGGCTAAGCCAACTAGGTGGGGCCTGAAGAGCTTTGTGCTTTGTGAGAGTGCCACTGCGTACGCCTATGCTATGCTGCCGTACTGTGGCGAACGCACTCCCCTGGATGTGACGGTACCTAGCCTCCTGGGGGACTTGAAAGGTCAGGGTCGCCATCTCTACATGGACAACTTCTACAACTCTGTGTCCAGGACCACACTGCTGCAGGGGTTGGGGACTCAGTGCTGTGGTACTATGAGAAGGTGTAGGGGTGAACCCATGGCACTAAAGAAGATCAACCAGGTGAAACACCTGAATAAAGGTGAGCGAGTTGTCCGCCATAACGGCGATGGTGTCATGACCCTTGTGTGGAGGGACAAGAAACTGGTGAGAATGGTCACAACGATTCACCAGGACACCATGCAGACTGTAGTGGAGAGGGGCCCTGCCAACACTGCCAATACTGTGAAGAAGCCAGCCTGTGTGGTTGACTATAATAAATACATGAATGGGGTGGATAAGATGGACCAACTCATCAGCTACTACCCATTTCCCCGGAAGACCCACAGGTGGAACTTCAAGTTCACAATGTACTTGTTCCAGCTGTGCTTCGCAAACGCTCTGACCGTGTACAAGGCCAAAGGAGGGAAGAAGACGGCAACGATGCTGGACTTCATTCTGAGCGTGGTCGAGACGTGGACCGCATCTCGGGCACCGGGGGGTGTTGGTGACCAGCAGGCAGAGGAGGGGGCAGTCGGTGGTGCCGAAGGAGCAGTCGGTGGTGCCGAAGGAGCAGTCGGTGGTGCCGAAGGAGCAGTCGGTGGTGCCGAGGGGGCAGTCGGCGGTGCAGGGGCAGATGGTGGTGATGAGGAGGGGTCGGAGTCGGACGAGGTGCGTCCTGCCCCTGGATATGATCCGGACGAGGTGGGTCCTGCCCCTAGATATGATCCAGAGTGCAGGAAGGGCGTCCGACTGCTCGGCCATGACCTGCGTACGTTCCCTGAAGGGGTAGGGGGCAAAAAGAGGCCGTGTAAACCATGCAGGTGGTGCAAGGTCAAACGCAATGTCCGCCGTGAGACACGGTATTATTGTAAGGCCTGTAACTGTCAGCCCCTGTGCATTGAATGTTTTTTTGAGTACCACAAAGAGTAAGCGCACCGTTTAGTGTACCCTGTTTAGCACCCTGTTTATACCATATACCCCGTTTTTAGCACCCTGTTTAGCACCCTGTTTATACCATATACCCCGTTTTTAGCACCCTGTTTAGCACCCTGTTTATACCATATACCCCGTTTTTAGCACCCTGTTTAGCACACTGTTTATACCATCTTCCCATGTACACAGAAATGTCTCATTTGGCTGAGCATCCAATGATGTATGATGAGAGCGCCCCCCTCACTTCACACAAGTGTGATTTTTTTTTTTTTTTTTTTACTGAGACGGTAACCTTGATCTCTGTGTTTAGCACCCTGTTTATACCATATACCCCGTTTTTAGCACCCTGTTTAGCACCCTGTTTATACCATCTTCCCTTGTACACCAATGTCTTGATTTGGCTGAGCATCCAATGATGTATGATGAGAGCGCCCCTCACTTCACACAAGTGTGATTTTTTTTTATTTTTTTTTATTTTTTACACAGACTGTAGCCTTGATCTGTGTTTAGCACCCTGTTTATACCATGTACCCTGTTTTTAGCACCCTGTTTAGCACACTGTTTATACCATGTTCCCATGTACACAAATGTCTCTTGATTATTTGATTGGCTGAGCAGCCAATGTGATGTTTGATGAGAGTGCCCCTCACTTCACACAAGTGTGATTTTTTTTATTTTGTTACTGAGACTAACCTTGATCTCTGGTCTGGTGTGTGTGTGCATTATCAGCTTGTAGATCTTCTATTTTGGAGGGCCCTCCTATACACTGCTTTATGTCCATGGCACACAATGCACTTATTTGATTGGCTGAGCATGGGATGGTATGTATGATGATGAGAGCGCCCCTCACTTCACACAAGTGTGATTTTTTTTTTTTTTTTTTTTACTGAGACAAGACATGATTGAAATTGCACTTTTGAAATTGCACTTACTATTGCACTAATGGATGAATATGTATTTATATATATATATATATATATATATAGAGAGAGAGAGAGAGAGAAAAAGTTGATGTGATGTTGGTAAAATAAAAGATCTGTGAAATACCAGTTGAAATCTAGTTGGGCCTGATGCATGTCTTCTTTTCACTTCTACTCACAGGTTTTGTATGTTTGTTTGGTTGATGTTTGTTTGTTTCAAACACCTCTAGTCCAGGTTCTACTATAGCTACATATCCATGCCCTATATCAAATTAAACCTGAGGTTGTCTAGTGTAATTGTAAAAAAAATAAAATAAAAAAATACAAATGGCATTATCAATATCGGCCTCTACAATGCAGCATGCATGTCAATATACTGCAGTATATTGTGGTCCCAATCCGTGTTCGACTGCTGAGAACTCTGAAATGGCAAATGGTAGAAGATTCATTTCTTTTGTGTCTGGAAGTGGACATTCTACACTGCATTTCGATATACATTATGTTCACATAGCAATAGCAGTACAATGTCTAGTGATGCATGTTTCTCAGAAATCTGTTTCTCTCAGAAACAGATTTCTGAGAAACATTCATCCCTAGACATTGTACTGCTATTGCTATGTGAACATAATGTATATCGAAATGCAGTGTAGAATGTCCACTTCCAGACAAAACGTTTTTTTATCTTCTACCATTTGCCATTTCAGAGTTCTGAGCAGTCAACGGCGGAGTGGGACCACAAACTACACCAGTAGGTTTACATACATGCTTCATTGTAGAGTCTTTTATTATGATAATGCAATTATTATTTTTGAAATATTTTTTTTTACAATTACACTCGACAACCTCAGGTTCAATTTGATATATGGCATGCATATGTAGCTATAGTAGAACCTAGACTAGAGCTGTTTGAAACTTCAACTGCGTCTCACGCAAATAGTAGTTTTCAGACAAGGGTACACATGGAGAACAAGCTTTATTTATCTTTTGATAGCTACATAACGAAACATGTTATCAACTCAGTTTATTTTTTCCATGAATCCATACATTCTAAAGTTCTTTTGATATATTCCGTGTTCATATAGGTCCAACAGAGAATTTTCAAAAAATAATAATGAAATGAATTGAAGTCAATGGCGGCATATACAATGGCAGGCTTGTGAATGGGGCCGGCAATGATAGAGTTAATTCTTCAAATGATTTCAAATTGTTTTCTTGGTATAGATCTCCCAAAATCTTTACACCCCGTTGATACCATGGGTCCCAGAGGAAGGGCTTTTTACCTATACAAAGTTTGGGATTTTGCCAGATGCCAGCTGACCAATGGAGAAGGGGATCGAACTTAAACATACAAGCTATTTTCCTCCAAACCCAGTGAATGTGAGACATAATCGGGTGTGATTTGCTAATTGAGTCCAGTTTAGTTGTGAGACATTCAATAGGCGCCAGAGGAGCACAAAGTGCGCTCTCAAGACTAAACCACGGCGGGGCCCTTTCCGGTGGAAGGGTCCATCGTACCATATGCCTCATGGTGAACGCATAGTGGTAGAGCAAGAGATTGGGTATACCCAGACCCCCTTTATCCACTGGCCTCTGCAGTTTTTAAGCTCATTCTTGGACGTTTGTTGTTCCATAAGAACTTATTACAAATTTGGTCAAATTGTTTGAAATAATGTAATGGAATCTTAACTGGGAGGGCCTGGAGCAGATAGTTGAGTCTCGGAGCACAGTTCATCTTAATAATGTTTGCCTTACCCCACATAGAAAGAAACAAAGAAGACCATCGTTCTACATCAGTCCGTATTTTGTCCAGGAGCGGTTCGAAGTTAGTTTTTACTAACTCCAATTTAGAAGGGAAGATTATGCCTAAATATTTTAGGCCCTTTTTAGGCCATTCAAATGAGCCCGCCTGAAACAATGATTTAGGACAATATGAAGTGAGTGGTAGGGCCTCAGATTTTGACCAATTTATCTTATAGCCTGATATGGATGAGAACCTATCAATAGTTTTAAATAGAGACGGAAGGGAATGCTCAGGATCTGAGACAAATAAAAGTATGTCGTCCGCGTACAACATTAATTTGTGGCATTTATTGTCAATTGTAATGCCCGGAAACGCCTGATCTTTGCGAATTGCAGCTGCTAGGGGTTCGAGGGCAATGGCGAATAACAGAGGTGAGGCCGGATCTCCCTGCCTAGTCCCCCTTCCCAGTTGGAACGGAGATGATATAATGCCATTGGTCAATACTGATGCAATAGGACGAGTGTAAATTAGTTTAATCCAATCAATGAATTTCTTACTAAAACCAAAACATTCCAGGGTGGAGAACAAGTATTGCCACTCCACCCTATCAAATGCCTTTTCGGCATCAAGAGAAATGGCCACCAAGGGGGAGGAGTCAGGTGAGTCGTCCTGAGTAGCCCACATAATGTCAACCAGTCGTCTAATATTATCCGACGAGAAGCGTGAGTGTATAAAGCCCACCTGGTCTGAGTGAATCAGCGACGTTATGACTTTATCTAGCCGGTTCGCTAATATTTTAGAGAACATTTTACTGTCGCATGAGGTCAGACTAATTGGCCTGTAATTCTTACATTCCAAGGGGTCCCGCCCTTTCTTAGGAATAAGTGTGATGACCGCTTCAGTCAGAGAAGGGGGAAGACTACCCGTTTTGAAAGCCTCGTTATATGTTTCTAAAAGTAATGGTGCTAGCTCCTCTGCGTAGGCCTTATACAACTCTGCAGTGTAACCGTCTAACCCTGGGGCCTTACTTGTGGGTAAAAGTGCTATAACATCTGTTATTTCTCTCACAGTGATGGGTAAATCAAGGCGCTTAACCTGGTCCAAAGAGAGTTTTGGTAAATCAAGGTCAGCCAAAAAAGATTTTTTTTTTCTCCCTGTTCTGCTACCGATTCAGAAGTATAGAGATGGTTATAAAAGCCTCGAAACGCAGAATTAATCCCCTTAGGGTCAGACACAAGGCACCCCTCGCCGTCTCTAATAGCGGGAATCACACTCATTGCCTCCCTTTGTTTAATATATCTAGCAAGTAATCTCCCATCCTTATCCCCTTCCTCAAAATATTTCTGCCTAGTCCGGAAAAGAGCAAATTCTGCTTTCTGTGTAACGATTGATATAGCACATTTAACATCACAACGTCAAAACAAACTTATCACAAGGTCAAAACAAACATTACAGTATTGATTGATTTATTGAAAGCATACAATACAATACATATAATACAATACATACAACACAATACAATACATTGCAATAAAATAAAAAAAATTGTAGTAGCACTTTAAAGTACACATGTATAGTATAACGTATAACATAGTATGTATAGTATAAAACTAAGATCATCATCTTCGACCATAACACTGATACACCCGCTCAGTCATTAAAGTTAGGTACTTCCAACTCAGACTACTCTCCGAAGTCAGCCGCCCCCTGCGCTCTGGAACAATCTACCTTTCCCTATTCGTTCTGCCCAGTCCATCGATGTGTTCAGATCATTATTGAAAACCCACCTTATTTCATTGGCTTTTAATTGCACTTGATTGTCTTATATGAGTTTTATGATGTCCTTATTTGTCTGTTGATGTTCTGTTTGTTGTTTTTGACCTGTACAGCACTTTGGTCAGCTTTTGTTGTTTTAAACGTGCTATATACATATTGATTGATAATATGTAACATAGTATAGTATGTATAGTTTACATATATAGTTTCATTATATAGATACTCCACTGTTACGTCCTTAGCTTACGCATGTTCTTGATAACTACTTTTATATTTGTGATGTATGCCATGCTTTTTGTCATTGCTTAATGTAAATCGCTCTGGACTAAGCAATGGGTTGGTTGTTTTTTTAGGGGAGTAGGTCAAATCAAAATGTGGAAAGTGGAAGTTTTTCATTTGGGGGAAATGTGTACCAGTAAGTGCAACAAATAACTGGTTTGATTTGACCTATGTGGCACCAGAGCTCGCCATCGGCGTGACAATGAACAAAGTTAATCCGAACCTATGACATCTCTGGCGTCCACCATTGGGCAGGTGATGTACAGGTTGACAGTCAAGTGTATTTATAATACACATTTAAAACCAACCCAAAGCGTTTTCCAAAGGACTACACTAACATGTAGACATAAATCTATTCACAGAGTAGTACAAAAAAAAATGTTGCGGTGATTAAGTTGTTATTATTAGTCCTGCAGTCAATACACTAGTCATGTTCAGAGGATAATACACAATACACAGGATTGTGGTAGCTGTAGTACATACGCAGCACTACAGACTGTAGACATTAATGTGGTCTGGAGATGTACATGTGATCCAACAGCGTGTTCTTGTCTGTGGTCGCCTCCTTGATGAGTTGTGCATATCCTCTGGAGTCTAGCAGCCTGCTTATGGGCCCACTTTTGAAGTAGATCTTCATTAAAATCTCCACAGAGTACGATGGGATGGTGGTCCATAATTTCTAAGCCGTCCAGGAGGGCCTTCAGGTTGTCCAGGAACGGGTCACCGTAACGTGGTGGTCTGTACACCGCAGCGATCAGAAGCTTGACAGGGGACTCGATCTTGACGACCACAAACTCCATGTTTGTCACATTGAAAATCCACGGCCTTTCACTAGCTTGGAAATGGTCCTTCACATACACAGCCACACCGCCGCCGTTCTGTTCTGCACGGTCAGGGTTGCTTGCGTATGACACGTGTCTGTTGCGGCTGAACATGGTGTAGCCATCCAATTGCAGACCGTCATCCACAACAGAGCCAGTGAGTTTCTGTCAAGAACAGGACATCTGCAAGTGGCAATTCGTGATGTTGCCTGATGTCCTGAATGTGAGCCCGTAAGCTTTGCGTGTTGTGATGGACAATCGTCAGCGTTTGCGCTTGGCCCATCCTCTCTCGAAAATTCAACAGTGGCATGACACTGTCCAGTGAGGCGGTCTTCATGGATTCCACGGCGGCTGTGATTTCCGGATCAGTGTAGATTTTCTTCTCATCAAAGTCGATGATGTGCAATCCTTGCAATGCCGTTGTCCTACTGAGGGCAACGTAGGCCATGCCTGGTTGGAAGACCCGTTTCAGGGAAACCACTGCGGATTGCATAGTCATCCCTTGGACTTTGTGAGCTGTGCAAGCATATGCCAACTTGATGGGAAAATTGCCTGCGAATCACTTTCTGGTCGCTCAGGTATTCCTCCATCCTTATGATGTGCACTTGCTTAGCGCCAGGGGTAGTTCTGCGATATTTCAGCCCGGCATCAGGCTTGTCTAGCAGAAGCCAAAGCTTGGCTACCGTAGTGCCGTCCTGGTTCACCAGATACTCGACACTATCGATCTTGCCAAATGTCCCGTTGACAAGTCCATCTTCCACATCTATGTTCCTGATGATCATGACAGGGGCGCCTTCCGCAACTTGCAAATTGTCAACAGGCTCTGTTAAGACGAGTCATCTGGTGATTCCGCTCATCTCTCCTGTAGTCTTCTGCAGGTATGTCAACGATGTGGGTGTGGAGCTCAGACAAGGACTTGTTGTTGTGTGCCGCAACTTCTTTGTTGGTTGCGAAGATGTGCACAACATCCTTGGGACAAAGGTGACGCTCAGTCACTCTCTGAGCAAGGAGATCTTTGTCTGCAACACTCAGCGGATCCTTCTTCCCTTTGACTCTCAGCCGATTGAGAAGTTCTGCGTAGGGCACATCATCTTTCTGTCGCATGATCTCCCTGTCAACGTGATCACCTGAAAGTGTTCGTGCAAAAGGTCCGGTGTGCATTCCTCGAGCACGCAGAGCGGTTTCCCTTGTGACGTTGGAGGGAGCTGGTAAAAGTCACCTACTGCAAGCACAGACGTGCCTCCGAATGGCATCTTGCTGCCTTTAATCTCTTGCAGTCTCCAGTGGACGAAGGCAAACAAGTATTTGGAAATCATCGACACCTAATCAATGACGATGATCTGCGCATTCCCCAGCTTCGCTTGCACGTCATCCAATCTATTTCCCAAGCCTGTGTAGGGGGGTTTGAGGCTTCTTGGAAACTTCAACAGGGAGTGCAGAGTGTTCCCTGAGATGTTGTATGCTGCAGTTCCAGTGAACGCAGACAGCAGCACTGTGGGCGTAGATGGATCAGTGTCTTCAAACAGTCTGGGGAGTCGACGGGTAATTCTTGTTGCCTCACCGTAGACGCACCTTATCAGGTGTGATTTGCCAGTTCCAGCACCTCCAGTGACAAAGTAAAAGAACGGGTCGGGGTTCTGCTCGTTCACGTACAGAGTGAAAGATGGAGGCTTGTGTCTGGTTGAGGTTTCGACACATAGTGAGCAGATGATCCAGGCTCACCTGTGGGGCCGATACAGCAACATGTGCAATATTAGGCACCTCTTGAGCACTGAACTCTGGCACATCGTCTCGTTCCTCATCATCCAGCGGAATTTCATCTTGTTGGGCAAGACATTCCAATCGGTCGAGCTCATTCTCTGCTGCAATGTCGGCCCACGCGTCTTCAGCAGGGCCATTCTTCAGGAACTCCTCCATGGCTTCTTCGATCGATTCACTGTGTTTCTCGTTCCTAGCAACAATTATATTGGCTCCCCAAACCTCATCTGTTCCAGGTAATCTCACAGACGCGTTGTGGTAGAACTCTGTGTAGGAGGGGAAGGTTTCGGTTTTCAGCGATGTTTGGTAGCGATGGGGAAGGTAGACTTTAAGCAGGGTGCCATAGTATTTTTCGGGTTCCTTCTGTTCCGAAGATTTCGCATATCTGATGACTGCGGTGTAGTCAACCTTTTTGCGCTTCCTCATGGTTCCCATGTTGTCGGAGAGCTTTGCGCAATCCTGCTGTGTAGCTTCGTCACCGTACACAACCCTGTAGTCGGATGCAAATTCAGCTAGACACATGTTGTCAAACTCGGGGGATTTGGGTCTGGCATTGTATCTGTCCAGATATCCTGTCATCCATACGTGTTCTGAATCGTCTGGTCTTTTCTGCAGCGTGCTGAGCGGGAGGCTCATTCTCATGGCATTGTCATCCGTGGGGAGGAAGATAACTTGCCGGGAGCATTTCTTCAAATGCAAACTGCAAGTCCGGGTGACTGCCTCCTGTGCGCTAACCTGTCTGTTTTTGACATAGGAGTGAACCAGTTGGTTCATTGCATCTCTCTCGCTCACTTTCGTGGGGTCTATTCCAACCACTACTTGCTTGAGAAGTTCGCCCATCTCACTTTCCGCCTTGGATATGTAGGACAGCATGTAGGAGATGCAGACATAGTGGTCCAGCACAAACTGGATATCCATGTTCGCATTCCAGGCCTTCAGTAAAACTGGGTTGTAGTCCTTCACTCCACGCTTCATCAAGAGGACATGTGTCTTCTTCATGTCTTCAAGAGAGTCATTGTACTCTTCCTGAGTCAAATTGCACTTTTCCAGCAAGTCCGCTAGGTCAGTCACTTCTGATGTGCCATCAATCAGCATATCAAACAGTGGTTTGAGTTTGGCCATAGCAGCTTGTGTCTGTGCCGTCCGTTTTTTGCCTAAGCCTTTTGCACCGTCCTTTGCCTCCTTTCTTGCACTCTTATTTGCTGCATCATTTCCAGCCGTTGCGCCATCATCCAAATCTTTTTCAAGTTCTTCCTGAATTGGATCAACTGGCTTCGGGTTTGTGATCCACGTTTTGTCCACTGGTGGTTTTGGGAATCCAAACCTGCATGTCTTGTGACCTTTCCTACACGATTTGGTATGGTTTCTGCTGTGCATCTGAACCTCTGTGACAATTTTGTAGAGTATGGGATCTTCGTTCGGATCAGGCAGCTGGCACTTAATGTAGCGGTCTGCAAACTCGCAAATCTTCTCGTCCGAGTCTTCTCCATATATGGGGGTGTCGGCTATCCACATTAAACAATGTAGGTGAGGCGAACCTCTTGCTTGGTATTCCACGCGATAGAACCAATCGATGCCGCGTCCAATTGGAAGAGCCTTATCCCACAGCACGTTTCTATAATACGAACTAACTCGCTTGTCAAACATGCGCATGGTCGTCACTGCATTGCTTCTGAGGATGTCGCATTTGTCATTCCAGTCCAGCTTGTCGAAGTCCACTATTTGGCCTTGCTGTGCTTTGATTGCCTTTATAACCTCCGGCCATCTGAACTCTGCAGCACTTATGGTCAAAAAGAAGGTGGGTGGACCTATCTGACGGACCATGGCAAACAAATCCAACATGGTCTTCTGCCAGTAAGCTGGAGTCCCCCTCATTGGCGACATGAATCTTGTTGCGTCAAGGTTTTTGACCTGTCGCTCGACTTCAGACTTGTTCTGCAACATCTTGTTGTTGATCCGGCGACCATCTTTGGTTTTGGGTTTGCCTTTTCTCAATTGGATTGAGATGGTGTTTTTTGCCAAGTGTGTCTCTGAGACAAAGAAGAGATAGGTTTGGTCTCTTGCAAAACGTGCGTCAGCACCGAAAGGTTTCGCGTTGAAGTACCTGCTTGGGGACAGTTTGACCCTTCTCTTCCGATCAAACGTGTTCTCTCCAGTGGGAAACAATGTAGGGAAGGCCTTTGCTTCGAGGTTAGGGACTGTGCTGTAGCTGACATGCTTGTTTCCTTCCGCTGGGGCTATGGTGAATATGCCATCATGTCCTGCCCAATGTCGTCCGGTTGCAGGCAACTGTCTAGGCCATGTCCAGGTCTCAGCACATCTTGCTCATCCTCAGCACTGGGTGGATGCTGATCCACTGTCTGTGATGAGTCGAGAGCTTCCGTAGAATCAGCCACTTCCATCATTTCGGCCTCATCACAACTGTCCATGCCGTCATCTGTGGCCGTCTGTTCAGAAGCGGGTAGTTCTTCAAGCTGGTCTACCACAGCTTCACCACTGATGGCGTCCTCGTCTCGGATTGTGATGTTCCTGTAGTCGGGGTGTGTCTCGATGAGTTTCCTCAGAGCCAAAACTACATTCCTCACATTGACAGTGTGAAACAAATGATGGCCTTTGTACCGCAGACGTCGCTTCAGCTTCACTCTGTACAAACCAGATGAGTCGAGCATTCTGGGTAAGGCGTTTATGGTGGTTTCCACGTTTGATGGTACACACACCACAGCACCATGTACAGCTCCTTGTTTGCCTTTAGGGAGAGTGAGAATCTTGGCAAATGGGATGTCTAATGCTGTCATTTGTCTTTCCAGAACATTCAGTTGGCAAAGCTCTGGAGGAATGGCTGCTAGCTCCAAGTTGTTTGCAACAGCTATGTCTGGCATTCTTCCTGATAATACAATTCTCTTACAGCATTTACATATTGTGGTGTCTCAGTTGTTAGTTATCACCCAATATGCAAGCGCCGCTCTGGAGAGAGAGGGAGACAGAGAGCGCCAATAAGCCGCCGCCCTTTAGGTCGGGTGATTGACAGCAGGTACATCCCTCATCATCAACTCAGACAACTAGGAGCACCTGCATTCATTAGCGCACCTGAGCAAAGCAGTATAAAGGGGTGAGCTCTCTGTCTCTCTAACAGATCCACTCTCCAGAGACGAGGCGAGGCTGAGGGCAGAAGCATTGGGCGGTAAGCTAAGACACCACTATTTCAAATAGCATTCTATGATATATGATGAAATCCTTAGACTGACGAGTGTATTCTCTGTATCTCACTCGCAGGCAATATACCGGGCACGCACTCCGTGGCCGAAAGGCTTGTGCATGAAACCGGCTAGAAACAAGTGACCATCGGCCTATGGAAATGGAAGGGCAGCAACCAGAGTACAGGAGTATGGAAAAGGAGTAGAAATACGACCCCAGTACACAGCGTATACGGAAGGAGTACATCTACTCAAGTACAGGCTGAGTAGAAATACTTATCCCTCTGAAACCCCCTTTTGAGGGCACATATTGACTGTTATCCATCTGTCTGGCTAGACCTGTTGATACCCCCCTGTGGGAGAAGAGGAACTGAGATTAAGAGCTACTATAGGCCTGAAACTATCTGTGTAAATCCCGTATACTCACCTGTGGAATCCCTTTCAGGAATACTTACCCGAGCCCCCGGGGAAAGTAATCCAAACCTACCTGTGACGTCCAGCGACGAAGTCCAGCGACGAAGATCCTTCTATTAACCTAGAAATGAACGTGTGTTGAAACTTACCTTTGACTGCATTCCCCTGCAAAGAAAAAGAGGCAAGTTAATTTCTGATTTCTGATTCCTGATTTATATCCAATAAATGCCATAGTGAATGGGCAAACCTGACTCTCTGCTCCTGAGTTGTGTATCAGTCGCCACATATGGTGGAGAAAGCGGGCACGACTGATTCACGCTGAAACTCACGCATTATGGAGCATAATAATGCGATCGCGGTTCTCCTGCACAACCAGGCAGAACTACAAGCACACATGATAGAGCTAGGGAGACAGGGCACCAGGAACAATGACCAGCCACGACCACCAGGGGTCGTAATCACCAAGCTCTCCCCCGAGGATGATGTCATGTGGAAAAGTGGACCACATCGCCTGTGCCTGCCCAGAGAGGGCAAGAGGAAATGAAGTGATAATGGCATCAGAGACCCCCCGCCCCTGCCTACATACTAGCCACCAACGAGGCCTACAATTCAGCCTGCCAGTGAAGATCAATGGACGAGACACCCAGGCGATGCTAGACTCAGGAAGTGCTGTGACGCTGGTACGAGCGGACCTGGCGGGGTCCCCCTCGGGAGAAACCATACCAGTGACCTGTGTACATGGAGATGTGCATCACTATCCAATAGCCACACTGAGGATCCAGACCCCACGGGGCGATGCCGTGGTAACCGCAGGGGTGATACCCAGGCTCCCCGTGCCTCTCCTCATCGGATACGACTGCAGCCTCTACGATCGATACTGGCACCCTGGCATGAGAAGCGGCCCGCCGCGCAGACGACGCCGACCGCACATCCGACGCCCGCCGGCCGCCCCACGGGCCACCTTCCCTACGTTTGGCGAAGTGGAACCCCCGGCAGAAACAGACAGCAACGCAGCTAATGCAGAGACGAGCGGTTCTGACACGTCGCTCCCTGGCGAGGGGGAGTTCCCACCTGGGGAGGTGAGGGTCTTGCCCCCCCCCCCGGACACCGAAGAGACGTTCGCCGAGTTCCCCGAGGCCAACGACAGCCCCACCCCAGGACGTGGAGAGTTCGCTACCCTCCAATGGGAAGACCCCAATCTGAAAGGCGCTTGTGAGCAAGTGAAGGCCATAGACGGCAAACTCTGCGACAGGATACGCCACGACATACAGACAGAGGCGGGACTGACGGCAAACGCGAAGAAATGCCAACTCGGCCTGACGGAGACCGACTACCTGGGGCACACCATAGGGAGAGGCTGTATTAAACCCCAGACGAGGAAAGTCGAGCGCATCCGCAACTGGCCGCAGCCCATGACCAAGAAGCAAGTGAAATCGTTTCTGGGACTCATGGCGTACTACCAGAAGTTCATAAAGGGCTTCTCGACGATCGCAGCCCCCCTGTATGAACTGACATGGCAGAAACGGCCAAACCATGTGAAATGGACCCCCGAGGCAGAAGAGGCATTCCAGCGCCTGAAGGCAGCGCTATGCACGGAGTCGGTGTTGAGGGCACCCGACTTCGCGCGGCCATTTGTTCTGTACACCGACGCCTCCGGCACGGGCCTAGGCGCGGTGTTAGCCCAGGAGATTGAAGGAGACGAGCACCTCGTCACCTTCATCAGTAGGAAGCTCCTGGACCACGAGAAGAACTATGCCACAGTGGAAAAAGAATGCCTGGCCGTGAAATGGGCGATCCATCACCTCCGATACTACTTGTTGGGACACCAGTTCACGGTCATCACTGACCATGCCCCCCTGAGATGGAAGGCCAGCAACAAGGATACGAATGCCCGAGTGACAAGATGGTTCCTAGAACTACAGAACTACAAGTTCAAGGTGGAACATAGGCCAGGCCGTAACAGCCCCCATGCTGACGCACTGTCTAGACAGTATGAAGAACCCGGGGAAAGCCCGGGCCCCAAGCAGAATCTAAGTGGAGGGGTATGTGGTGTCTCAGTGATTAGTTATCACCCAATATGCAAGCGCCGCTCTGGAGAGAGAGGGAGACAGAGAGTGCCAATAAGCCGCCGCCCTTTAGGTCGGGTGATTGACAGCAGGTACATCCCTCATCATCAACTCAGACAACTAGGAGCACCTGCATTCATTAGCGCACCTGAGCAAAGCAGTATAAAGGGGCGAGCTCTCTGTCTCTCTAACAGATCCACTCTCCAGAGACGAGGCGAGGCTGAGGGCAGCAGCATTGGGCGGTAAGCTAAGACACCACTATTTCAAATACCATTCTATGATATATGATGAAATCCTTAGACTGACGAGTGTATTCTCTGTATCTCACTCGCAGGCAATATACCGGGCACGCACTCCGTGGCCGAAAGGCGCGTGCATGAAACCGGCTAGGAACAAGTGACCATCCGCCTATGGAAATGGAAGGGCAACAACCAGAGTACAGGAGTATGGAAAAGGAGTAGAAATACGACCCTGCAAAGATTCCCCTGCAAAGAAAAAGAGACAAAGTTAATTTCTGATTTCTGATTCCTGATTTATATCCAATAAATGACCTAGTGAATGGTCAAACCTGACTCTCTGCTCCTGAGTTGTGTATCAGTCGCCACATATGGTGGAGAAAGCGGGCACGACTGATTCAAGCTGAAACTCACGCATTATGGAGCATAATAATGCGATCGCGGTTCTCCTGCACAACCAGGCAGAACTACAAGCACACATGATAGAGCTAGCGAGACAGGGCACCAGGAACAATGAACAGCCACGACCACCAGGGGTCGTAATCACCAAGCTCTCCCCCGAGGATGATGTCATCGCCTACCTGGACCTGTTCGAGCGCACGGCCACCAGAGAGAGATGGCCAGAGGCAGAGTGGGGCGCCATATTGACACCGTTCTTATCCGGAGAAGCACAACTGGTATGTAGAGACCTACCTATTGATGAAGCAGAAGATTATCAAGCGTTGAGACATGCTATACTTGTTAGGTCAACCCCAATTCCACTCCAAAATGACATGCAAGGAAACAACTCCAATATCCAACTCAGGTCAACTTTTATTTTCCAACTTTTTTATCCACAGTTGCTTGGTTTGTTGACTGGTTGGTATCTTCAATTAGGTTGAAAACCTTTGAAAACAAAGAAATAAGGTTTAACAACAATGTCAAACAATCAAGACATCAAAAACAAACATCTTTTCAAAACAATAGGTTCTCTTTTAAACATGCTTGATTTTAAACATTAAATATATTTTTAACTAATCACATGTCTTTAACTATTAGTGTTTTAACAATAAAGTGTTTTACACTAAATTAAGTCTTAAATTAACTTATTTAAGTCAACGTTTTAATCAAAATATTAAAGTCATTTTAATTCAAACATTTCAGGTTACTGTAACCTTTAAGCTTGAAACAAGCATTTTAAATGTAATAAGTATTTAGGGGGAAACTGAACTTTGAGCTTGTAGATCAGCTCTAAGCCAACTAGGCATTTAACATACCTTTAAACATGGTAAATTGTCCAGTTTTAGTAGTTCTTTAAATTCTTAAGTAATGCAAATAAGGTTAACATCTTTAACTTTGTCCAAATTGCCTTTTCTAAATTCAAACAAATAAAATCCAAACTCAAACAAATTGAGGCTATACTGCAAGTTCCAAACTGAAAGTTACTTAATTCTACACACAATTAGCCTATTAGGCCAGACTTTTAACCACATTAAGCACAAAGTAAGTAGAACAAACATAACCGACCATTGGCGTCTTTGGAGGTAGAGCTCATGGGTAGACCTTCATCTTTGGTAGTCTGATATTTGTTTGACAGCCACCACCAGCAGCCTTTAACAGGTGTTCAATCAGGCAAATGAGCACCAGCAGCCATCTTGCAGCTGATGCACTCTGGGAGATGTAGTTGTCTGAGAGGTCTGAGGTGTCTTGTAGAAGATCCAGCTCCATTTATGAGATTCATGCTCCATTTATGAGTTTTAACTCAACACCTCCCACTTGAGCTCCTGGGTTTTCAACCACAGAGAGGTCACTCAAGTCCTTCACGCCTCTGTTGTTCTTCAGTAGGAAGTAGAATGACCAGCCGTCTGACATCTCTATGCGGATTTTTTTTTTTTTTCACCGTTTGCTCTTGTGGGCTTTCCTTTGCCGTTTGCCTTTGTGATGGTAACAGGTTAGCTGGGAAAGGTCCTCACAAGCACATCTCTTACGATGCCTTTGTTGTCGGCATGCTTTCCCACATACTTCCTGATTCTGGCTGCGAAGACTGCTCCACAGATCTCAGCTTTTACAGCTTCTCCCTTTTGATCCAGAGGTGTCAGTTTGGCTTTTGATTCCCACCGTAAGTACATCACAGCTCCAAAGGTTTTGTCACTTCCATCAGAGAATGTGATGCCCCAAGGGTTTCTTTTCCAGTCAGCTGGTGTGAGGCTTCTGTAGAATTTCACCTGACCAAGCTGCACATATTCTTCAAAAAGCTGTATGGCGTCTTCCCTGATGCTTTCCGAGAGTGGTTGGTCCCAGGTTTCTTGGGTCAGCTTGCCACCTCCTCCCTCCTGGAATGCCTTTCTGACAAAAATTGCTCCCTTCTGTTTGACCGGTGCTACTAGGCCAATTGGGTCGTACAGCCCAGCTACTTGGCTTAAGAGAGCCCTTCTAGTCAGTGGATTTGGTGTTTCGGTTCTCACCTCTTCTTTGAGAAGATCTTTGCCAACTCTCATTTTTTTCTTCCTTTTGGAGAAGTTAACCGAGGTTAACATGTAGAGCTTGTCTTTGTCCACTTGGTAGCCGATGCCCAGGGCTTTGTTGTCTTCTTCCCTCATTTGATTTGGGAGAATGAAGGTTTTCCCTTGTTCCTCTTTTAGGACTTCTTTGTCTGTTCCTTTCCTCCCACTTTGCCCTGACCGGACCCATGGTTTGAGGAAGAAGCCTCCAGCTTCCAAAATCTCTTCAACTTTTGCAGTGATTTTGTTGAGTCGATCCAGGTCATTGTGGGAGGTCAAGAGGTCATCCACATAACTGTCCTCTTCAATGACTCTGCGTTCATCTTCCAAGTGAACAAAGCTGGGCAGGCTTGCTGTTTCCCTCATAGCCAACTGAGCGATGCAACCAGCAGGTTTGTCCCCGATGTTGACTCTGGTGATTGCATATTCACTGATCTCCTCTTCTGGGCTGTCTCTCCAGAGGAATCTGTGTAGATGCATCTCACGCTGCTCCAGCCACACAGAGTTGTACATCTTCTTTATGTCTCCTAGAGCTGCATGCACACCTTCTCTGAACCGTAGAAGTACAGCTCTAATAGGGTTGAGTACATCTGGTCCCTTAAGAAGAATATCATTCATGCTCACGCCTTTGTATTTCTGGCTGCTGTTCCATACAATACGAACTGGTGTTGTCACTGAATGAGGGTTTGGTGCCACCAGGTGGCTCACATACCACACTGGTCCATCCCACTTGTCAATGATTCCATTGGTGAGTTTTATGGCTGCTCCTCGTTCGACCATTTCATGGATCTGGCTTGCATATGCGACTTTCCAGTCTGGCTCTTTGCTCAGTTGCTTCTCCATCCTTAAGAAACAAGCCTGGACTGCACTTTTGTTGTTGGGGAGAGAGGCAGGATCTACGGTCCAAGGATATTTTGCATCCCAGTGTGGAGATGGGGTGTGAGCATCCTCCTTCTTGTAGGCGAGGCCTCCTTTAATGATCTTATACTCTCTCTCCTCTGCCAGGGTCATTTATTTTCCTCCTGGTGGACAGTTTCCCCATCGACATCCTCCACATCTTGGCTCACATGCAGCTCCGATGCTGTCCCAGTGCCGCCACTCAAGGAACTCACGGTTACTGGCAACTGTGAATGTGGTCTGAGCATCATCCTTCCCTGGATCTGAGATCTCTTGATATTTGACTGCTGCTGTTCTCATGGAGCGAGCAAAGTGGGTTCTTGATCCGTATGCTTCCACGTCCACCTCTTCATGCAGATCAGGATGTGCTCCGCCCACTGTCTTCCCCAGTGGACTCTCCCACAAGACAAGGTCTCCAATTACTTTTACTCTCTGGGGAGCGAGTCTTCCCTCTCGGTGGCTTATGAGTAGCTCAACCTCTTCTGGCCTTTCCAGCTCTTCAAGCTTGACCTCCGGGAAGAATCTCTGCAACCTCTCTGGTTGAATCACTTGATGGACCTTGGCTATTTCATCCAAGCCGTAGCAGACCAGTTCATGAGCTCTTTCAGTGCCTTTAGGAGTCTTCACTCTAACCTTGAGGAGGTATCTCTGAGTGTCCACCTTCAAGGTTATCTTCTCTCTTCTCAACCCCAGTCTATCGGCAGCCTTATGGGTGATGTAGTTTGTATCGGACGCCAGGTCAATCAATGTCCCAATCTTTTGACCAGCATTTGCAGTGACTTTCATCAGCATCATGATGACAGGAAGCTCGGAGAGACCATTTCTTTGCAGTAGTTCAGACTGGCCTGAGGTTTTGAGTGACACTGTGGTTTTGTTGGTAAAAGCCCTTCTGCCTCGATCTGCCATTTCTGGGGAGAGTTCAGACAAGAACGACTCTTGTTCCTCTGTGAGTTTGCTTTTGTTGCTGTCTCTTGGTCCCCTTCTCTCTTCCCCTCGTGGCTTGACTTCTCCTTTTGGGCAGAGGATATAATGGTGGTCTGCGGCATTTCCTCCCTTCTTACAGTCTGCATTTCTGCATAGGAAAGTGTCTCTGCAGTATGCATTTCCGTCATGGCATCCGAGGCATTTCCTGCATGCTCCCAGCTTCTTCAAGGCAGCCGTCTTCTCTGATAGCTCCAGTCCCTTGAACTTCCGGCAAAAGAACAATTTGTTGTTATGTCCACTGTCACCACAGACAACACATCCGCCAAGCTCTTGTCTCCTTGTGTTCTTTGTCGAGGCAAACTTTCTTTCACTCTTCTTGTCCGAGCGATCTGGCTTGTCGGTCTTCTCCACAATTCGGAGTTGTTCAAGCCTCTCCAGTATGTCTTCCTGGTTCTTCAAATACTTCAAGAGCATGTCAAAATGGTTCTCTGCTGTGACATCGTTCCTGGGATCTACCATGAACATCAACCAGTCTCTTTTGATAAAGTCAGGCAACTTGCTCTCAATCGATTTGATCACAAGTGGGTTATTTATGGCCCCAGAGTTCCCCAATTCAGTGAGATCTGACTCAGAGCCTTCTCCACAGTTTGTATGAGGTCGATGACCTCTCTTGGCTGGTGCCCTTTTGCATGTGGTATCTTGTCGAGCTCTTCTAGGATTTCGACAGTGATGCTTGATTTGTTGCCATGCCTGTTCTCTAAGACTCTGAATATGTCTTTGGCTGTAGTGTAGGTAGAAAGTCTAAGGTCTTTGGAGATGTTCTCCTCCACACTCTCCAAGAGCTGAATCTTTTTTACTTCAGGGGATCCGGATGGCTCTCCCAGCCTTTGCAGGCTTTCCCAATCTTTCCTCCATCGGTGATATTCCCTCTTTTCGCCAGAGAAGGTAGGTAGGGTGGTTGGCTTTATCCTCACCATTGGTGTTGTCGGATGGGGTGGTATGACTCTTGTGCCTTGCTCAGCAATCCTCAGGCTGCGTGCCTCTGCAAACTGAGGTTTCCTCATCTTCAACCTGAGAATGGTTTCTCCTAGGCCCTCGAGCCTCGCATTCACTCCATCAATGCTTTCCACAGGTATCCATTTCTCCCACGTGGACATAGCAGAGATGGCCTCATCTCTCATCTCATCTGAGAGGGTCAGGTGCTCTTCATAGCACTCGAAAGATTCACTTTTTACTGGCACATGTCCTGCTGCGTCACTTGCTCTCTCAGCTCCAGCAATAGCAGTTTCCAGCTCATATCTTCCATATTTGGACCACAGGGTTGACTGCACAATGTCTTTGATCTCTGCCATCTTTGTTTCGGCTTTTCTTGAAGTATTTTTGAGGTCGTCCTCTTGCTGCTCGTTAAGCTCTGCCTTTTCGTCCTCAGTTTTAACTTCAGCCCAAGCCTGAAATCATCATTTGTCTCAAGCACTGCTCTATGACAGAGTGAGAGTGTGCTGAACTCATCAATCAGCTCAGCATGGCGTCTGCTCCCCTGGAAATGTGGTTGGCTTGTTTGGTGAAGCGGCTCTTTGCCGTGGTCCTCTCCTTCTTTAATTCTTTGACCGTCTCCACTTCAGCCATCTTTATCCTTCCGTGTCAGCAGTATCAGGTCGAAGCCGTTCATCCTCGTCCTCCAGCTGCTAGCACTTGGTTTTCAACTGTAGGTCAACCCCAATTCCACTCCAAAATGACAACAACTCCAATATCCCAGGTCAACTTTTTATAACTCAGGTCAACTTTTTTATCCACAGTTGCTTGGTTTGTTGACTGGTTGGTATCTTCAATTAGGTTGAAAACCTTTGAAAACAAAGAAATAAGGTTTAACAACAATGTCAAACAATCAAGACATCAAAAACAAACATCTTTTCAAAACAATAGGTTCTCTTTTAAACATGCTTGATTTTAAACATTAAATATATTTTTAACTAATCACATGTCTTTAACTATTAGTGTTTTAACAATAAAGTGTTTTACACTAAATTAAGTCTTAAATTAACTTATTTAAGTCAACGTTTTAATCAAAATATTAAAGTCATTTTAATTTAAACATTTCAGGTTACTGTAACCTTTAAGCTTGAATAAGTTAGGAAACAAGCATTTTAAATGTAATAAGTATTTAGGGGGAAACTAAACTTTGAGCTTGTAGATCAGCTCTAAGCCAACTAGGCATTTAACATACCTTTAAACATGGTACATTGTCCAGTTGTAGTAGTTCTTTAAATTCTTAAGTAATGTAAATAAGGTTTTAACATCTTTAACTTTGTCCAAATTGCCTTTTCTAAATTCAAACAAATAAAATCCAAACTCAAACAAATTGAGGCTATACTGCAAGTTCCAAACTGAAAGTTACTTAATTCTACACACAATTAGCCTATTAGGCCAGACTTTTAACCACATTAAGCACAAAGTAAGTAGAACAAACATAACCGACCATTGGCGTCTTTGGAGGTAGAGCTCATGGGTAGACCTTCATCTTTGGTAGTCTGATATTTGTTTGACAGCCACCACCAGCAGCCTTTAACAGGTGTTCAATCAGGCAAATGAGCACCAGCAGCCATCTTGCAGCTGATGCACTCTGGGAGATGTAGTTGTCTGAGAGGTCTGAGGTGTCTTGTAGAAGATCCAGCTCCATTTATGAGATTCATGCTCCATTTATGAGTTTTAACTCAACAATACTAGCCAGTCAGGGAGACAGCCTGCCTGGCCGGGCACAGAAATTCCATGATTGGTCGTATGACACCGCACTACCCCCCCGAGCCCAAGTGGCGGCGCTGTCGCGCATCTCCAACCGATGGCTGGGGAACCACGGTAAGCTCTCCGCCCCTGACAGAGCCACCATTGACAAATGTATTAGATAATTGCCGCCCGATGCCCGTAAATACGCTGCACAAGTATGCCCATCTACAGTAGAGAGATTAAGTGAATTGCTTGAGAATTGGCAAGTAGCATGTGAGTTAATGAAACCTTCCCGCACAGAGAAGAAGACGTGTGATGACCGGCCGGGACGGAGTAGGAGGAAGACCCCGAGCCCCGGCCCCCCCACTCAGCCCCGGGACCGTGGCCCCGCCCGCAGTGAGCAGACCCGCCACTGCTACGTATGTGGAAAAGTGGACCACATCGCCTGGGCCTGCCCAGAGAGGGCAAGAGGAAATGAAGTGATAATGGCATCAGAGACCCCTCGCCCCTGCCTACATACTAGCCACCAACGAGGCCTACAATTCAGCCTGCCAGTGAAGATCAATGGACTAGACACCCAGGCGATGCTAGACTCAGGAAGTGCTGTGACGCTGGTACGAGCGGACCTGGCGGGGTCCCTCTCGGGAGAAACCATACCAGTGACCTGTGTACATGGAGATGTGCATCACTATCCAATCGCCACACTGAGGATCCAGACCCCACGGGGCGATGCCGTGGTAACCGCAGGGGTGATACCCAGGCTCCCCGTGCCTCTCCTCATCGGATACGACTGCAGCCTCTTCGTTCGTTACTGGCACCCTGGCATGAGAAGCGGCCCGCCGCGCAGACGATGCCGACCGCAAAATTGTGTGCAAATTGAGACGGCCATACAGATAGACATGTGGTTGTGTCTGGGGTATTGTTGTGGAAAAGGAAAATGTTTAGGAATAGCAAAAGAGTGGCCTGTTGTCAGGTCTTACATTCCTATAGAGGAGGAAAGGAGTTAATGGTTAGGAGGTCCGGGATCACCTGAAGCTAGGGAAAAATACATATAGGTACACATAGAGGATAGGTCGAAGGAGGACCGAGTGCGATCGTGTGGTCCAGGAAAGCATGCAAAATCCATGCATTCGTGATTCCGTGAGGAAGACCATTTAGTGTTTTTTCTGTTTAGGTTTAATTAGAAGGTTCTGAAGGTCGCTCAGCTCCGCGTTTTGGCACGGAGTAACGCATGGCGGGTATCGTACTATTAGACAAGGTTTCGCAGAGCTGGTGACCCACAGACCTCATTTAGAGACCGAATGGGTGACAATGTGAGACTTCATCATCAGCAGTTTCTCTCCGTCTCGAAACATTTCTGGGCCATACAACTGGACGCTTCACTCAAGAGAGTGGCCTCACGTGGGATAGTACCAAGTTCCCGTGTGTGAAGTCTCGAACCAATGGGTTTATTGTGGCGTGTATTTGGAGGGTTATTGAGGGGGAAGATGGGTACAAGCCCGAGCCCTAGGTAACGCGGAGATGACCGAACGACATGCCGCGGCGAGGACAGGACAAGACGAGACAGGACAAGACACAAGACATGGGTCAGACGGTGAGAGGCAGAAGGTCTGGACTGTTAAGGTCATAGAAGTGTACATCGCGTCGGTTGTGGTGTTATGAGGAGGGTTAGTGGTTACCGAATGACTAAGGCGGTCATGTGATTTAAAGTCTACGGAGTCGCGACACACTCTTGCTCGCGGTTATGTTTAGGTGAAATGTAGAGAGAGGTTATAGTAACTACAGTCAGGTTGGGTTTAGGTAGAAGTTTTTAGGGTCGGATTCGTCGAAGACCTCACCAGAGGCCATGTCGGGGTGAGAGGCGGCGACAGGTTGCACGCGTGCCAGGCACACGTGTGACAGACGGAGACCGACAACTCACCTCGGAGGCAGGAGAAGCCCGGGTCCACTCGGATCACAGCGGGACACGTGGGAAGGACCAGAACACGCTCTGGCGGGGGTAGGGCGCTGTGCATGGAACGCTAGTGTGTCAACGAGAGAGGGCGGTGCGGCATGCAACGTGTTAACACTCTCTGGACAAAAAATCAGGCGACGATCCGGCGAGGAGGGCAGCCGCAGGGCTTTATTATGTTATGATAGAGAAACCCCTTTCAGGTACAATCGGGATAAAATTACAAAATGACAACGGGCCTGTGTGGGCATGGGCGAAGGCCTATGCCAACACCCGTGGGTTAAGTTGGCAAGAGTTCCATTAGCCTAATAAAACAAAAAGGGTCCGCGGTGAATGTCACATCTGCAGAGCTGTCAACTAGGTGCGGAGCGGAGCCAGGTTGGTCCTAGGACGCAGGCCTCACATAATAGCGGGCGTTCATGCAGTGATATTGTACAGGTAACAGACACCAAACATCATAAAACAAACTGAAACAGAGCTACGTTTGGGTGTGTGTTGCATATAAGCCACCGTGGGCCTGAGAGCTTACCTAATGCGCGAGGTAATTGTGATAGCAGGCGGGACGGGAGAGAGACGTTAACACGTCCTTATAAGGCAACGGAGGGATAGAAACGTTGGTTAGGTTTATTTCCTGGTGGGCGTGTTTAAAAAAAATCTGAACTATCCCTTTAAATTAGCCCAATTAGCGTAATTTGCATATATATATAGAACAACATGAGAAATGGTCACAGAATTATCACATTGTTTATTTATTTATTATTTTGAAAACACATTTAAATTGAAGGGTCTCCATCTTCACCGTCGTCATCGTCAATCCCCAACAGATGTGTCTTGCTTACATTACCACACACCTCTTCATCTGCCCCACACATGCACATCTTGTCGATCTTAAAAATGTAACTGCTCTGAGAACAATGTGACATGCACTGTGATTTCTGGCTGACACATTTGGAGGGACCTGCTGCTATCAGATAATGGCCGCTGTCCTTGGTGCTGAAGCCCCATCCGCATAACCTGCCGCTATCAATGATTGTCGCTGTCCTTGGTGCTGAATCCCCATCGACATAACATGCTGCTGTCAATGATTGTCGCTGTCCTTGGTGCTGAAGCCCCATCCACATAACATGCTGCTGTCAATGATTGTCGCTGTCCTTGGTGCTGAAGCCCCATCCACATGCAATAACCATATAAAGGATATGAGTGAATCAATTCACTATGGGTTATGTCCATTCTTGGACGTAAGACAGAAGAAATCTTATACACTCACGTTCTAATGGTATTAGAACGGGCTTTACGTCATGACGCAGTGCAAGTCCCTCCCCCGAGGGCATAAGTACCTGCGCTGCCGTCTGGGCGTCATTCGGTAATACTTTCTCCTTTTGCCGTTAACAAGCTAGAAGGGCAATTTGGTGAATTGATTCACTCATATCCTTTATATAACCATGGTTATTGCATAACCTCCAGTTATATTAAAGTCTACTCGTGAATCAATTCACTATAGGGAGAACTAATAAACTCCCTTCAAATCACTGAAGAACGCACCCGTCCTCATGTGTCCCCCCGGACTGTGACGTCACAGGCGTGATGGTCACGTCCCTTATGAGACAACAATTTTGAGGTCAAAAGGTCACCGACCTAATGACTTATAAGAGGTGGGACCAAATGGACCCCCGGTCTAAATGGTCCCTGTTCCTATCTAAGGAGCCGATGAACCATGTCATCTTATGTGCCCCGAGGCCTAACCACTGACGGTCCCAAACGTCTCATGACTTCTGGCCTAAGTCCTATCCTAGTTGCTAATATACGGACTTCAAGGTATATAGAGCTAATATACGGACTTCAAGGTATATAGAGCTAGTCAGAACCGTTCTCAACGAGGCCTGGAATGGCAATTCCTGGCCTGGTCTTCCTGCGCACCTATTGATTCCTAGTGGACTGGGCCCTAGCCCCCTGAATTGTGGCTATCACGTTCGGGGGCAAACCCTCCGCACTTAAATTGATCCTTTCACGGACCAGGCCCATAGATCCAGGGTCTGAGGGCAAGGGTGAAAAATCTCGTATAATCCCGCCTGTGTGAGCAGATCCTTCCGTAGCGGAAGCTGCCACGCCTGGTCGTATTAGGAGGGAGGATATCTCTGCCCTCCACGACCCCCAGGCCGGAGCTATGAGAACCACCTCTAGGCCCTGAGTTCTCACTCTGTCCAAGGTGGGTCGTATTAGTGACAGGGGAGGGAAAGTATAAAGCAGACCCCGCGTCCACTCGTGAGCCAGTGCATCCAGTCCATCCAGTCCCAGTGACGAGCTCCCCTTGATGGAGAAGAACAGACGGCACTTTGTGTTCTCCTCTGATGCAAACAGGTCCACTTTGGCCATGCCAAACCTGTCCCATAGCTGAGCGGCCACCTCTGGGTGGAGAGACCAATCCGCATAGCGGGGCTGGCCCCTGGATAGCAGATCTGCTCCTGCATTCAGGAGCCCTGGGACGTGACAGGCTCTGATCGAAAGGAGGTGATTGTCGCACCACGTGACCTGCCTGTGGGCTAGTAGATGCAGAGTCTTGGACTTGAGTCCGCCCTGCTTGTTGATATAACACATCGTAGTGGTGTTGTCCGTCCTCACTAGGACGTGGCGGCCACGAATAAACGGTTCGAACTGGCGCAGTGCCAGTAACACTGCCATCAGTTCGAGGTCGTTGATGTGGGCGTTCCTCAGAGCGCCGTCCCACACCCCCCTGGTTGCCATTCCGTCGAGAGTGGCACCCCACCCCGACATACTGACATACCTCCTTCCTGGAGGTGATTATCCCCATAGGGACTCCTTCTGTAAGTGTGACTCTGTTTTCCCACCATTTGAGTGCCTGAATGCACCTCGCCGTCACTCTGACTTTCTGATGTCGGCGGCTGGTAGGAATATGCAGAGACCGCATCCATTCTTGAAAAGGCCTCATATTAGACCGTGAGCCAGGGGGGTTGGTCGGTACCATCGGGCAGACTAAGGCTCATAGTGATTTTTGTGAAGGTATACATGTCTAGAGTTAGAAAATATGTGATAGCATTGCACCAGTGGTAGCTTTATCAGTGCTATCATGCATTTTATTTTATAACACTAGGCGGAAATTACATGGTCAATATGAAAAACATATAGTAATACACCGCCCAAAAAAATTATAGCAAAGGTTTTTCCAATTGGTTCTGGTACCTCTAGGCATGCTTAAGAATATACTGAAAATCTAGGAATATATACATATGTTCCGGAAAGGCGCCATTTTCGAGATGGAATCCAATATGGCTGCCAGGAGCTTAAAATGGCTATATAAAACTAGTACTAATTAATCATTATTTGGGGTTTTAGGGCTAAAGGAATGTGGCTGAATCAGTGAAAGTGAAATTATCATCAGGTAATTATGTATTGCCAAATCCAAGATGGTGTCCATACCAAACCCAAAGTGATGTTCTATTGTTGAATAGAGGAAAGAAGCACTGCCGTGGTCCTTGTAATGATGATGATGATGGATACTGCATTTGGTCATGATGAGGCAGGCATCATTATGTCCCTGATGCAGGGTGATACGCATGCTCAGTGAATAAACTGATGTGCTTGTCTTGTTGGTGTATTGGGGTGTATCGGGTGGACCTATAGTATAAAGTACAGAGCATTAGAATGGGACAGTCCTGTGCAACCTCATATCCAAGTGGAATGTGGCAGACCACCAAGCTCAACTTGAAAGTTCATTTGGCTGATGTCACACAATTTGGATGGGACATCCACATTTTGCTAAGGGTGATCTGACACCTGATGAAATGTTCAAGCTACAAATGAGAAATGTTGATAAAGAGGATTTTAACGATGAGTTAGACCAGGATTTGGGAAAGATAATGCTGCCAGTCAGGAGGGATAGGGCCATGTGGTGGGTTGATTTTATGATCCTGATTATGAGTTGAAGCTTACAGATATTGAATGTAGTTGCAAAAGATAAATATTATCATAGTGTGTTAAGGCTCATTCATAGTCTGGATTTCCAGTGGTGAGGTGACCACCGGAGCTGAAATAATGTTGAGCGGTGGTGAGTCAAAACAGAGAGAAGGGCTGGGGCGGTGGCGGTGGTTTGCTCTTCACCGCGGCTTGTGACATTATGTTGTAGTTTGGTGGTCACCTCACCACCGAAAATCCAGACTATGAATGAGCCTTTATACTATTATTACAAATACCAGTTCTTGTGATGTTTTTGACAGTTTTTTTTAAGTGAATCATGAACGCTCATCAAGTTGTTTCTATTTGTTGTTCTCCCATAGGTCAAATTTAGCCTTGACCTGACCTCAACATGTGAAATTGACCTGATATTTAAAAAATAGCTTCAGGAATGCATCTTACTTATACAACAGAAAAGTGGCATTAACCCTTTCGGGAGCGTTCCTCCGTTAACATCCTCTGTGTTATACACACCGACACTCTACACTCTTTGCGCAGTGAAATCCTTACAAAAAAAAACACTGCAACTCGCTTACAGTACAGTACAGTACAGTACAGTACAGTACAGTACAGTACAGTACAGTACAGTACAGTACAGAACCGTAGAGTAGAGTAGAGTAGAGTACCATACAGTAGAGTACAGTACTGTACAGTAGAGTAGAGTACCATATAGTAGAGTACAGTACTGTACAGTAGAGTACAGTACCGTACAGTAGAGTACAGTAGAGTACAGTACTGTACAGTAGAGTACAGTACCGTACAGTAGAGTACAGTAGAGTACAGTACTGTACAGTAGAGTACAGTAGAGTACAGTACTGTACAGTAGAGTACAGTACCGTACAGTAGAGTACAGTAGAGTACAGGGGAGCACAGTAGAGTAGAGTACAGTACAGTACAGTACAGTACAGTACAGTACAGTACAGTACAGTACAGTACAGAGTAGAGTACCATACAGTAGAGTAGAGTACAGTACAGTAGAGTACAGTACAGTACAGTAGAGTACAGTACAGAAGAGTACAGCATGAGTATGCCCCCCTTGGCGACGCGTGCAAGCTAGGATGAGCTGGCCGAAGGCCCGCGAAATTCTAGTTCTATACATACAGTATGAAAATGCAATGAGCTGCTCGCTGCTCAGTGGCCTTTTTGGATTATGCTAATTGCCAGTTTGGGCAACCAAGCTAAAATTGTTCTATGTCCCCAAATACAAATCAAAACAAACAAAAAACAACATTATTAGGTTTAGTATTGAACAGATAGAAGACTAAAAGGTAATATTAAGGTACTGTATTTATTGGTGAACGGAAAGTTATCTTATGCATTACTTACACTGTACACTTGCACTATATTTAGGTTATTGAATTTCATAAAACATTTCCTTAGAATTTAGTTTATTGAATTTCATAAAACATTTCCTTAGAATTTATGTTAGGAACCTTTGTGCTACATCTTTCATGAAAACAAGTACATCTCATGTTCTCTCCTGTAATAGATAATTACAATATTTCTAGATATGCTAATTTTAACAACTTTTCAGAGAAATATATTGTCTGAGCTGTATCCCAACCATTCTTCAAAGATAAATGATCAATAATGAGAGAGAACCATCAGTTTGAAGTAGAATACTTCATTCGGATTTTGAAAATAGTGTTTTGGCATGTGGTTATAAACGGAGTGATAACACACAGAAAGCTACCACCACTGCAATGCTATCACATATTTTCTAATTCTAGACATGTATACCTTCCCAAAAATCACTATGAGGCTTAGTCGGCCCAATGGTACCGATGACCCCAGATTTGGGGTCCTGGCTCACGGCCTATATGTAGTCTGCCTAGATGTTCGGAGTTTTCTGGTTGAAGCCCTCCGAAGGGGCTAGTGACAGGCAGCACACAATGTCATTACTCAGTGTTTGTCTTATTTATTCTGACCACAGTAGGCCAAAGCAGACAACAGGTAATAAACCTGGAAAATTAAGGAAATAAACAGTATTACAAGAATATTCTTTTGAATACACAATGCAATAATTACAAATAAACAGTACAATATGTTATTGCAATATACTTTTACAATATATTCACTCACTCTCACCGAATAACTGCTGAATATAAAGACAACTGGCATAAATATATTCCTTGAATATACACTATGCAGTACATATAATCAAACATACATATACATATTCATATATCATATACACACATCATGTACCCTGAAATATATATAATGAAGTAAACACAATGTAACAGATTCTCTGTTTATACTACAGCGGGCTGGATATAACTAGTATAAACTACATTTCCCAGAATACATCAACAGAGTCCGTGTGTTAATACCAACGTGACTCGTCTTTATGGATGTCACAGTCACAGACTTTGCTTGTCTAGGTGTTGTATTTCTATGTTGTGTTCTAGTTGTTTTGGTTCTTTCTAGTTCTTTGGTTGTCTTCCCCAGGTGTTTCCCATGTGTAATCAGCCCTCTTGTGTATATTAGTCTTGTTCCCCAGTCAGTCCTTGTCGAGTCATTGTTTGGTGTCACTTCATGTTCAGTGTTAGTTTGTGATTGTGATGTTTTCTCAGTTTTTGTAATAAATCTCCAATATTGGATTTTGAACTATGCCTGCCTTGCTGTCCTGCATTTGGGTCCTCACCACACCACCAGAACGTGACAGAATGACTCGACCAGACTGGACCCAGCGGACAGCACCCTGGCCACAGCCTGTCCAGACCTGGTGAGGTATTGGGGTGTCGAATTGAGTCGACGTCTGAAGCTCCAGCTACTGGATGTTGGGGGGCAAGTTGAAGTCCTGGTTGTGATGCTCCGACCTCACTCCTCAGAGGTTCTGGTTGTGGAAGAGCTGACTGTCCAACACCTCTTCAGCCCCAGGTTCTATGTCCCTTTCCCTGCCTTTTGGACAAGCTCCCTCTGCCCTGTTCCTGTCCTGGCAGTGGAAGCAAGCTCTGGGGGGTTTCAGCCACTTTCCCTGCCTTTGTACCCACTGACTCTGCCCAGTTCCTGTCCTGTTCCTGTCCAGGCAGCAGAAGAAAGCTCTGGGGGGTTTCAGCCCCTTTCTCTGCCTTTTGGACCCACTCCCTGTGCCCTGTTCCTGATCCAGCAGCCGAAGAAAGCTCTGGGGGGTTTCAGCCCCTATCCCTGCATTCCCACCAGTACAATTTACAATTTACAATTTAGGCATTTAGCAGACGCTCTTAATCCAGAGCGACTTACATTAAGCAAGAACAAAAAGCATGGGAATACATCACATATGTAAAATGCATTTATCGCGAAACATGCGTAAGCTAAGAACGTGACTAGAACATATCTATATAATGACACTATACATATAAACTATAACTAGAACATATCTATATAATGACACTATACATATAAACTATACATATATGCTATACTATGCTGTACATATATACTGTGAAGTGCTATGACTACATACAATGCACTTATTGTGCTGTCTACATGACATGCTATAAGTCTGTTTCAAATGCTATATAAGTCTAAGAAGTGCTGTCTAAGGGGGGTAGTGTAAGTGCTATGGGCCATGATGGAGTCTGAAAGTCTGAGGGTACTTCCAGCTTCCCTGCGTTGGCTGATCTGAGTGCGTGGGAGGGTTTGTAGGGTTCAATCATGCTGGCAAGATATGGGGGAGCCATACCTTTGGTTGCTTTAAATGCCAACATCAGAGTTTTGTATTCTGTGCGGGCAGCGACCGGGAGCCAGTGCAGGGAGCGGAGCAGGGGGGAGACATGTGAGAATTTTGGCTGGTTGAAGACCAAGCGAGCTGCGGCATTTTGGATCAGTTGGAGAGGCTTCAGTGCACATGCCAGCACACTCAAGCTATGGTCCCCTCTCTACAGTGCTGGTCCCCTCTCTACAGTTCTGGTCCCCTCTCTTAAAGGGATTGTGACATATAAAACAAATTTTTGTTGATTTTTGTGTGTTTTTTGGGGTGTCTTGACATCAATTTGCCAAAAAAAAACGACATTTTAACATTCAGTGTATTCTCTGCTGTCTGGACTTTTGCGAATAATTATGCAAAAAACGGCTCATAGGGTTGGACGGCGGTGTCATCCGTATGACACCGCTAAACCTCCGCCTCCTCTCCTCTGCTCCCTGCCTACCAATTCTCCTCTCCTCCCCGCCCCTCTCCTCCCCTCCCCTCGTTCCTCTCCTCTCTTCTTCCTCCTCCACCATTCTGACCGCGACTCTGTTTGTTTCAGTAATGGCTTCTAGAGATAAAGAAAGTTAGGGTTAGAAAGTTTTTCTAATCTCGGACAATTTCAGAGTGGATTTGCTACCAAACTTTCATTGAACCCAGGAGCAATACCAAGCCTTCGTGTCCCAATCCCAACTGTAAGTATTTATACCGCAATGCTTTGTGTTAAGTTGTTGTGCAGTACTATTTGAACATCGACGTTGGTTGTTTGATGAAGTGGACTCACAGTAAAAATGCAATAGCCAGCACTCCGAAGTGCTTCTGGTAGCCTACTTTTAATTTATAGTCCAGTACGACCCGTCTGTGTTGATTAGCTTTGTGTTTGACTATTATTAATCTTTGAGTTGTGGCGTGCGACAGCTGGTGTAGACTGCATGTGCTCATTATTTTTCTTGTAATGCGATACCGTGGAATAGCAACGCAGCCAACACTCGTGTGATAGAATCCACGTTAAAAGTATGGTGAATAATGACAGGCTATAGTCATTGAGTATGATATCGATGACATTACACAAGTTTATATCGACGTGTTCGTGGGGTGAGAAGAGTGCAGGAGTATATTTGTTTACCAATGAGCACATGCAGTGTAGACTGCATGTGCTCATTATTTTTCTTGTAATGCGATACCGTGGGCTAGCAACGCATCGTGTGATAGAATCCACATTAAAAGTATGGTGAATAATGACAGGCTATAGTTGAGTATGATATCGATGACATTACACAAGTTTATATCGACGTGTTTGTGGGGTGAGAAGAGTGCAGGAGTACATTTGTTTACCAACGGTTGCCCGTATGACTACGTTGAATAGAGAATACATATTGTTGTCCATCCCTCTAGCCCCATATGTGCCCTCTCCCTACGCTCGTAGGGAGAGGGCACATATGTGGCTACCATCCCTCTAGACTAGTACATGCAATGATAGTCTTATTATAAATAACATATGTTAATCTGAACGACCTGACCTCGGTCTGTTTACATTTCAGCCCAGACCAGTGCATGCAGGTTCAGTACCAACAACATCTGTGCAAAATTTGACCAGAGACTTTGGCTGCCAGACTGACCCCATCACCATTAGAACAATGGGCACTCAATTAGGACCACGAACCCTAAAGACACAATTCAGGAGCAAATGTAAGTTTTCAGTGTAATTTTACTACTTTATTGGTTATTGCAGTGCAACAGTCTGTTGTTGCTGTTGTTATTGTTTTACAATAATGTGGATGTTTTTAGTTTAGCTCATAACCCAAGTGAATACATACTCACACACTGTGTGTGTGTGTGTGTGTGTGTGTGTGTGTGTGTGTGTGTGTGTGTGTGTGTGTGTGTCAGTGTGTGTGTCAGTGTGCATGCGTGTGCACATTTTTAAATACTTTCTTACATGGTAATATAATTAATATTATTCTTCCAGTTCCAGCAACACTTCTGCTTTCAAGGTTCAGAACAACACATCAGTCAATAATAGATCAATGTGTGTTACATAGGCTGGCTATGGCTATATATATATATATATATATATATATATATATATATATTACACAGCAACAACTACCCCAAAATGGGTTCCTGTCTAGAAGGGCAAAAAAAATGGGTTCCCTCCTCCTAAATGTGTTAAACTGTTTTAACTTTATATCTTGTACATGTATTTATTTATTTTTTCCCATCAGGTATACAGACAGACATTCCATCCGAAGCTTCGCATCCCCCTCAGTTTGGACCAACCATCAAGTCGACCCCAATGAAGCCACCAGCTAAAAGACCTCGTTTGGAATTGGAAGAGGATGAGGATGAAGACATTTTTGCACCAATTGCTGGTGCTTCGGCAATGGAAGTGGACGATGATGAGGCTAGCTTCAACCCAGAACAATCTTTATCTCAGCCTTCTCTGGCTGCAGATGATGATCCTAGCTATAACCCTGCAGATTCTCTGGCTGAAATGTCAGAGGCTGAAAAGTCTGTGGCAGCGGACAATTTGTGAGTAACACAAAGCTACCAAAAAAGCATGATGTCTATATCAGTCAGAGACCTAATGTAGGAGTGTATGGTGAACAGAACATTAGTGGCTTATACACAATTTACTAGTTGTTATTGCATTGAGACAGTATCTAATACTATATATGGCAGGCCCTTGGTGGCAACATTCCATTGAGATCGGATTACGCTCTAGTCTTGGTTTAGAGATAAATCTTGTGTGTCAGTTATCTAATATTTAGCTGTATTACATTGATTACATGATGTATTGGTGGGTGGGTGCATGTGGGTGACTGAGTAAATATAGACTGCATAGACTTTGTTGAAGCTTGACACAGAGAAAAATAGTAATATATAATAAATGTCAAGTGAAGGCTTATAAAACGTTACTATTTGTTATTGTGTATAGGGTTGCCGAAGGCCTTCCACACCACAAGGAGAAGAAATATATTGTGTATGGTAGCTGCCTTATGGAGCTGTTCAAGGAGTGTCCTCTGTGCCAGCGTCCCTCTCAAGTTTCCTCCAAGACTAGAGGGACCATGATAACCGTGGAGCAGACATGCACATACTGCGACCAGAAGGTCAGAACCTGGAGGAGCCAGCCTATGATCAGAAGCATTCCAGCTGGTAACATACAGCTCTCCGCTGCCATATACATCGCTGGAGAGTCCTTTTCTAAATTCGAAAGGGTAAATACAGTTGTGCACACCGAGTATCTATGTGTAAAAATGATTATATTTATATAAGCACAATACTATGAGTAGGCTATATATAATTTTGGCTCCGTGTCCATTATGTCTTCAAACAGGTATTCAATGAAATGAACGTGGCGCTTCACAAATACCGCACGTTCCGCCGGCATACCAAAACCTATGTTGAGCCAGCCATAGTTTACGCATGGAAACAGTCACAGAATGACTTGCTCGCACAGTGCCAGGCTTCACCTAATGGCATCATAGCAGGTGGTGACATGCGTGCAGACTCTCCAGGTGAATCCTTTGAATGTCATATCATATGGTCTCATTTGGATATTGTAGATGGCATAATATGTGTACATACAAAAAGTAATATATATTTTTTTGTATTTGTACAAAGGCCACTCAGCCAAATATGGAAGCTACACGATGATGAACATGGCTGTGGACAAGGTCATCGATGTCCAACTGGTACAGGTTAGTACAAACTGCATGTGCAGAGATATTCATACATACATACATACATACAGTACATACATACAAACGTGTTCTGTTTTAACAGAGTAACCAAGTCGGTGGGAGTTGGGCGATGGAAAAGCAGGGCCTAATCGACAGCCTGGCACTTTTGGCCCAAATAAATGTGACTGTGAAATGCATTGTGACTGATCGGCATCCACAAATCCAGAAATACCTCAAGGATAATGACGTCACGCAATATTATGACGTGTGGCATCTGGAGAAAAGTAAATTACCATTCATTAAAATCGTAAAAATAATGTGAAAATCAATTTGTCAAAAATATGACATTGCATTTCAATTAATGTTCTTTTAATTTCACTAATTTGAACATCTTGAGTAACCACTCAATTACTGTTCTTATAATTTGTGAAAATCTTGTTTTCCAAACTGTAGGCATTTCAAAACAACTGGAGAAGATTGCCAAAGGTAAAAAATGTGAAGAATTGAGGCCATGGATACGTTCTATCAGGAACCATGTCTATTGGACAGCGAGTTCATCCAGCACTGGGCCAGAGAGAGCGGCAAAATGGACATCCATATTGAACCATGTGCAAGACATCCACATTCACCAAAACTCACCTCTTTTCGAAAAATGCCTCCATCCCATCCGTGAAACCACTCAAGTGTCAAAATGGCTGAAAGCAGGTGCGTATTTCATCTGCTAGCGTAGTGATACTCATACAGTTCAACTTTTGGTCAAACCTGAAAACATTGTTTTATCCACAGTAAACTTGTTCATCTGCTATTTAAAAAAGATATGTTTGGTAATATTTAAAAACGAATGACAGTGCAAAAATATGGATATTGAGAAGATAAAAAATGCTGTGGACTCCACTTTGACAAACCCCTATCTAGCATCAAATCCAGTAATTACAGTGTGTTTCTCTAGGAACTACTGTATTCGAAAAGCTGGAGAAAGTGCTTGAAAACAAGAGAATCCTCAAAGACATCATGAAACTCAGTCCTCACCACCAAACCTCGTCACTAGAAGCATTTCACTCCGTCATAATACGCTTTGCCCCGAAAAGCGTGGCCTATACATACATTGGAATGCTGTGCAGGTAATTAAATGACGAAATAATGAAAAAGTATGGTAATAAATATTAATGGAAAAAGTCCCAATATTGTATGATTTATATTTTTCAGGACCCTCCTGGCTGTGCTGCATTTCAATGAGAATACACGCCGCCCACAGGCCATCAGCAAGAAAGGACAACCTATGCACGCTTTACGTTTCCCAAAGGCCAAAAAGGGTGAATGCCGAGCTGTAAAAGTGCTAGTAGATCCCACATTCAGTAAGTTCTTACTCAATATTTACCAGTCCAAAAAAAGAACCCAAATGAATATTTTATTTTTTATTGCACTTCTAAGGTTAGTAAAATACTGTGCTTCAAGCATACAATCAGTGTAAATAGAAAACCGCACACATAACATTCCAAGAGATAAATAAAAAAAGAGCAGCATCAGTGAAAATATAAAATACAAAACCTACATTATCTGAATAAAGTGTAATGTGCCATTCCAAAAATGAAAAAAACAATCAGTAGTAATGTATATATAATACACTTTACATTCCCTGAATAATATGCAACAAAGTCCTATGCATACCTGATAGGCAGAAACATTTTAGGCAAAAAAACTTTTCAATTTTCAAAGGACAACTGACATGTAAACAATACACAGGATGTATTTACTGACTGTCTTGATATTGCACAGGGTATGCTGGCGACTTGATGGACCTCATTTTTGAGAAAGTCATAGACGACCCTGCTCCGTTCACGGCCGAGTTGATGGAGATCCCAGTCCCTGAGGATTTGTGTGCAGGTTACGAACGACCGGACAGAGAGGAGGTCATCGCCAGATATGTGTCACGCTTCAATTTAGAGCATGACGTCTGAATCCAACATACTGGCCATCATCGTCGGGGAAATGCTCACGGATGTGATTCACGACACACGCTGGAATCGGGACACGGACGTTCTTTCCCAAGCGACCCCAGCACCAATACACAAACATTCTGTAGGCTAGGAACCTGTAACGCCTGTTAAAAATGAAAAAGATGAATGTCGACATACTCCATGACAAAGTTTTACCAAGTGGTGTTGGAAAATAAACGTTGATTTATGATACAATTTCAGTCATGTATTATCTCATTTCAATAATTATCTTGTACAGTATGTGTCATAAATCCAAGACAACAGCCAATGAGAAATGATGACTTTAGAATATATATATTATTTATATTATTGGAAGACTTGTTGCCTGGCTAACATGCTTTACAGTATTTGTACAATGGTTACTATGAAAAATGTATATCCTATGACAACTTACCTATACAACTGTTTACGGACACGGAGGTTTCCATGAGCAGCAGTGTACATTTGTAGTGCTGCCTGTAGGACAAATAAGCTAAAACACACTTCTGGTAATCCTGGATGTTCGCTCATACAGCTGTCTGTCTGTGTCTCCCGCATTCGTCTCCGAACCTTGAGTAAATTACATGACAGAATTGGTAAGGTAAGTTGAGTGTTAGTATAGGTTCTTATAACAGCAGCGGGTGCCCCCCTGCCCCGCCCCTCAAATGGAAATAAAGCATGTACTGCAGTGCAACATTAATATATTCTCTACCTGGCAAACAGCGCAAATACCTGTTGGAAGTTGGCAAATACCTGTGCAAACAGGTATTCAAATGCTAATAAGCATTTGAATACCTGTTTGCACCCCCCCCCCCTAAAGGTGTGAGACTATGTGACAAATTTACCAGGGGGAGGGGAGCTTCAGCTTTCAACTCAGTGGGTGCTATTTGGCTATCTATTGTGTACAGTACAAAGGCCAGGAACTGAGTAGCAAGATTGTTACCTGTGGTATTTCCTTGCAACATTGGCATTCTTCGTCTTTTGACATCATGATACAATGGCCACATGTGCACCTTTAAAGTCAAAGTAAAATAATTCAATTGAAACAGTAACAATCTTGCCAAAGCGTTTTATATAAAGCAGGGGTCGGCAACCTTTTTGACATGAATTTTTAAATGTCTTTCTTGACAGTGTGCCATATTAACCCTAACATCGAAATTAAATATTTCTGACTGATTTAGATTGTCCATGGGCTATACAAAACACCACAACAGAATAATGTACATTTCTTGGAAATGTACATTATTTTACATCAAGATCATGTAATTATAATTAGACTTCCAGAACCCAGTCCCCATTCAGTTATGAATTTGACTAAATGTAGAATGATTGATTACATTTTAATAGGGAAAAAAAACGTACACACTTGCCAATGTGCCAGTGTTGGCATCTGTGTGTAAGGTTGCCTACCCCTGGCCTTGACGAATGAAGGCATGACGCGCTTCACAAATACCGCACGTTCCGCCGGCATACCAAAACCTATGTTGAGCCAGCCATAGTTTACGCATGGAAACAGTCACAGAATGACTTGCTCGCACAGTGCCAGGCTTCACCTAATGGCATCATAGCAGGTGGTGACATGCGTGCAGACTCTCCAGGTGAATCCTTTGAATGTCATATCATATGGTCTCATTTGGATATTGTAGATGGCATAATATGTGTACATACAAAAAGTAATATATATTTTTTTGTATTTGTACAAAGGCCACTCAGCCAAATATGGAAGCTACACGATGATGAACATGGCTGTGGACAAGGTCATCGATGTCCAACTGGTACAGGTTAGTACAAACTGCATGTGCGGAGATATTCATACATACATACATACATACATACAGTACATACATACAAACGTGTTCTGTTTTAACAGAGTAACCAAGTCGGTGGGAGTTGGGCGATGGAAAAGCAGGGCCTAATCGACAGCCTGGCACTTTTGGCCCAAATAAATGTGACTGTGAAATGCATTGTGACTGATCGGCATCCACAAATCCAGAAATACCTCAAGGATAATGACGTCACGCAATATTATGACGTGTGGCATCTGGAGAAAAGTAAATTACCATTCATTAAAATCGTAAAAATAATGTGAAAATCAATTTGTCAAAAATATGACATTGCATTTCAATTAATGTTCTTTTAATTTCACTAATTTGAACATCTTGAGTAACCACTCAATTACTGTTCTTATAATTTGTGAAAATCTTGTTTTCCAAACTGTAGGCATTTCAAAACAACTGGAGAAGATTGCCAAAGGTAAAAAATGTGAAGAATTGAGGCCATGGATACGTTCTATCAGGAACCATGTCTATTGGACAGCGAGTTCATCCAGCACTGGGCCAGAGAGAGCGGCAAAATGGACATCCATATTGAACCATGTGCAAGACATCCACATTCACCAAAACTCACCTCTTTTCGAAAAATGCCTCCATCCCATCCGTGAAACCACTCAAGTGTCAAAATGGCTGAAAGCAGGTGCGTATTTCATCTGCTAGCGTAGTGATACTCATACAGTTCAACTTTTGGTCAAACCTGAAAACATTGTTTTATCCACAGTAAACTTGTTCATCTGCTATTTAAAAAAGATATGTTTGGTAATATTTAAAAACGAATGACAGTGCAAAAATATGGATATTGAGAAGATAAAAAATGCTGTGGACTCCACTTTGACAAACCCCTATCTAGCATCAAATCCAGTAATTACAGTGTGTTTCTCTAGGAACTACTGTATTCGAAAAGCTGGAGAAAGTGCTTGAAAACAAGAGAATCCTCAAAGACATCATGAAACTCAGTCCTCACCACCAAACCTCGTCACTAGAAGCATTTCACTCCGTCATAATACGCTTTGCCCCGAAAAGCGTGGCCTATACATACATTGGAATGCTGTGCAGGTAATTAAATGACGAAATAATGAAAAAGTATGGTAATAAATATTAATGGAAAAAGTCCCAATATTGTATGATTTATATTTTTCAGGACCCTCCTGGCTGTGCTGCATTTCAATGAGAATACACGCCGCCCACAGGCCATCAGCAAGAAAGGACAACCTATGCACGCTTTACGTTTCCCAAAGGCCAAAAAGGGTGAATGCCGAGCTGTAAAAGTGCTAGTAGATCCCACATTCAGTAAGTTCTTACTCAATATTTACCAGTCCAAAAAAAGAACCCAAATGAATATTTTATTTTTTATTGCACTTCTAAGGTTAGTAAAATACTGTGCTTCAAGCATACAATCAGTGTAAATAGAAAACCGCACACATAACATTCCAAGAGATAAATAAAAAAAGAGCAGCATCAGTGAAAATATAAAATACAAAACCTACATTATCTGAATAAAGTGTAATGTGCCATTCCAAAAATGAAAAAAACAATCAGTAGTAATGTATATATAATACACTTTACATTCCCTGAATAATATGCAACAAAGTCCTATGCATACCTGATAGGCAGAAACATTTTAGGCAAAAAAACTTTTCAATTTTCAAAGGACAACTGACATGTAAACAATACACAGGATGTATTTACTGACTGTCTTGATATTGCACAGGGTATGCTGGCGACTTGATGGACCTCATTTTTGAGAAAGTCATAGACGACCCTGCTCCGTTCACGGCCGAGTTGATGGAGATCCCAGTCCCTGAGGATTTGTGTGCAGGTTACGAACGACCGGACAGAGAGGAGGTCATCGCCAGATATGTGTCACGCTTCAATTTAGAGCATGACGTCTGAATCCAACATACTGGCCATCATCGTCGGGGAAATGCTCACGGATGTGATTCACGACACACGCTGGAATCGGGACACGGACGTTCTTTCCCAAGCGACCCCAGCACCAATACACAAACATTCTGTAGGCTAGGAACCTGTAACGCCTGTTAAAAATGAAAAAGATGAATGTCGACATACTCCATGACAAAGTTTTACCAAGTGGTGTTGGAAAATAAACGTTGATTTATGATACAATTTCAGTCATGTATTATCTCATTTCAATAATTATCTTGTACAGTATGTGTCATAAATCCAAGACAACAGCCAATGAGAAATGATGACTTTAGAATATATATATTATTTATATTATTGGAAGACTTGTTGCCTGGCTAACATGCTTTACAGTATTTGTACAATGGTTACTATGAAAAATGTATATCCTATGACAACTTACCTATACAACTGTTTACGGACACGGAGGTTTCCATGAGCAGCAGTGTACATTTGTAGTGCTGCCTGTAGGACAAATAAGCTAAAACACACTTCTGGTAATCCTGGATGTTCGCTCATACAGCTGTCTGTCTGTGTCTCCCGCATTCGTCTCCGAACCTTGAGTAAATTACATGACAGAATTGGTAAGGTAAGTTGAGTGTTAGTATAGGTTCTTATAACAGCAGCGGGTGCCCCCCTGCCCCGCCCCTCAAATGGAAATAAAGCATGTACTGCAGTGCAACATTAATATATTCTCTACCTGGCAAACAGCGCAAATACCTGTTGGAAGTTGGCAAATACCTGTGCAAACAGGTATTCAAATGCTAATAAGCATTTGAATACCTGTTTGCACCCCCCCCCCCTAAAGGTGTGAGACTATGTGACAAATTTACCAGGGGGAGGGGAGCTTCAGCTTTCAACTCAGTGGGTGCTATTTGGCTATCTATTGTGTACAGTACAAAGGCCAGGAACTGAGTAGCAAGATTGTTACCTGTGGTATTTCCTTGCAACATTGGCATTCTTCGTCTTTTGACATCATGATACAATGGCCACATGTGCACCTTTAAAGTCAAAGTAAAATAATTCAATTGAAACAGTAACAATCTTGCCAAAGCGTTTTATATAAAGCAGGGGTCGGCAACCTTTTTGACATGAATTTTTAAATGTCTTTCTTGACAGTGTGCCATATTAACCCTAACATCGAAATTAAATATTTCTGACTGATTTAGATTGTCCATGGGCTATACAAAACACCACAACAGAATAATGTACATTTCTTGGAAATGTACATTATTTTACATCAAGATCATGTAATTATAATTAGACTTCCAGAACCCAGTCCCCATTCAGTTATGAATTTGACTAAATGTAGAATGATTGATTACATTTTAATAGGGAAAAAAAACGTACACACTTGCCAATGTGCCAGTGTTGGCATCTGTGTGTAAGGTTGCCTACCCCTGGCCTTGACGAATGAAGGCATGACCACTGTCTAATCGCCTGTGGTCAATTATATATATAATACACAATGCAAGCCAATAACTTCCGATACGTCTATATTATTGCAGATGGACGTTACAGCGGAATAAAATGGATTGTCTACAATGAATGGACATTTATAACTTTACATAAATAAATGTGTCCATAAAACAAAATAAATACATAGCTGGTCTGTTGATTACTTCATATCTATATTATTGCTTTATGCTGAGAAATTGGCTAGCTGAGGGCCAGGCTAACGTTGCTAATGTTGCTAACGTTATCATATACTGTAAACATAATTTGCATTGACACGAAAAAAGAAATCACATACCATTGATCCACTGTCTGTTGTGTACGTCGTGGGCGAACTTGTTGCGGACTATCTTGCAGTAAAAAATCTACTTCGGGGTCTGATTCGGGGTCGAATAAATGAGCATTAGCCGCCATTGTATGTAAAAAATAGTTTTAAAGTTTTAAAAGGGTAAGAAGTTCCGTGTGTTGCTATGGCTGCAGTAAGATGCTGTGAAGAAAAAAAACAGAAGACTTCCTCTCTCTGAGGGGGGGGCGGAGAAGTAGGGAGGGGGGAGGGGTTGAGGGGTGGGGGGGCGGAGCGGGGTAGTGATTGACAGGAAAGGGGGAATTACCGACATCTACTGGCTAAAAGAAGGTGTTTTTCCTGGCCTTCTCAAGCTGCATAGAACAGAGACACAAACACTCCTGCCAAGAAATACTGGAGTGGAGTTTTTCTGTTAAACTTTTTAGACACGTTTGAAAGACCATGGCCAAGACTTTTAATGTTGTTAAAATGATGTTATAAATAATGTCATAATCCCTTTAAGTTCTCTTCTTTGACATTGTGGGATGTCAAGAGCCGTCCCTAGAGGGGGGATACTGTCACAGTCACAGACTTTGCTTGTCTTGGTGTTGTATTTCTATGTTGTGTTCTAGTTGTTTTGGTTCTATGTTATTGTCTTCCCCAGGTGTTTCCCATGTGTAATCAGCCCTCTTGTGTATATTAGTCTTGTTCCCCAGTCAGTCCTTGTCGAGTTTGGTGTCACTTCATGTTCAGTGTTAGTTTGTGATTGTGATGTTTTCTCAGTTTTTGTAATAAATCCCCAATATTGGATTTTGAACTATGCCTGCCTTGCTGTCCTGCATTTGGGTCCTCACCACACCACCAGAACGTGACAATGGACATATACGTACAAAACACCACCATGCAACATCATGGCCTACAGGACTCCTCCACCATTTACCACGCTACCGTCCGCTACATTGGTTGACAGAGTAACTTGTTTAAACAGCCAGTGCTGGCCACGGCTAATCGCTAGCCAAACGCTAGCCAGGCTGCAGCAAATAATTAAAGCCAGAGCGTTCTCACTGCACGCCACGCGTCGCTTAATAATCATTCATTTCAGTATCAAATGCGGACACAACAGGGTAAATGTTTACAATCACACAACTGCACAATTGCTTTGTACACTGCTAAACAGGCTGCATTAGTTTTTTTTTTTAATAATTTTTATCCCACGATTTTGTAACCCATTTTTTCACCCCTGTGTCAATTATCTAATGTGATCCTGGGCTACACACCCTCCGCCAACCTAGTCCCCATATATGGGGGACATGGGGAGAGCAACGGACTTGAACTCATGCTTCCTTCATGCCTGAGTGTCCAAGTTGCTCCTTTACACCTGACAGGGGGGAGTTTTCCTGGTTGGACGTAGCGTGTGGAAGGAACACGTTATTCCAACCAGTTCCTTTCCCCTCCATCAGGCGCCCCGGCTGGCCAGGGGGAGGCAGTTTAGAGACCAGGATTACTGCATGTTTTTTGTGAGGGTACCTACCCTAGGGGACACGGGGAGAACATGCAAACTCCACACAGAAAGGCCCTTTCGCCAACCCCGCCTCGGGTATGGGCACTGATGACGCGGAGGAGGAAACACGCCGCCAGCACCCACAGCGTCCCGAGCGGGAATCGAACCCAGGACCTTCTAGCTGTGAGGTGACAGCACTACCAACTGTGCCACCGTGCCCCTAACAGGCTGCATTAGTAACCAGTAGCTCATAGCAAACATTAAACATTTCACATGGTTCCAAGTTTAACATACCAACGGGCTGTGTGCTCCTGACGATGGGTTGTGAATGAATGAGTGACACTACTAATCAACCCTTCATACAAGTTACCTGCGCAGCCGTGCATGCTCAAAAGCACTTATATCAGAGTTACATAATCTATGACCATCATACTGAAACATTAAAGGTATATTCAGTGATTTGACTTAATTCAAATATCACTTATTTATTTATTTTTCTGGATAATTCTCCCTATTATAGAGTGTGCTGACCATATAAGGAGTTCCTCCCTGTCCCCAGTGAGCCCCTGGGGTCAAAAAACCCTAGTTTCAGTTTTGGTGGCGGGTGGCAAAGCCTTCATCCAATCAGGATGAGAGGGGCCTTCCTCCAATCATGATCGAGTGGGGGCGGGCCTTGGTGCACATGCTGTTGGCCTGTTGCACTTCCCCCCACTGTAGAGCGTGCATGTGCACATTTTGTTACCGGGGCGGACCGGGTGGTTTTCCAAATCACCCAAATCACTGAATGCTCCTTTAATACAACAAACGTATTAAGCATGATGTAAATATGAAATTAGTGACATGAAATTATGAAATAGGACAATTATGAAGTAAACATTTTTAAAACACTCCACAGTTCCCATTATTTATAAAATAACTTTTGTATACCCATGCCATTCGTAGACATACGCTGAACGGCACCTTGTGCCCTATTCTGAAAAGTGTCACACATTTGAGAAAGATTCCACTCTCTCCTGGCTCAGCCTGGCTGAGAAGGAGAGATAATTCAGCGCTATGCCTATGTAATCTATCGATTGGGTAGGCATCATCGTGCTCTTCGCATAATTTATAGTAAAACCCAGGGAGGATAGCTGATCCACCACGAGTTTTGTGCGAAGCAGCGCCTCTGCTGGTGAACTTGCGCACAGCAGGAGATCGTCTATGTAGGATACAATGCGGGCCCCTTGGTGACACAGGGGAGCTAGTGCCGCTTGAGTGCATTTCACGAATACCCTGTGGGATAGTGACATCCCGAAGGGGAGAACCATATATTCGTATATCCTCCCTTCGAATCTAAAGCGCAGGTGTGGTGGATAGATCGGGATATGGAAATAAGCGTCTTTGAGATCGATACTGGTGTACCAGTCGCCCTGGCGCAGAGAACGTAGTAGGGTCGCTACTGTCAGCATTTTGAATTTGTTGAGAGCTCTGAGATCTAGGATCGGTCGTAGACCAACCCCCCCCCCCCCCCCCCCCCCCCCCCCTCCCCCCGTGTAGAAACCTCTCTGACAGCTTTTTTGTCTAGTAATTCGAGGATCTCGGCCCGAAGTACTTCCACTGCCTGCCCCCCCACTTGAGAGAGAATTATCTTCCCGAACTTGGGTGGCGGCTGCAGTTTGTAACCCGTCTTTACTCTGCGTAATACCCAGGGGGACGCGCCACATAGCCTCCACTGTTGAAAACACCGTGCCAGAGGGTTCTCTAGCGTGGGTTTCATTACCTGTGGAGTGGCAGCACTCCCTAGTGGCCTGACGATGCAACGGTCGCGGTGCTCCTGCATTAGGAGCCTCTCCCCGCCTAATCGGGCTGGCGAGGAGAGTTTGCGGCCGTGACGTCTCCAGCCTGCGGTGAGCTTTGTGCTCGCTACAGGGCCGAAGCACCGTCCCACCGCTGTCGAGAGGCCTAGCGACTCTTTCTGCGGTGGGCTCATTATGCCCGTGTGGGTTCGATGTTGTTGTTTTATTGTGTTTTGTTTTAATAACTGAGTAATTGATACAATCAAGTGTTTTATTGAACATCTTTTGTACACAGCAGCATTTTTTACAGCAACAACTTTGTTTTCTAGGGGAATGTTTATAGTCCTTTCCTCGCTCTCTGCGAGAGCCAGTAACATTTTCCTCCTTTTCACCGCTGGTTCCAACGTGGGGCCCGTGGCCTCTACATTTGGAACCGGGTTCGAACCGACGGGCATGGGGGGGACGGTCCTCTGAATCCCCCCGAGGCAAGGTCTTTCATGCTATCTCGCTCGTCCGCGTCCTCGTCCACGGTAAGCGCCTCTGCCATGAGGTTCTCTCTGGGGAGTGTACTCTCGTGGCTGGTTGCGAGCGCGGCCAGCTGCCGCTCTATCGACGGGTTGAGCACGAGCCTGTACACGCTCCACCCGGAACCTCCAAGGCACCCTTGCCCACCCTCTGTCAGCCGGCGGACGGGCTGGGCCCGCCACTGGCGGACGATGCGGGGGGAGGTGTGTCTGGCTGGTTCATGCAGGTGACACAGCCCCTCCGCGTTCCTCCTGCTGTGTGACGATTGGCCGATCCACGGAGCATTCCGGTCACCGGGAAAACGTCCGCCCATCTAATGCGCTCCTGCATGAAACACAGTGTCATGGCCCGACCCAGGGACTCAGTGGCGGATCTCATCAAGAGCTTGGCTTCGTCGTTCAGACGCCTCACCTCCGCTTGTTGTGCTGCTGTGGGGGCATCTCCTGCCGTCTCCAGGAGCACTGTGAGGGAGCCCTGCAGGAGGGCTTCGGCATTTAGGGCTCTTGCTACGGCTACGAGGTGGCCGTAGATCCTTTTGAGTGAGGCTGAAGCCGCCCTGTCTTTTGGATCTGGGAAAACGGGTTTTTTTCCTATAGGTCCGTACTGGAGTCGTGTCGGGTTGACCAGGTATCCTGGCAGCAGTCGATCGACGTCGGGGAAGCCTGCTAGCCCCGCCACCTCGAGCGTTGCTGTCGAGTGAAAAAACACCTCTGCCGCGGGGTGGATCAGCGGCATTTGGATGGGCCCATGCCAGTGTCAGAAACTCCATGACACCTCCGCCAGGGGCAGGATGTGTCTATCTGGTGTTCTCTATGGATTAGCAGGTGCTGGCTGGGGCCATGGCCGACCGCACCTGAGTGCCGCCGTCATATAGATGGCGGTAGCTCCGTCTCGTCTCGGGGAAGCAGAGCGGGTGGGGCGGCGGCTACGGTGGGTTCCTCGACGGGCGCTGCTATCGCTGGCGGGACATCAGCGACCGCCAACGGAGCTGCTTGGGCCGCGGCGGCAGCGAGCGGGAACCCCTGGGCTATCTCCAATAGCACGGCCACGGCGTCGTCGTCCAAGGGGGGGGGGGCTTCTGGAGCCTGCTCTCCTCAGTTGCCTGTAGATGGTTACAGATATAGGCCTACATCTGCAACAGCTTTAAGTTTTCAGCCGACCTACAGGCAACGATGTCACTTGGACAGCTTACAGGTGTCACGGGAGGTGTCTGCTGCCATTGAGGCAGAAACCCGGCTGCAGTCCGAATGTAAGCTGTGGACAGAGGTACGCAAACCAAGACTAACAGCCAGCAGATTCCGGGAGATATGTCATGTTCGTGGAGAGTCTACCAGCAAAACCTTGGCAGCCCGGATCATTAAAGGAACGCCACAGACTGCTGCGATGAAGAGAGGTCTGGAACTGGAACCAGAAATTCTAAGGCGCTATGCGGTAGCCTGGCTAATAAGCCAGACTAATATCACACAACACTGTCGCGGTATATTAGTCTGGGCTGGCTCCACTTGGATTTAATTTCCCGGGGGGCGGGTTCAAACATTTTCTCTTTGACGCAATTGGTCAGAGCTACTGTCAGTCAAAGGTCTCAAGCATTGAACGTCACTGTACCAAAGCCCGCCCATATTGCATACCGTGTCCCGATTGGCCCGACCTGTTCTCGGTTGTAGGAAAGAGGCGTGCTACTGAGCCTCGCCAGACCCTAATCCGCTGGCAGGCAAAACACATTTTGCCAACGGCTGATTCGGTCTGGTTTATTAACCAGGCTAGCTATGCGGACCAATTTGATGTCTCTGTGACACAATGTGGAATCATCATTCACCCTGACGCACCACACCTTGGAGCTAGCCCTGATGCTAAAGTGTATGACCCGAGGGGAACTCCACCATTTGGGCTGGCGGAGGTCAAGAGTTGTGGTGTTGAAAACCTGACAGAAGTGAAACATCTGAACCTAGTAAATGACAAGTTTTACCTCAGGAAAAGCCACAAGTATTTTTCCCAGGTTCAAGGTCAACTCGCATTAAGTGGACTTAAGTGGTGTGATTGTATCACTGATACGATCACTGATTATGCAGTTGAAAGGGTGTATAGGGATGAGGAAATTATCCAGACAATGCAACCGAAACTAGATTATTTCTATTATAATGTGTACATGGATGTCTACTTAAGCTGTAAGACAAAGTAATTTCTCTCTGCCTCCATGATCTTGTCCTCTGCCTCCTGTTCGTTCACACCAACTAACTTCATGTCCTCACTGCATCCAAAAATAACTTCTTTGGTCTTCTTTTGGCCTCCAGTGCCTGGTACAGTAGTTACCACCTTTTGCCGATATGCTCACTATGTAGCGGATTGCCCTTTAAATGTGCTTGGGGTGCCAGTCGGCTTTTCATCCGACAATTTATCAGGGGTTAAATATTATAATACATAATATAACCTCAAGAACAAAACCCACATGGGCACATGTATTAAAACATGCACCCATTCATGTACAAACAACACCAAATAATATCCAGTAAATTCAACACCCAACACAATTATAATATTCACTTTCACTAATGATCAATATGTTCCACAGTAAACCACACTGAGTCCTTATTTAAATGAAAAAGATACCTCACAAGGTTTATTTGTAAAGTTCAGTTCAGGTGAAAACAACGTAAATGGTTCAGTTCAGCAAATGCAAAATAAATCAACTGTTTAATAAACAGGCCCCTCCCAAATAATAAATAAATAAACAAAATAGACGTCAAAATAAACCCAAACGCTCAGATCCTCCTCTTCAAAAGACCGTTGTTTTAGCTCTAGGCTACTTCACTCGACCACTCCACGGAAGCCAAACAGTGAGTCTCTCCCCGTTACCTCAGTACCATGGAGCGACAGATCCTCCGGATTTAAATGGCCGGGTCCGCCGTTGTTGATGATGCCTGGGTTCTCTGTCAGCTGTTCTGCTCGCCGAGCGTTGTATTCCTGACAAGTAGCGTGCCTCCGTTCAGCTATCGCCTGCCGACGCGGACTATGTACACACGGGGACTGGCACGGGCTCTACACGGAATACTTTGTAACATGGACAGACAGTGCTATATGCTGCTGCTGGTGTCGTGGAACAGTGACAGCGGGGTGAGTTCCTCACTTGAACTTCGACTGACGCGGGGTAGGTAACGTGAGGAAAATGACGTGGTGTGATTGGCTGACAGGGTTTGTGAATGGATGAGAGGGACGGATGAATGAAGTGACGTGAATGAAGGTGACGTGAATAAATTAAGTAGGGGCGGACCGCCACATTCCCCCCCCCTTAGAAAAACTGCACGTGTGCAGAGAAGTCTTTTGCTCTCTCTCTAGAGCTTGGAGCCCATGTTCTCTGGCAACGGGCTGGAGAATCCCAGGAACTCTTCGTCATCACTCTCTTCCTGGAAGATATCCAAGATACGTTGCCGCTCAGATTTCTCCAACTCCTGTGCAGTTGGATAACAGGGTTTAAGTCTGGAGACGTGGACCACCTTCCGGTCCTCACCTGTCTCCTCCAAAACCACATCGAAGTTAACTGGCCCCACCTGTGAGATCACTCGGTATGGTCCGAGCCATTTGGGTGCCAGCTTTGCGGTGAAGGACTTCTCAGCCTTAGAGTATGGGTGCGAGCGGAGCCAAACTCTGTCGTTGTCTTTCACCAGCATGTCTCGTCGTCTTTTATCGTAGTTCCGTTTTTGACGGGTGCGCCCTTTCTCCAGGTTCGCTTGCACAAACTCCTGAAGCTCCTTAAGTTCCGTTACGCTCTTATAGGCTGGACAGTCTGGAGAGGGAGTCCATGGCTGCAACGTCACGTCCAGGGGGCTTCTCAAGGTCCTTCCCAGGTTCAACTCTGCGGGAGTGACACCAGTGGACTCGTGAACGGCTGAGTTCAGGGCGAAACGGAAATCCGGGAGGTGTTTGTCCCAGTGCTTATGGTTGTTATTGACATAGGATGCAATCATAGTTTTAAGGGTCCGGTTAACTCTTTCTGTGAGATTAGTCTGGGGATGATATGCTGTTGTGAGCTTCTGCCGCAGGTTCCATTTCGCACAGGTTTCTTTGAAGACTGCAGACACAAACTGGGAACCCTGGTCCGAAAGGATGAAATGGGGGACTCCCCACCTTGTGAGGATTTCCTCAGTGAGGACTTTGGAGACCGTTTCCGCTGTGGCCTTTCTCAGGGGGTATAGCTCCACCCAGCGAGTGAAGTAGTCCACAAACACCACAAGGTAGACATGGTCCTTGGAAACGGGCCCATGAAATCCACTCCAATCATCTCCCAAGGATGTTCAACCACTGTCTGCTGCAACTTCCCTGCTACCTTTCGACTCTCCGGTTTGAACTTTTGACAGGTCTCACAGTTCTGCACGTACGTTTTCACCTCCAAGCTCATTCCCGGACAGTATACCAAGGTATGCATCCTTTTGTAGGTCTTGTACCTTCCTAGATGACCTGAGATAGAGTCATCATGAAACATCTGAAGGAGAGGCTTCCGGAGACAGTCAGGTAGGTAGACCTGGTAGATTGTCTTGTGGGGGAGCTGCACAACCCTGTAGACTTTATCTTCCAGGATGGTGTACTTGATGGACTCACTTATAGTGAGCTCTCCCTCCTCCACAATAGAGTTATAGATCTTTTGTATCTCCGGGTCCCCTTGCTGAGCTTTCCAGATCTCCTCGTCAGTTATAGGAAGTTCCCTGCGAGGTTCTCCTTTCACTGACATCATGGTGGCAAACTCCGTTGGGTCCTCAGAAGGGGCGTCACTGGGAGCTCTGGATAAAGCATCGGGTACTGTATTATACTTCCCCTTCCGATACTCAACAGTAAACGTGAACTCCTGTAGGCGTAGAACCCACCGAGTGAGGCGTGTACTGGCCTTCTGGGACTTGAACATCCAGACCAAGGACGAGTGATCGGTCACCACGGTAAAGGATCTACATTCCAAGTAGTACCGCCATTTCTCCAATGCCCATACCACAGCCAGACACTCTTTTTCGGTGGTAGAGTAATTCCTTTCAGCCTTATTCAGGCTCCTGCTTCCATATGCCAACACCTCTTCAGAACCCAGCCCAGTTTGTTGGACGAGTACAGCCCCGAGTCCGACATCACTGGCATCCGTATACACCACAAAGGGCAGATTGAAGTTTGGATGTCCCAGGATGGGTGGGGAGACCAGGTGGTTCTTCAGGGTCTCAAAGGAACGTTGGCATTCAGGGGTCCACCGAAATTTGACTCCTTTCCGTTTGAGGTTGTTTAGTGGGTCTGCAACCTCCGAAAAGTTCGGCACAAACCGGTGGTACCAGCCAGACATTCCCAGAAAACGCTGGACGGCTGTTGGAGAGAATTGTGGCGGGCCATGAAAAGGTGGACAAGGAGAAGGACAAGAGTCTTGGACAAATAAAGAACATGAGCCTGAGACGCCAGAAGAAGGCCAGTGATGCTGATCGTGCCAGTCTTGCGGCACAGATCACTGGCGTTACTAAGAAGGGACAGACCTTGCTAGTGGCACTGAAGTCATTGAAGTTTCTCCTAGGGAAAGATACAAAGAATGAGCAGAATGAGGAGGCCATGAGTGATCTTCGCAGCTACTTCTACTAAGAGAGATTAGATCTGAAGAAATAAGTGCCGAGATGCTGTCAAGATGTGAGTATTGTAAACGTATAAGTTAATGTTGTGATTATTTCATTTTCTTGCTGAGGTAAAAAGAAGTTCATTGAAATTGTATTATCTGACAACCAGTGAGACTGCCAACGCCCCAGAGAAATGCGTTTTGACAGATTTATTTAATTTTTTTCTTGACAGAAGAGTGTGCACTGCTGTTCCACAAGAGTGGTGGCTTATAAGTATTGTAAATGTATAAGTTAATGTTGTGATTATTTCATTTTCTTGCTGAGGTAAAAATAAGTTAATTGAAATTGTATTAAAAAGTATTTTTTTTGTATTTGGAATAAGGAAAAATACGTTTTTGTAATTTGATTGGGAAGGACCTTGAGAAGCCCCCTGGACGTGACGTTGCAGCCATGGACTCCCTCTCCAGACTGTCCAGCCTATAAGAGCGTAACGGAACTTAAGGAGCTTCAGGAGTTTGTGCAAGCGAACCTGGAGAAAGGGCGCACCCGTCAAAAACGGAACTACGATAAAAGACGACGAGACATGCTGGTGAAAGACAACGACAGAGTTTGGCTCCGCTCGCACCCATACTCTAAGGCTGAGAAGTCCTTCACCGCAAAGCTGGCACCCAAATGGCTCGGACCATACCGAGTGATCTCACAGGTGGGGCCAGTTAACTTCGATGTGGTTTTGGAGGAGACAGGTGAGGACCGGAAGGTGGTCCACGTCTCCAGACTTAAACCCTGTTATCCAACCGCACAGGAGTTGGAGAAATCTGAGCGGCAACGTATCTTGGATATCTTCCAGGAAGAGAGTGATGACGAAGAGTTCCTGGGATTCTCCAGCCCGTTGCCAGAGAACATGGTACTGTTGCTGTACATGTCCAAACCATCTGTATGGCTTAACCCATTCCGGGCTTGTAGGTCTGCTATTTTTGAAAAGTCGGGAAAATGTGGCGTAAATCTTTGAATATATATTTCAGAGCGAACATTTTTAACTAAACTATTGGCTTCTGGGGGGGTCCCTGGAACTACATATTTTGAGATGGGGGTCTGTGGCCCAATAGAGATAATTATGGGGGTCCTTGACATGAAAAAGGTTGAGCACCACTGACAGAAACATAGGTTTTTCAGAAAGATTTTAGGATTTTGAAGCCTTTTTTTTTATCGACCTCAGTTCAAAATGGGTTAATCTATAATGTGCTGTCCCTCTGATGTACATGTTGACATTTGTGTGTGTATTTGTTAGACTGTCTCCTACAGCAACATACAGCCAAATACTTGTTTAATTTCTACATTGTTTTACATTCATTTGTGGTCCTTGAGGGCGTTCCATGTGTTCCCCAGCTAAATGGAATTTAATCAAATGGACATCTTTAACTTTACCATACATCTTTAACACTTGTGAAAGTAAGTTGAAACCAAATGAAACAGTTAAATTATTATCCGCATTACCTAATTTACAAGAAATCTACACAATTTGAGAACGTAGAAGAATTGTTACTTTGGCTAATGTTTGCCATCACTTCTACAGAACCACATTAATGTGCACCACACATTAATTGGAACTTGTGAAATGGGACATTCTGCTCAATCGGTACTTTGATGCTAAATACTTGTTTAATGTGAATTGAACCCAAAGTTCCCAATTTGAGAATGCAGAATAATTGTTATTTTGGTCAACGTTTGTCATCTCTCCCACCATGTTATACCGCATGGAATTGTTAGTGTACAAAATCATATCCAAGGATAACAAAATCTCATCAAGTGGGATAAGAGTCTGGTTATTAACCAAACACATTTTGGACATTAATCTCATCTGTAGGAGAAGACTTTCACCTTCAACTTTGACCTTCCTCAGACATTAATCTCATACCATAATAAACATGTTTGCAACATATCACTTTGTTTTTTAGTCACTTATTAATCCAAAATGTTAAAAGAAAAAAAGTTTAACAGGCTTTTACTGTGAGTGTTGACATAGTAGTAGACAGACAGCATTGGCGAAGATCTTATGTGCTATCCAGCATGAAGAGGATTAAGTAAGATGACAATGGACATAGTTAACCAGTTGCCAGTTGGACATTTAAACATATAATCATTTAAACATGTATTAAACATACACAAGATTACATGGGAAACCTTATAACTAGTAAAAAATAAATACTAGCAAATGACCTGGGGGTTCTGTTGGTACTGCAGGTCGTCCACAGCTAGTGTTGGTAACCAAATGGACCCATTTTACGCTCAAGTTTTTTTTTTAAACATTAACATTACTCCTTTTACAAGAAGTCTACACAATTAGATAATTTGGAAGAATTATTATTTTGATCGTTTGCCTGTTATCTCTGGTACAAAATCATATCCTCATAATAAATGGACCTCGGTATGAAAATTATTGAAAACCACTAGTCTACACCAATCTATTTGGTCAATTTACTGAGCTTGCTGAATGTGGTTCAAGAGTTAAATTCAACTTGTCTGAAAAGGATCCAGTCACAAGTCTCTTAGAAAAATCACACTGAGGTGAGGGGAGCTCTTATCATACGTCATACTCCGTGCTAAGCCAATCAAATCAAATCATCACAAATAAAATGCCATTCTGGCCAATCACTTTGGGCATGTTCACTTTTCTGCCCTGAGTTTTATCCTCTATGTACTTTGCTCAGCCAATTAAATCATCATGTTTGTGTTCACACAAACAGACAAAGCTGGGAATAGGAGGGGATAGCATCCCTAAAATCATCTCAAACATTTTCAAATCTTTGAATATATTCATATTTGAAACAACAAAAAGTATTTGCTTGAGTGTCCCTGGAACATTTTGAGATGGGGGTCCTTGAAATGAAAGAGTGTGTTAGGAGTGCGGTAACCCCTGTTGGTGTTTTAAGCATTATGTTATACTTTAGCTATTGCAAAATAGCAGATCTACAAGCTCGTAGCACGACACTAGCTTGTAGATCTGCTATTTTTGAAAGAATCTTGAAAATGTGGCGCAAATCTTTGAATATAACATTTTTAACTAAAATCTTTGCTTCTGGGTGCACACAGAGAAATAACAGGGTTGAATCTGTACCCCAAAAGGTACAAAGGGCTTGTCACCCCCGGAGTACCCTAGTAGAGTACAGAAATGTACCTTCAGTATTGGTACATTGGTGTACCCTTCTTGGTTGTACCTCTAAATAACATTCCTGTACCCCTAGTGACAACTTTGTACCTTTGCCTATATCACTAAAAGAACATATCTGTACCCCTATAGTGACAACATTGTACCTCAAAAAGAACATTTATGTACCCCTATATGGACAACATTGTACCTCTAAAACAACATTTATGTACCCCTATAGTGACAACATTGTACCTCTAAAATAACATTTCTGTACCCCTTTAGTGACAACATTGTACCTCTAAAAGAACATTTATGTACCCCTATAGTGACAACATTGTACCTCTAAAATAACATTTCTGTACCCCTTTAGTGACAACATTGTACCTCTAAAAGAACATTTATGTACCCCTATAGTGACAACATTGTACCTCTAAAATAACATTTCTGTACCCCTTTAGTGACAACATTGTACCTCTAAAAGAACATTTATGTACCCCTATACAGACAACATTGTACCTCTAAAAGAATATTTCTGTACCCCTATAGTGACGACATTGTACCTCTAAAATAATATTTCTGTACCCCTATAGTGACAACATTGTACCTCTAAAATAACATTTCTGTACTCCTATAGTGACAACATTGTACCTCTAAAATAGCAATTCTGTACCCCTACTGGCAACAATGTACCTTTATGTACAAATACAAAATGGATTCAGAAACATGAACAACATTCAATAACTTTTTATTTGTCCCAAAGTGCAAGTCAATAACTTATGGTTGTGCAACAACCTAGTGCAAAATGGTACTTAATACCTTGAGGTAGGTGCAACATGTACTTGAGGACAACATTAAGTGCAAACATGAATGAATTAGTACAATTCCCACAGCGCTTATGGGCGACTCACACGGTCGCAACAGATTGATGCATGCTTGTTGTATGAGATGTATAGCTGATGCAAGCTCGCAATGCATTTCCAATGGGAGTCACATGGTTTGACACAACATTTGTGTTGTATGAGGTGGAGGGGGGCAGTCGAAACACAGCCGAAAGCCATACAACAGCTTGTAGTCCAAAATGTTGTATCAAACCATGTGACTTCCATTGGAAATGCATTGGGGCGGCCAGGACACTTACATCTTGCTTACATCTAGCATGCATCAATGTTGTATGCTAGATCGAAAGGTGTGAGTGAGGCCTTACACAACACAAGATCAACAGTCTTGCATTGCTGAAACGCTGGGGGAAATTGTACTAAATTCTGTGACATCTGGCTATTCTGCACACGAACAACCTAGTGCACTTGTGAATAATACTCTTAAAGGACCACTTCACCACTTTTCAACTTCTCTTCCTATAATTGGTCCTAACTAATGTTCATGATAAAATACCACAATTTTTCCCTACTCAGTCTGTGTCTCATAGGAAGGCTGTGGGCAGTTCAGAAACCCGTCCACCAGTGACATCATCGATGGTGAATCCAAGCTAATAGAAACGGCAGGCTTTCTTTTCCTGAAAAGTTGCAATTCAAAAATTGAAGCCATCGTTCTCACGATAATAAAGATCTTGTTTAAAAACAAATCTGCCTAATGATGATGTCACTGGTGGACGGGTGTCCGAACTGCCCAAAGCCCTCCTATGAGACACAGACTGAGTAGGAAAAAATGGTGGTGTTTTATCATGAACATTAGTGAGGACCAATTATAGGAATAGAAGTTGAAAAGTGGTGAAGTGGTCGTTTAAGGTTCTGTGCAACATGTACTCGAGTACAACATTTAGTGCACACATGTAAAACTATATAAAAAAATAAAATACAACATGAATGAGTACAATTCCCCCAGCACTTATACAACACAAGACTGATGCATCGAGCCTGTTGAGCCGTTCATTAACAGTCTTGCATTGCTGAAACGCTGGGGGAAATTGTACTCAATTCTGTGATATCTGGCTATTCTGCACACAAACAACCTAGTGCAAAATACTCAGAGCACTTGTGAATAATACTCTTAAGGTTCTGTGCAACATGTACTTGAGTACAACATTTAGTGAACACATGTAAAACTATATAAAACAAATAAAATACATACAACATGAATGAGTACAATTCCCCCAGCACTTATACAACACAAGACTGATGCATCGAGCCTGTTGAGCTGTTCATTAACAGTCTTGCATTGCTGAAACGCTGGGGGAAATTGTACTCAATTCTGTGACATCTGGCTATTCTTCACACAAACAACCTAGTGCAAAATACTCAGAGCACTTGTGAATAATACTCTTAAGGTTTTGTGCAACATGTACTTGAGTACAACATGAATGAGTACAATTCCCCCAGCAATTATAAAACACAAGACTGACGCATCGAGCCTGTTCAGCTGTTCATTAACAGTCTTGCATTGCTGAAACGCTGGGGGAAATTGTACTCAATTCCGTGACAACATCCAGCTAGTCTACAAATTCCTTTCAAAAGATCTATACAAAATGTTTCAAAGCAACATACAAATTATCGTCCACTGAATATGTGTCAAGCGATGTGTGGTCCAATTCGTCTCCAGGTTTGAGCAACATCCAGTCACTGTCTACTTTTACATGATAGGCATGAAAATGTGAGTCAAAGGACAATGGAAGCAACATTTTACTGCCAAGCACCCACATGGTATCAATGTTAAGAATGTATTTGATCTGTACAAATACAGGAATTCTTTCAACATGTAAAAGGTCTAATGCCAGTACATCTCCAACTGCATACTTGATGTTGTCTAAAGTTACTGCAGAGACACGTTGACTGACTTTGTCCTCCAATTCTGTAGCTCTGAAGTTAAACTTATCATTTGTTTTTAGAGCAGTCTGAAGAGTAATGGGTAGAGACAAAAATGGTGTGCTGACACTTTTACCAGGCACCTTTTCAAAATCCCCCAACATGTTGGCAGCTGAAAATTCCCAACATTGCTTGAACTGGTGACGATTGCTTAGTGTCATAGCTATGTTTACAAAGTTTCGAGTGTTTTTAGCCAGGTTCTTAAAATATTGATGTTTTCCTTCAAATCTCATACACCAAAGAGAACGGAGGGGACCATACATTAACATAAGTCTTGGATAATGTATAAGAAAATGACATTTAGGTGTTATAACATTTCCAAATTCCGCTTTCATCTCAGAAAGGAATTCATGAATAAGTAACGGCAGACATGCTAGGTCATCTTTCCGCACCTTAGCTGCCATGACAACATCTGCAATACTTCGCAATAATAAAAACACATGCCAGTAACTGCTGCCAGGAGGAACACGGTGCCCCATTAGAAAAGGCAATAATCTGAAAAGACACCATTTTTGAGTAGCAGATCCTACAATGCCTGAAGTTTGGAGTCGTTCAGACAAAGGCACAGGCTTATTAGCCTTGTCATTCTGACCTATACTGATTTTTTTAAGCTCTTCATTTAGCTCAGTTATACTGATATGCTTTTTTCTCTGCGCCTCGCAAATAACATGCTTCATTGTCAGTGGAACAACTCCCTCCAACATATCATGCATGATGTCTGGGGGCAAAGACTTGGTCACATCAAAATAACCTAGTGAATCAAAATAACTATTGCCTTTTACACCATACACAGCTACATTGTTCTTGTTCTGCTGGACACACTGGAGATGATATTTGTGGACTTCAGTGTTTCTCAGAACAAAATCATCTTCTTGGAATGTGTCATTGATTTCTGCATGAGTTGCCATACAGTTACGACAAATTCTACCCGAGCTAAAACACATTCTGAAGCCACCAATCATATGAGCAGAGAGATTGTCAGCTGAAAAGGTTGCTAAAGCAGCATAAACTGTGTGCTCTGTTCCACGGACACTTACAATAAAGCCTTCAGTTGAAAGCTGTTTTAGGTCATCTAGCATTCGTTCTAAGATGGCATTCCAATATTTGGTCAGGGTTGAATATTGAACCAACATGGCTAAGTGAATGTGGCCGAGTTGAGATCGATACTTTCCACTCACATTTCCAATAGTGTAGTAAAATCCACATAGTTTATGCTTCCCTCTCTTGGCACCAAGAGGATTGACTACTTCAAATTCATCTTCATACAGATGGATTCTTAAAGCATCAGGATGCTCTCTAAAAACAGAATGCTCCTTAAAATAAAGACCATCTCTATAATCTGTCAGAAGCTCTTCATCTATGACCTGGTTATTTTCAGATAGTATTTGATCCCAGACATCATCATGAGCACAGTACTTCTTTAAAACTTCAGCAATGGGAACATAGGAAAATGATCCAACTTTTTGGCCAGAAGAGCCTCTCAATGTGTAGTGTACAGGTTGTATATAGTTCAACTTAGATTTACAGTGTTCTTGAATCATGTGTGGAGAACGGACTGCTTCATAAGCGTTATCAAAGAAATTTGATGAGTGGAAAACCTGTTGAAGTTCGGGGCAATTTGAAATATCAAAACCACCTTTTTCCAGATGATAAGAAATAAATGAATCATAATTATCTTTGAAAAAACTAAATAGAAATTTGACATCATTTGTAATGTCTTGTTGGAGTGACACATTCAGAAGGTTTTTCTCTCTGCATTTAAGGACAAAGCCAAACAGATTATCTTTGAAATCCTCAAGTAGTTGATCTAAATTTGGCCTGGAATCAAATTCATCAGAAGCTATTGGTTCATTCTCCACACGTTGGTGTTCATCAGAAGCAATTAATTCATTCTCCACACGTTGGTGTTCATCAGAAGTACTTGGTTCATTCTCCACACTTGGGTGCTCTACTGCAGGCTCTGCATAGACATCATCAATAGGCCTAGATCTAAATCTTGATTTGTGTTTTCTGTACACATGTCGTCTATAAGAAGGGAATTTGGTAAATGTTGACTGACAGTCACCTAAACCACATGTGATACTAAAATTTGGTTGATGTGCATGAACAAGTCCAATATGTATAATTAACTTTGAGAGAGTAAAAACCTTTCTAGTGCATTTTGGGCACTGGTGCAGACAATGCATTGTGATCTAGTACAGACGGTTGTGATATAGTACAGACTGTTAATTATTTGCAGTGCACAGCGCGTTAATCACACGCAGTATGGTTGTTGGAATGGCCTTGTCTCCCTCTTCCTTGATATTGACGATGCGCAGCTGAAGGAAAGTCAGAGTTTTTTTCAGACCTGGTGGGTATGCAAGGTTGAAAACAAAATACATACAGAAGGCTGTTATGAAGGCTTCATCAAGGCTTCTGCACTGGCACACGTCCGCACCGTCAACTTTCACCACACACCGCACCCGTCCAGCGATGGCCATCTTCCAGTCCTGGTCCATGACTTGTATGGTTGGATTGGGCGTAGCAGCATCCCCCTACATAAAGCAAAACATGCAAAATGAATATTTTCCAACATGTGTCAAAACTTGTTACATTAACCACTTTGCACCGAATCGTTCTTTTTTCTGGGGACATTTGCCAAAAATAATGGATCTACAAGCTCACGACTGACGCATTGTGAGCTTAGAAATTTGGTCAAGGGGAGGCAGACCAAATCAAATTTGTATTTAAGGTTCAAGTGGTTAAATGACTGAAAATAAACTTTAACATGAAGTCAACATATTATTACCAAAGCTAATGTGTAAACAAACACCACATCATATACACATTGGAGAGGGTCACTGCTAAGGGTTCCTTGGCTTGAAAAAAAGACCCCTAGTTTACATTTTGTAACTTCGTGGCATTTATATAGAAAGAACAGATTTGTCATTTATGTTAAACACAATACATCTGGGTGGGGAAAGTGAAAAGGCAGCGGTTGCCTCTCCCTCATTACCACCACTGAACAAGGCCCTTAATCCAAACCGCTCCAGTGGAGCTGCTCATTGGCTAGAAGGTCAGACTGTGGTTGTACCGGGCAGCTTCCAGCTATGAAAGTGTGTGACAAGAAGTACGGCTCCACAATTATATATTTTTTTTGTAGTAGTAGGATCGGATGACCCATACAATTGACATGGGCTGCATACAGTGGAGGAGAGCAGTGGTTCCCAAATGCTGTGCCTAGAGGAGTACGCTGCTCACACAGGCTGTGTGGCTGCTCTAAACTGTTTACATGGTGATAGAACTGAAAAGCAGTGCAACACTGTGCAGGACAATCCAGATGCTCACCTCTCCCATCATGATGAAGACTTCAATTTTCTCTTTGAAGATGGACGGCAGTATGATCAGCCCGGCCCTGAAGTCGATTTCTGCAATGCAGTAAACATAGCAAGAGTCACCAATCACATCAAGTGGGGATGCACACCAACGGACCGACATGCGGAAACCACGGTCAGAAATGCGGTCGAACATGCACTGCGCCCATTCTTGTGGTTAGGTTAGGGTTTGAGGTAGGTTGTCGGTCTAATGAGTCGGACCAATAGTATGTCTAAACTAAAGCCTGTAGCCCTTCAAGTGTGCAACGTGGTTAATTAGAAAAGTGCTCACTACCTGGTAGATCTTCAGCCAAGGCATCCTGTCTTGCGGTGTTGAAGACTTCTGCGTGGGATTTTCCTGCACGTTTTAGAACTTCTGGCAAAATACCAGCGAAGCCCTCCCTGAAGCGATCACACAGACTGCTTGTGGCTGGATGGATTCGATCAACCTCATCAGAAAACTGTAGAAAACACAAGTATGATTCATATTCAGCATATGCCAACTATTATATACACTCAATCTCACAATATTTGAAATTACTACATAGATGGGTTTTCAACAGGGGGTCTGAGACCCCTAGGAGGTACTCATGAGTTACATGAGGTTGTTTTCATTTTGTTGCTATACCTCTGCACCCAATGTAAAGAGTAAAAGCACTATACAAGTTTGAGATATCATGTCATGGGGAAAATGTACAGAAAATAGCAAATCTACAAGCTCACATCACAATGCGTTGCTGCGATATGCTGTGAGTTTGTAGATCTATTTTTGGCAAAGAGGTTTGGTTTTGATTTAAAAAGGAATCAAAATGTTAAGATTTGCTAGCCATTGGGCTTGAAAACATATTTTTGTAACCAAATAAAGTTAATGACCCCTGATAGATTGATAATGCTGCAACATTCAGCTGTGCACTATACTTACTCCACCAGGAGCCCTTAGGAAGGGATATCTTTGGAGTAGATCCTCCACAGACATCCCATCCATGATTTCACGCCGTCTCCAGGAGAAGGTTCGCACCATGAGATCTTTCACAGTTGGGAGATCTGGATGCGTCTTCTGGTATTCACTATGAAGAACGGCAACATGGGCCTTCACAGAAGTGGCATCCTCTCCGACAACCAGTATTTCCTGTGGAAAAAGCATAGACAGATGTGGATGAGTTGTACAGTGTACCGCCTGCTCCCAAGTATGCAAAGCCATTTTGTTATCGTTGGATGAGATTTTGTTCACAATTCCATGCTGTATTTATGTGGTAACCATACAAGAAATAACAGGCAAATGTTGTGAAGACTTATTAGAAAATTAAAAGTCAATTTGGTTACCAACTCTCCATCATTTAGCTAGGGACAACCTGGAACACCCTCACCCTCAAAATATATAGATATGACAAATGACTTACAGATGTTTGATTAGCTGCTCGTCTATGCAGACTAGGTGTAGAGGGAGGTTGGGGCTTCTTTGCGTGGCCATACTTCTCTTTCATCTTTCGGACCTCGGTATTGCTGACCAGTGGGGCACGTTCATTTTTGCATTTTCTTTTTAGGGACGCATGCCAGGTTGTCTGGATAAAATGAAACACATTTGGCTATTAACCCCTTTTGGTGTTTTAAGCAATATGTTATACTTTAGCTATTGAAATATAGCAGATCTACAAGCTCATAGCTCTGTGCCACGCTATGAACTTGTAGATCTGCCATTTTTTTTAAATCATGAAAATGTGGTGCAAATCTTTGAATATATTCTTTCATAGCGAAAGTTTTTACTCAAATCGTTGCTTCTGGGGGCGTCCCTGGGACAACATATTTTCAGATGGGGGTCCACGGCCAAATACAGATTATTCTGGGGATCCTCGACATGAAATATTGAGCACCACTGAGAACCATAGGTATTTCAGAAAACTGTCATGATTTAGAAGATTTTTTTTAAATTTCGATTTCAGGTCTAAATGGGTTAATAGTCGCATGTACATACACACACACACACACACACACACACACACAGACAGAAATCACTGAAGATTGAAGAGAATAAAACACAACTTACATAGCCATTCCCCTCTGCATCTCTAAGATGCGGGTATTTCACAACCACTGACTTGGCAACCTGAACGTACTCCGCTGGGGTTGGATACCTAGCCCAAAAGGCAAGAACAAATTCAAACTCTTGGTTTCTTAAAAGATCAGCTAACAATGTATGAATGCCAAGTACTAAAGTTATAGTAATGGTTAACAGTTGATACTTACATGTTGTGTGACATTAGTTGTTCATACAGCACACTGGTAATTTTGTGGCGTATTCTCGGCACTATGAGACGCGGGTCCCTGGCATCGAGCACCGTCTGAACATCATGGGGAAAGGTTGGACAGATGCCGATATGGTGAAGTCTCACACGGGCTGGTTCAACACTCCCACAGGCTGGTTCAGCACTGCAATGGAACAAGCAGATTTTCTTTTGTTAGTTTTATATTCTAGAGTGAATTTGTTCTGTGACGGTGTCTCCCAGTCTCTCCAGCTATTTTCAGGTTCTCTTTTTTTTGTAGGAGGGATATACAGTAGGCTGACAGGAAATGCGGAGAGAGATGGGGGGGGGGGGGGGACCATGCAGTAAAGGCCGCCAGGACCGGGGGTCGAACCTGCGGCACACTGCCAGACAGGTGCCTGGACCGCTGATTCACCCAATATGTTGGCATACCCATTTAACCCAGTCAGGACAGGAACCCCTTTTGGTGTCGTTATGTTATAAACTTTAGCTATTGAAAACAAGCTTGTAGATCTGCCATTTTTGAAAAATTGTGAAACTGTGGCACAAATCATTGAATTCAACTCAAATCTTTGCTTCTGGTGGGGTCCCTGGAACTACACATTTTCAGATGGGGGCCCGCAGCCAAATACAGATAATTCTGGGGGTCCTTGACATCAAAAGGGTTGAGCACCACTGACATGGAAACATAGGTTTTTCAGAAAACTGTTCAGCCTCAGATCTAAATGGGTTAAGCAGCATACAGTGACTGTGTAAGCACAACTATCTTATGGAGATGCACTTGCCTTGAAACCGTGGAAAGCTGAGATTGGGAGGCTTCTTCAGGCTCAATTGGCTGTAAACAAATCTCTGTCTCACCCTCCTTGTATTTTTCTACAAATTGTCTAAATTTAATTTGTTTTTTGAATGATCCAGCGAAGAGGAAGCCGATCATTTGTTCAGTTAGTCCACAGTCCACCGTTTCTCCGTCCACTTCATTCTCTGAGGGAGGGACACACACACACACACACACACACACACACAATAGCTGATTTAATTAAATGCATCATATGACAAATTGTAAACATTGTATTTATTCACTTAATTAAAGCCATTTAAACACCTCCACACACTAACCGTTTCCCCACATAAGGACAAATTGTCCAGGTAGTTCAGTCTAGACAGACCAGACAGCACTGACAGGTTTCAGAGGCAAGCCCTGGTTATTTAAAGACCTGGTGAAATGGAAAAATACGTTTTTCACATTTATCCCCGTCATAATAGGAGATGAAGGAAAAAAAAGCAGATAAAGAATGCATGTTGCAAGTTGAAATATATTAACAAAGCTCCCAACAGTGACACAGACACACGCACTGTGTGTGGGGAGATTTTTTCCGATTACATTGTGAAATATATACAAGGCCTAGCGAGGTCCATTGTACAGATATTGCAGGTAATCATTTCTTAACATAATTGCAGTGAAAAGCTATGGTAACAGCCTAACAGGGTGCATCCATCTTTGTTTACCCCACATGAACGTGCAAAATGTAAGGGAAGCGATAGGGTTCACACACACACCAGCGACCATATTTACAATATGAAAACTGTCGCCCACTTAGACAATGTAGGTTACACACGCTGGAATTAATCATGGAACCTGCAGGCATCATTAGGTGAGTAATTCATTGTATATGTGGTGGACGTTCGTGGTTGTGCTAATAATAAACGGACAGCTGCTGCTGCAGCAGCATGCTGCTGCTGCTGCTGCTGCTGATACTGCTGCTTAACGACGACACTGTTTGTTAACTTGTAACTAGATGTACTAGTGTAGTTTTGCATCTGTTGCATCCTCCTGTGTGAAAGCAGCATAACGTTGTGGCAGGATACGAACGTCTGTAACTGTTCTTTGAACGCGTTCGGGTACAACACAATTTGTTGGCAACCGAATGCATTACTGTGGTGGTGAATGATTGCGTGGTGGCCCGCCAAACAATACGGACGCAAACCAGAATATCATGATACAACCCCGAAATAAAGACAGTGGAATGACGCTTTAAATATTATAAATGGACATGCTACTGCCGGTCTGCTCCCGCGCGCAAGGAAACAAACCACAGTAACAGAAAAACAGACGTTTTGGCGCGTATCCGCCATTTCAGTTTCCCCCCTCCTAAACATGAAAGTGATATTAATACGATATATTACCGAATAAAGTAGTTGAAATCAATACATTATGCACATTTAACAACCCTGTCCGTCATTTCAAAAACAACCGCTATCATTTAAGGGGTTTTAGTGATTAAAATGAACAAAATAACTCATTGGACTGTTTGTTCACGCCACCTGGGACAGCCAAAAACGACATGTTGGTGCTCAACATTTTATTTATATATGTTCCTAAACATGAAACTGCTTACTGTAAGTTAGTGCAAACATTAAATAAAGATACTTACCGGTAAACCTTTTTGCCTCGCCTTCTGAAACGTCTATTCCAGCTTCCGTGACTAGTTTGTGAATCAGTTCCTCTGTAGACAAGGTGGACAGCTTTCGTACTCCGTCTACTACTACTCCTCCTCCTAATATGAATAGTGCCGCCATATTTCTGTGTTAGTTTGGTTGTCCGTCCGTCTGGCCGCCGCCCGGCTACAACGACCCAAACTCCCACTAACTAGCTCCGAGCCAAACTTCCCAAAGTCCCGACACAAACTTAAATTCACCGCGTAAAATAATAGCGCATGGCTGTCGGCTGCCAGACTGCTGCTCTTCAGGAGTTCAGTGGTGAAGATGCACTGTGATTGGCCAGTACAGCAGACAGCTGACTTGCATTCAGCCAATCGCTGACCATTTTGCTTCAAAGGCGGGTCTACAAGCTCAGAATGGGTACAAATATGTAACTAGGGGTCCAAAAACTACTTTGTACCATTAAAGGTCTACAGTTTTGTACCATATGGGCCATTTCAGTACCGTATATGGTACTCTACCAATGCACGGGGTACATTTATGACAAAAGTACCTTAAAGGGCACAAATATATCAGGATTTTTTTTTGTGTGTGGTCCCTGGAACAACATATTTTGAGAGGGGGTCGGCAGCCAAATACAAATAATTGTGAGGCTCCTTGACATGAACAAGTTTGAGAACCACTGACATAGACACATGGGTTTTTCAGAAAACTGTCAGGATTTAGAAGGCATTTGTAGAATCGACCTCAGGTCTAAATGGGTTAAGTCGTTTGTAGAACCGGAGTGTTAATGTGACAGTAGCTCAGTCTGTAGGGACATGGTGACTTGAAGGGCATGAGTTGGTTGGCATCAGACTGGTTTGTCCCCTTGGACATCCAGAGGCCCCTGGTAGTTAGACAAGATGCAACAGATGCTCCACAACTGATTTACTGAACCGGTCATAGTCAGCGGAACAAGTGTATCCCAAATATGGTACTCCTTCACTCTGCGTATGGCCCGCTCTACCAAAATTCTCAGACGGGCAATCTTCTGGGTCTTACGTGTGTCCTCGGCGCTGAGCTGAGCTGATTTCTTCAGTGGAGGGATGATGAGTGTTGCCCCCACGTCAGAAAGCATCTTCTCGATCAGGAAACCCTTGTCAGCCATTACTCCATCTCCGGGCTGAAGTAACTGTAACAGCTGTGATTTTCTAGTTATTTCGATGTCTGAAATGGAGCCAGTGTACAGTTTTGAGACAAACGTGATTACCCCACATGGAGAAATCCCAATCAGCCCTTTAAAGGTGGTGTGGTTTTTGTAGCTGGAAAAGGTTTCCGACTGTAGTGAGAGGGACGATGGCGTTTCGCAGCGTATCTCCGTGCAGTCTATAATCACTCTGACTTCAGGGCAGTAAAGCTTGAAGTTGTCAGGAATCGTAGATTGCACTTGCTCTCTTGTCATCCACAAGGGCAGTGAACCAAGAACCAGAAAAAGGTAGCTAGTCCACGTTAAGATGACACGACTAACTGTGGACTTGCTGACCTTAAAAATAGTTGACAAGGTTCTCTCATGAAGCCCAGCTGCAACACGACAGAGGAACATGAAGAACTCATCAATGAGGGCGAGCTTGCGATGGGGGCTAGGGGTAGGAACATCTTGTGTTCGCTGTGCCTTGGTCCAGTAGATTAGCCTTGAAGCAGATGGCTTAATTGACTCCCAAAATACATTAAATACCTCCTTTGAGCTGAATTTAGTGTAATAACGGAAGTCACAATCTGTGACACAATACTGGAAAATCAGGGGCTGCTTCACTTCCATGTTCATCTGCTCCAGTTCCATTTCCAGCATTAAGACTTTCATCTCCAGCTCCTGTATTCGGCCAGCGACAGTGTCCAGTTTAGCTGAAGGAGAAGAAAAAGCATACATATCACTAATCCATCTATACATTTTAAAAGCTAATCCACTAAACCCAAGTTTTTCGCACACAATTTTCAGCTCAGGGACAGGTTTTTTGGTGGAGTAAACATAAATCACCTGCAATAACTACTGTCAATAGTAATACTAACCAGGAGATGGATGTACGTCATAATCATGCTCTGCAGTTGCTCCTCTGTACCGTCCCCTGTCCACTGTCCTCTCTGGTGTCCTGTGTCAGCTGGACTGTACTCTGTCCTGTGGACTGTCCGCTGAACTGTGGACTGTCCCCTGTCATCTGGACAGTTCCATTACCTGTGTGGACTGGGCTGTCCCCTGGGACAGGCATCTCTGCACAGCCATCCAAGCCAGCACACAGGCACTTTTGTGTCCGCTGGTAAACTGGCTACCGAGATTTTAAACCTTTCCCTAGAAGTAAAAAAAAAATATGACACACATTATAGCAACGATACATTTTTGTTAACAAATAACACAGGTATATGAATTATTTGATTAACCACAAATAAGAAACATGAATCCTCAGTGGATACTCTGGGTACTGATTATTGTTAGACCTATGTATATTTGTGCCAACAAGGTATATTTCTCACCATACTGAATCTTATTGATTGATTTATTTATGTACAGCCAGGTGCTTGCAAAATACAACTCGCAAAGATTTGCACTCCTTCACTTGTGTTTTATAGTGTTCGCAAATAACTTAATTATTTATTTATTATTTACACATTTGTCCTTCCTTTTTTTTACAAGTGAAGCACCAATTTCACATTTGTGCAATAATGTCTCATTTGACCCTCGCCAACTTTGTATTTTACATTTTGCAAATCAACTTTGTGACTTGTAACCGGCAAGATAATTCACACATGTTTTCCATGTTTCGCCTGTGTTTTCCAGATCCTGCAAATTAATTTGTGCAGGTCACACACACACACACAACGGATCTGTAAGCACGTCATCTTATTTACAGTCTTGCGGCTCTTTTCTACGCTTGTGGATGTTTCCAATCGTTTTGTGGCCACGTGACATTTGTGACGCATTTTTGTCCATTTTGAGGCTAGCTCACTACTATAGATTGACAGGCTCGCGTGTAATCTGTGTCGCGTGTGTGTAAATCTCCCCCCCCTAATCGCCCGGATGCAGTTCTTTCACAGTCCAGCAGGTGGTGTCATAATAACGGGAGCGTCAGGCTTGTCAGTTCTAAGTTAGACTTCAATACACTATATAATTGCCCTCTATAATTACATTTAGACATGATATCGTTGGTCTTGTTTTAATAGGCCAGCTTCTTATTTTAATTGGGTGTTTACCCCTCAAGTATAAGATGAACTATTTTTAAAATAATGTATTCAATTATATTATTGCATAAAGTTTATTAGATGCAACCAGGTGATATGGTGTTGGTGTTACAGGTGTACTTCGGTAGTTTTCAAATCTTTTGGATGATCTCTGCTTGCAAAGTAATAATAATATAATTTTGAATATCATTTTTACCACCTACTGTGCCTGATATTGATGTTATGGTCAATGCTGACAATGCTCAACTACACATGGATATTTGTAATATAACCACAATAGTGTCAATGCACAGATTAAATAAACGGATCACTGTAGAAACTTCCAATGCCACTAACCTGATTCATATACCTTGCATTTATGTAATCTCAGACACTGCCCCAACAATGTTAAAACTTGCCCTTTTGAATACAAGGTCCCTGCTGTACGAAGTCTCAGTTAATTAATGATTGTATAACCTCCTACAAGCTTGATTTTTTTAACAGAAATTTGTCTGGATGCAGATGATGGAAATGCTGTTCTTATTCAATCTGCCCCACCAATTTTGTTTTTTAAATTTGAAGCACGACAGGGCAAAATAGGTGGGGGTACATGTGCCCTTTTCAGATATATTTTTGTTTGTAAAAAGCTGTCATTTGGAGTGTTCCTATCCTTTGAATATTTAGCATGTAAAATGGAAATGAAATCCATTTTCCATGTAGTTATATATAGGCCACCAAGATCCCAACATTTCCTTGAGAACTTCACTGAGATGCTCTCAATTATTTGCACTGAATTTGAATTTGATTTGTCCCAACATGTGAATGGCCTGACCCATGACAGAGGACACACACTAGATTGAATTATTACCAAGGGTGTTAACATTTCTTAAATACATTTTCTTCAATTAAATAAAGATAAAACTGAGAATTGTTTTTGGACCACAGAATCAGAGACAAAGTGTAATCTCTCACCTTGAATCACAGTCTCTTATACCCAAGAGTCAGGTGAGAGATCTTGGTGTCCTAGACTCAGATTTAAATTTTAACAGTCATATCAAAACTGTAATTTCATCTGCCTATTATCACCTTAAAAATATTGCAAGTGAGGGGAATTATGTACAAGCAAGACCTAGAAACACTTTTACATGCTTTTGTTTCCAGTAGACTGGATTACTGTAATGGTCTGCTCACAGGACTTTCAAACAAAGTTCTTCGTCAACTCCAACTGATTCAGAATGCTGCTGCTAGAGTGCTGATGAAAACTAGGAAATATGATCATATTACACCAGTCCTAAAATAAAATCCTTACATTGGCTACCAGTATCCCAGAGAATTTCAAAATGTTACTTGTCTATAAATCTGTTTGTGGCTCTGGGCCCTGCTACATCTGACATGCTGAAGCCATATGAACCATCTAGAACCCTTAGGTCAGCTGGGGCTGGCCTACTAATTGTTCATTGAATGACATTCAATGTTTGTGTTAGGACTATGCGTTTAAACAAACCCTCAAGCTGGACAGAGTGTAAAATGAATGGTAAAATGTACCCCGATTTATTATTGTCAAAGATCTGCATTACTTAATTCACAGGAAGTCTACACAATTAGAGAATGTAGAATTATTTTGAATTGATACGTTTGCCTGGTATCTCTCATCAATACGGCATGGAATTGTTGACAATCTTATCCAACGATAACGTATGGTTACTTGGTAACCTTTGTTCTCTGAGTGAAGAGACTACGGGCCCTATTATGCGTGTCTTAAGTACCAGGTCTTATGACTTAATTTAAGACCTGGAGGCGTGGTCAATGCTGTTTGGCCACTCAGAATAGCCAAATGGCATTGATCACGCCTCAGGCGAAAAATCCTGCTTGGGGCGCCAGATTGCTCAGGACCGGCCCTGTCCGACCCAGAACATACTAAATTTTGAATTATTTATCATGTATGTTCAATGTAATGTATTTACAACCCCTGGAACGGCCAGACAGCCAGACGCCATCCGCCGCCAAATGCTCAGGTGCTAGATGCCACCCAGAGCCCGGCCCCGCAAGGCACTAAGGCCAGAGACCGCAGGGGTGAAGGGCCCCTGCGGTCCAAGCCAGCCCACCAGCCAGCCCACCAGACGCAAGCCAGCCAGCCCACCAGACGCAAGGCTGGCTTGACTGGTGAAGGTGACAATGACACCCACCGCTGAGTAGCATGCGAGACCAACTCCCCGAAGGGAGCGAATGCTGCATGTTCAGCCGGTATAACCGGGTGAATGTAGACGGAGTAGACTAAGTCGCCGCTGTGCAGATCTCTGTCAGAGACGCACCTTTCCGCAGCGTCCCCAGGTGGAGTGTGCCTGCCCTCCAGGCGGCACTGGTACTCCTGCCTGTTTGTGTGCTGGATAACCTCTGTGATCCATGCACTCTCACTTGAAGCACTCAAAGAGTTGGTCCGTTATTCTGTGGGCCTTGTGTGGCCCTGACGTCCGACTCTAGTGCTCCAATAGGGCAGAGTGGGGACCGACTCCATCTCTGTACGTCGACTGTCTGTGTGACGACGGTAGGGCAGAGCTCAACCACCTGATTGAGACGTGCCCTTTTGAAAACATTGGGGAGAAAGGCCGGTTTGGGGCATAAGACTATACCATCATCCGGCATAGGCCTGCAGAGCTCAATATGGATTGATAGAGCTCGCAACTCCCCCATTTCTCCTTGCAGATGTGACACCGACAAGGCTGCTGTCTTGAGCATGTCAGGCTCACTGACTAAAGGTCGTAGAGCCTCCAGGGCTAACCCCAGATGGGCCTGATTGGGTCCCTAACCTGAGCCCCTCTGAGCCTCAGGGCACCCTTCAGGAAATGCTCTTCTTTTCTTTGTAACGAGGTTACTGCAGTCTGCAGGGCCTGCACTCCCGCTCAAGTCAGCCTGCCGAACACTCGGTCAGCTGACTGTTGAAGCCCTGTTCTCAGAACCAGAACGATCCTTATTGTCGCATCACAGTTTTACAAGTAAAAAGTGGATGGCCTTCGTTTTTGTGCATAGTTCCAATCGCGTTTATGCTGCGGAGCAAAGCACACACACAGTGAGAAGGGTGCTGGCCGCCACACTGATACCACATATGGTAGAACCTGATAAATGCTGACAGCGTCGATCAAGAGGCTGTCCCACAGATCTCAGATTGGAGGGCACCTCAAAGCCCATGTGGCAGCGAGGCCCTGTGTGGAATGTGTACATGTTCCTGTTGGGGCTGGCCTGCCTGCCCACCTATATGCCTGCTGGATTGTTTCACAAGCCAATGAGTGAAGTCCAGTCTTGGAGACTATCTGCCTAAGACAGTTAGGCCCATTTAAGGCCCTGAGAAGAACACTGAGGAAGGCCCTGCTTCACCACCCTGCTTAGGAGGGTGGGAAGGGTGAAAATCAATAGACTGGATGGCTCACACTCCGATCAGGCCGTAGGGCCTTCCGTACATTGCCATGTAGGAAGCGGCAGCACCCCTCACTGACAGGGACATTCTTGTGCCGCTAACGGCAAGAATGCTGTCCTGTGAGAAGCCATTGCAGCCCAAGTCTCCACGGGCTTAATTGGCTCTCTAACACCGTTCAAGTCCGTCACACGTTCGAGACCCTGAGGCCAACGAAAGTTTGTGTGGAAGCAAAAACTGGCTGTTTCTAGCCGTGTTACAGACCGTCACACAGGTAATTTATAGTAGAACTAACTACAACGCTAGCTAGGGCCACGCCGGGCCACTATGCAAAGCTAAATTACCCACCAAGTTAGTATTAACCCGGTAAAAGAAAGCGGACTTACCGTCTTTCTTCGACTTGAAGCCTCGGGGAAAGGTAGTTTCCGCGGCACCGAGAAACCTTCGGACTGTGAGAGTTGACGCCTACAAGGCCTCTTGTCGAGGTGCCGGCCTAGGTGCCCAAAGTGCTGCAGGTGCCTGGCCACATTGTTGTGGCACTGCACCTCTGAGCGAGCACACATCATTCAGTTATCCAATTTAGGATGCAAAGGCCCTCCCGCCAAGGACTGCGTCCAATCGGGGGGCTAGACATATGCCGAATGGGAGGATACGGGACTCAAAGGTTCCGTCGTCTAAGACAAGCCGGTCAGTGCGTCAGTATGTCAGACCCGGGATCTGAGTATAAACATCCCTGGTCGAGCATGGCAAGCCAGTCGTCTTGGAGGATGGCTTGCCAGACCCTCAGCCCTTCCTTGCCAGGAGAGTGCTGTAAGCAGCACACCACCCCCCGAAGACATAGTGGAACCCACCCAGGGGTCCACCTGAATTGTCTTCCAGGACAGCCGCTGTCCCGAGAGACAGCGGGTGGGGTCTGGGGGCTTAACTGTCAGGACTGAGGGATGGGCTTAGCCTGCCGAGCACATTTTAGCCATACCCCGCCGGTTGGCCTGTAACCGGACACGTAGGTCCATGGAACTGCCAAACCTGACTGGGGTTGCACAGCCTGAGGGCAACCGAGGCAAGCTGCTCACGGCTGCTTGTGGAGGTGCACATCCTGTACACCTCCACAGCCTCCTTAGGATGCTGTAGCAAAGCACTGGCCTTTTGGCCAAACATGGCCGACGGCTCAATAGGCAGCGTCATTGGGGGAGCTTGGTCCTCCTATCGCAGCTTGGATTGGGGCCGCCACAGATGGCGCCTCATCAAGGGCATCGATAGCATTGCCCGCTGCTGCTGCCTGGGGGGCCTGGAAGCCAGTAGCTGCAGCTCCTAAAGGTCCGGGCCATTATGGTCACATAAGCGCCGCATATAAGCCGGTGCTGAAGTAGTGACAAAATAGGCCTGTGTTGACTAGCTGCGCCTAGATAGCCATAGTGCATTCTCGGGATGAGAAGGAGCTTACTTTGTGGTTTCGAACCGGTAACCGGATTATACCATGCAAGTTTACACCTATAGGTGCGTGAACGGCCGTACAGTGTACTCCGCCCGACAGCCGCGGCACACTCTGCTGTGTTACCGAAATTGGCGAAACTACATCACGGACGCGTGAGCTGACACCGTCAGCAATACGCCGTATATACAGTAGTGTGCAAAGGGCTGTGATTTCAGGGCTTGCTCCTGGCAGACTCAGACTCAGACTCAACGCAGAAGATGGCTGCCACGGCAGCCATACACTCGTGTGGTGTTTGAATAGACTGTCTGCTCTGATCCCAAGGGATTTGGTAGTTTTAACTACAAACGAGCCACGATCGAACCCTGAGAGGGACGACTCAGCGTCAGCTTTCTGAACTGCAAAGTGCAGTGGCTCAATTCGGAGGAAAACTTGCTCCGTGGCTTCCCCCGTCCGCACGGGTTCTACCACGCAGGTTTTTGCCGCAATACACCCCAGGGAGCTCTCTCTCACGAGGCGAGGCAAAAAAACACAGCCCTACAGACGCGGAAGTCGCCCCAGCGACAATCCGCCTGTATAGTGTGCTGTGTTCAATGCTAGCCTGGCAGGACTGTTGTTTCGCTGCGCCGCCGCAGGTCAACTCCAGCCCACGGAATATGCCCCACGGATGCGTGCATTGACGCTACGCCAACAATACACCCGTATAGAGCTTTATTCCGCTGCCTTTATCAAGGATTACCGCGCCACTTGTCCTGTCTGTGTCCCTGCCCACAGGTCGACAGACAGGCTATACACCACAGGACGCGTGAGCTAACGCTACGTCAACAATACGCCTGTAATGGTGTTTTTGGCTGGTTACCCTGCCTATATACACTATTATTTTAATTATATTATATTATATTATATTATATTATATTATATTATATTATATTATATTATATTATATTATATTATATTATAATAATTATAATTATAATTATAATTATATTATAATAATGATTAAATAAATACACATTCTGTTTGGACATGCTCAAAAACGGGGAGTATAGTAATGTGCTTGAGAAGTGAGGGTCACAGTTTACACTGCTGTCTCTCAGTCACATATTGATATTCATGTGTTGTTTTGTTTTTGTTTTGTTTTGTTGCAATTTGTAACATGTTTCGTGTGGATCCCAAAAGACTAGCATCTTTCCGAATAACCAAATAAATAAACAACAGCCAGCAGAGCTTCTATAATCTCTCTCTATCTCTTCCTCTGGAGGAAGGTCGCACCTGAACTCCACAGCTGAGCTGAGGCACCAACCCTTTTGCATTATATTATATAGTGTATATACGTATGCAGATTTCCACTGTTTGGCCCATGCTTAGAACGGGGATTTATGAGTCCGCTTTCCAGGCAACAATTACCCTACGATATATCACCGTGATGTCACGGGGATGTCCCCCCACAGGATTCCCTACACAGCACTGGAGACCAGACTTTGTTTGGTGTGGAATTAATGTCGCGCTGCATGCGTGAGTTGGCATTCAGCTCGTCCTGTCTATGACAGAACCACCACCGTCGCGTGAGCTGACCCGTCAGCAATACGACAGTACGGTGCGCTGACTGCCTTTCCCAATTCGGAGAGCTTGCTCCGTGACGTCACACGGGATTCCCTTCGTGTCGTCTCACTGTCCACACTGTCAGTGTGGAGTTTTGGGAAATTTCGGAGGATACGCTTGCTCCGTGGCTTCCACCGTCCGCACGGGTTCCACCACGCAGTCTACGCCGGAGTGCGTGAACGGTTTTATGGCCGCAATACACTCAAGCGAGCGAGCTCTCACGAGGCGAGCAAAGACACAGCGCTACAGACGCGGAAGTCGCCCCGGCGACAATACGACTGTGTTGTGTTCAATGCTAGCCTGGCAGGACTGTTGTTTCGCTGCGCCACCGCAGGTCAACTCCAGCCCACGGAATATGCCCCACGGATGCGTGAATTGACGCTACGCCAACAATACACCCGTATAGAGCTCTATTCCGCTGCCTTTATCAAGGATTACCACGCCACTTGTCCTGTCTGTGTCCCTGCCCGCAGGTCGACAGACAGGCTATACACCACATTACGCGTGAGCTAATGCAACGTCAACAATACGCCTGTAATGGTGTTTTTGGCTGGTTACCCTGTTTTTGTTTGTTGTATACCTACAAACGAGCTGTGTGACAGCAACCCAGAGAGGAGCATCCATGCCAGCTCTCTAACCTGCATCCTGCAGTAGGTTAATCCGGCTGCCAGAACTCGTGAGTAGCTGCTTTTTAAAATGTCAAAAAAATGCAGTTATTGTTGATAACTTGCTCTGCACTTCTGTCGAGGAGACCACGTCTTGGACTGCTCGGTGGAGATCAAAAAATCAGTGTAATCACGCACACCTGGGCCTTATATACCCGTGCGTGCCAGTACAACTGGTGTGTCTTAAAGAGATATCCACGTCACAAGTGAGGTGGGGTCATTCCCCTTTACCCTTACATATGAAATATGTTGGGTGGAGAGGTAGTCTCGATACGATAGAGAACAAAATATTCAACGGAACTTGATATGAAAATGGTTGAAAACCACTGCTATAAATCATAGACACATCCATCCAGACAGTTTGTACAGTGCCACATGTTTTCCAATTTGAACTGTGAATCACCAGGGTTTTTATAATTCAGTCAGAACATGTGCGTAAATCTTACAATAAATGCACCATGTCTCACAGAGTGCAGTGCCTGGCCTTGAGTACGTCAGATAGCCACCTGTAGAATTTGAGCATTTGCCTCAGCCAATTGCCATGGCAACCACACACCTGTCAATTGATTACTTGTCTTAAACAGTCGACTTTTCGCAGTCAGTTTGCTATGGCAGAAATACATACAGAGATCTCCATAATGGGCACAAAAGGGACATAGACGGGTGCTGGGCCAACTTGCATCGTTCCCAAGTTGGCCGGTAGCCGACGGGCAAATAATACAAATCTAAAGAAAAAGAAAATCTGCCTAACGATGTCACTGGTGCACCATGGACTGTATAATGTCCACTGTCTGCAAATATAAATCCACTCCGTGACTATCTGAATGTTGCAGGGGATTTACTGCAGCCTGGAGCATTTCCAACTGTTCTTCAGTGAGAGGGATGTCGATTTCCGGCAGAACTATTCCAAAATCCGGCTCATGTGGATGGCCACTGTCCTCCCAGTCAATCTCATCCAGACCCAGGTACGTTTCCTGCAAATAGTTTTAGAACAGTAAAGAAATGAATAATATAATTTACTTGTTTTTATTTTCCTCAATAGCACTCATATAACTGCAATAAAAGCGTAATAAGTGTCATTCTATCTATGGTGTTGCTTTGCGGTTGTCATGTAAATGTATAAATGGGCAGGGAAAGTATTGACCAGGGCGCAGACTTCACGAACTGTCACTTGGTGATTGTACATTAAATCAGCAAGGGAGAGCATCGGATGCCCATGAGATCTCATGTAGTACATTTCATTCTATTATTCAATCTGTAATACTTTAACTTTATGCAATTTGATTAAATACATCATATTAAATCCTTAATACCTTTGTCTGTTCTTCAACTTCACCAACTAAAAGGACGCGCAGATAGCGTGCTCCTAGAGGGCTGTTCTAAAGTATCTCACTGCACAATTTGGTTTGTTATTATCAAGAGCTATCTCCTTCACCGCACGAACCCTTTTTGGGGTTAATAGAATTATTAAATAACATACTTCACTTAAGGTGAAAGTGATAAGCTCAAAACGCCTCGCACTACAGCATGGCTACTTTCCCAATATTTATCGAGTCAAACAAAATGTAAAGTAATATTATAATAATGTCCCCCACTCCTTGGGATGTTTGTCACTATATATTAGCACATACCAGTACATTGCACAATTTGACCTTGGCATTTACCCATCCTATAACTTCTAGGGACACATTGGAACACATTGCTGGCCTGGCCTGGATTCATGCCTAGGACAACCAGGGGCTCTGGCTCCCCTGGCAGGCTCACTAAACACTCAGCTATGGCATCTCCCTAACAAAGTGACATTGCCTGTCAGAGTGGGGGATCCCCAGTTCACAGAGATTGGCTTTGTACCTTTCAACTGAATGAACTTTGAATAGTTAAAAGCATTCATATGTTCAGGTTTGTTTGAGGAAATACTGCTTTACCTCAATGGCAAACCAAACTTCTCAGCAGCCTCCATGAAAAATCTCAGGGTAGTGTCAGAGCGATTGTTGGTTGCTGCTCCCAGGTACATTATCTAATAAAGGAAGCAATATTAGGTTGACTCAAACATGCCAGTTTCCTCTGTCAATTAATTTGACATCTAAAAAATAAAGATTTGTTTTGCCCACCTTTCGCGAAAAGCCATCTATCCCGCCAAAAATGACAATGTTGTACCTGTCAATTTAATCACAGAACGACAAATCAGGCCACCATTAGCATAAATCAAAAAGACAATTAAAATATCTATCCTTTAAATACTTGGAATAGAGGGTATGCGCAAGCACAAAGTGAATGGCAAATCGAGTGACACAGTTTAATTGAATGTCGTTTTAATACAATCAGATAGGACATTATCTGTTTGAATGTAAGTAGTTTTTTGTCACTCAGTAGGCACTCCCGCATAACTTCCAGGTATGATGATGTCACACGCATACCCTCTATACTGTATTAATGTAATTGAACACCATGTCATGCCGCACCTTATCAGCTTGTGGTTGGTGTCAATATGTACCAGGCTTTTTGGGCACGGAACAAAGTATTTACGCCTCACAATACATCCCATTTGGCTAAGTCTTGACAACACTCCTGCTGTGTCGACACGATGCATTGAAGCCCTAACTTTGGGATACTGTGCACGGTGGCCCTGTGCTTTAAGTGTGGCCTTTACCAAACGATATCCAGCATTTGGCATGTCTTCTTTAATACTACAGACACGTGTGTCAAGCTCTTCATCAGAAAGTTGGCTGTACATTCCTCTTGAAGTGATACCATGCTTCCGATGTACTGTCCTGGAGCAAACACCAAACAGACTTGATATCTTTGTAACAGAAAGGCCCATCTCTAAAAGTTCTACAAGCATGTCCATGGGAATGTCTATTTTTGGACGACCAGGACCCGGTGTTCTCTCTACACCAAATCTGGGCTGTACTGGGTGCTGATTTTCACGTTCAGACTGCATTGCCAGATGTAGGTCTAGCAGGCAACTGTTGATTTCCGGCGAAACTGGAAGATTTGTGGCACTGTAGAAAACCATATCTTGGCTACAGACAAAGTATATGTAGTCAATGTTCAAAGGTCTTTGCTGAAGAGCATTCTCCATTCGTGAATACAACCGTTGAAGCATGAAATTGATGATCTCTTCCTGCAATACAAATACACCACAGATTTATATCAGTAGTATTCATATTGATATCAAATGCTGTAAGTTCCTTGTAGTTTTCAAAATATGGGCCAAGTACCTGAGATAACTCATGCTAGAGTAGAGTGTAAACATAATAGGCCATCTCTTGGGGACATTTTGACTTGCCCACTGCTGTGAACTACGAGAAATGACTTGGCAAAGGCTGTAAAAAATAACCCTATTTAAAAGATTGTTTCACATCTGTATTATTATTTCACAACCCCATCATTACTAAAGACAGCTACAGCGAAGGTCACAGTACTAACCGGTGGTGAACCAAGTTGTCAACTCAAGTACAGTTATACCGATTGTTTTTTCTCCTGTTTTACTATAAAGACATTTGTTTTTCTTTTTTCATCATTTATATATTGTAAATGTAGGCAAGATAAGCTGATATAGCTGCAGCCTATACCTTTTGTGGTCATATTGTAATTATGCAGTTTGTTATCACTTGGAGTGTACTGTACATAAACCGATGACCAAAATAAAACATTGAAAAGTGAAGTACTTGAGTCAGTGCATATATTCAATATTTCTCAGCTACGATTAAGTTCAAGTTTTACCATGCATGTAAACAATAAATGTGAATAAATAGCCAATCTTTTAGCTCACAACGCTACGTTGTGATCTTGTAGATCTTCCATTTTCACTATATTTGAAATAGGGCATATAAATTACACAATTCATTAATCTTTCCATATTCCATTCCTGGAGATGGGGCGGAATCGAAAAGTCTAATATTTGTCTTTCAAATGTAACACCTATCAGCGACGTTTAGTAATCTGCCCAGAATGAAGCTTGTTTTGATTAGAATAGGAATGTGGGTAAAGTATCCGAGACAGTGTGAGTCCACAGGCCATCTTGGATCCCAAAGCTAATCATATGTATACGTAACATTTGCGGAGAGGATACAGCCAGGCCCTTAAGTTAATAGCTACCATTGTGCAAAGGTTACACAGAACTAGCTACAATTTGCAACACTATTTTTTTAATTTATAATGGCAATCTATTGTCAAATTGCGGCTAACAAATAACTCCATTTCTCATTACATCCAAAATGTACACACTCTGGTTATCCGCCAGTCCGCCCTCCTCAAACTTTGTTAAGCCCAGGACGAAGTTCTTTGTCCTTTCTATTTAACGCCCAACGCCCAGGACAAAGACTGTCCAAAAGTTTATTGATATGAGAACGGATCGCATGGCTCTACAGCCTGCGTAAGAGTGCGACGTCATCGAAAAACTCCCTCCCCTGTTTAGCTGATGAAAACGAAAATCTTAAAACATTAATAACTCGCGATCTAAATCATCCCGTCTAATTATGAAAAAAGATCCTGTGTTAGACGGCCCTCCGCGGTCCAGTTGCTAGTCGCGATAGATTTATTCTTACCTCCCGTTGTTGTCGATCGACTCTAGAGTGGTGTGGCTATTGTTAGCTGCTACACACACATTCACAACAACATCCGGTCCGTCCGGAAAAGGGGTCCGTGTTTATAAATCGAATGGGCGCTATAATGTAATGGATTAAATAACCCCGGGCAATTAGTGTTAATTCAACTCTTACCACATCGGGATCCTGGTTTGTGGCACCCTCCATGTCTAGATACTAGATGGTAACAGCAAAAACAATGTAAGCGTATTAGCAACAGCAGTAGCACACTAGTAATATAATAGCAAAAAAAACAGCTATAGAAGGAGCCAATGTGTTTATTTCTTGGTCAATGAAGAACGGTTACCGTTTGTTGTGAACGAGAATATTATTCCTTGAAAATCTGGTTGCAGCAGCGCCTTCCAGAAGTGGAAACTTTCAGCTGTGCCAGTGCCAGCATTTCTCTTCGCAGATGAGTAAGCAAGCAATGTGGGACAGAGGCTAGTGCCAGGCTAGCTCATCTGCCTGGTCACGTGATAAAGGTAGATAGGCTGGGATGAGACTCTAAGGATGAGACACGCCCTCTTACTATATGGAGACACGCCTGTCCATATCCTGGTCTATAATCTATGCGCCAGTGTCCGCGACCGGGACCCTTTTGCCTCCCACTGTTTGTGTTAGGTACTTTTTGATTGATTGAAATATTTATTAACAGTTTGCAGAATTACAGTACATTTCAAGCACAAACTCAATACAAAGGCTGTTAACTGTGAGTGGACGACCCAATTAAGCATTACACTTGTTTACAAGAGGGTCCACCATGTTCAATTCATCAAAACTGCACATTTTGCACATTTTGCCTTACACCTGATCTTTTGAATACTTTAATTTACAACACATTTAACTGTCAGTTCACCAGGAAACTCATACAGGTGTAGCCAAGGAAACTGCCCATAGATCCGAAGTCCCGTTAGTCCGAACATGCACTGCTCCCGTGCTTGCGGTTATGTTTAGGTTAGGATTAGAGATAGGGATAGTAATTTCGGAACAAGGAACCTTCTGACTAACGACACGGCACCGTAGCCAAATGGTCTGCAACCTTTTTTAAACAAATTTCCAAGTTTTATTTTCTAGTTAAGTCAGTGTGCAATGTCAACATACATTTGAATGACCAAATAAAAACTCATGATCATTAGATTAGTGCAATAACCCAACTATCTCCCAGACACCCTCCCCAGTCAGAGATCAGTTTTAATGAATGTAGAATTATGTGCAGGACCTAATTTACATACAAATGTGAGGGGACTTTTAATAGTTTACCCAGTGATGATCACCCTCCTTGGTACCAATGTTGGCCCTGGTGCAAACTGCAAAAGGTTGCCTACCCCTGGTATAGAGAAATGAATCACTTTCCGTTATGAGGATAACATTGAACAATAGAGCTTGGTTTCCCTCATCAAGGTGTGCTACAGACTACAGTTCTATTGTAGGCCTGCATTTGTTCTGGGCTATTGAAGTTGCATATCCAGATTTTTTCCTCAATTGCTCAAGTTTATTTCCCACCCATTTTGGACACCATATATTTAGTGGCATAACTCTGCGAGTATGCAAGTTACATTTACACATTGATTGATTGATTGATTGATTGAAAATTGTATTAACAGTTTGCAGAATTACAGTACATTTCAAGCACAAACTCAATACAAAGGCTGTTAACTGTGAGTGGACGACCCAATTAAGCATTACACTTGTTTACAACAGGGTCCACCATGTTCAATTCATCAAAACATTTAGAGACGTACAAATAGACACTTCTATATAGACAAAGAACAGTACAGGAATTCATCATAATGGAGGTAAAAAGGGAAAAGAAACATATACAGTGAGGGGGAAAAGGGGGGGGGGGCGGTGGGGGGGGATTCAGATTTTACGGGGCCAGTTTCGAATTGCAGCCATCCGTAGGTGCCCTTTGAGAGCGGTTTTGAAGGAGTCAAGGGATTCGCATGTCTTAATGACTGTTGGTAGGGCGTTCCACATTTTGGTGGCATAGGAGCGAAAATAATTTAGTCCCTTGTTTGTGCCGAATCTGGGTTGAACATGATTCGTTGCACTCCCTCTGGTGTTGTGGGTGTGGACTTCGTTAACATTAAGGAAGTATCTACACAGGTACATGGGTATCTTGGTGGAGTATCGAATCTTGTGGACCAGACCCATTGCAAGATGCTGTACTCTGTCGCCGACCCTAAGCCATGCCAGTCTGTCAAAGTGGGCAGGGGTGAGGTGGGTTCGGGGGGTGAGGCCAAGTAGGAGCCTGACCAGTTTGTTTTGGGAGGTCTGGAGCCTAGTTTTAAGGGCCTTTGAGGTGCTGTGGTACCAGGAGGTGCATGCATAGTCAAAGAAGCCTTGTACAAGGGCTCCTGTTAAGGTCTTCAAGGTGTTTTTGTCGACCAGTGAGGAGATCCTGTAAAGGAATCTTGTTCTTTGGTTGACTTTTTTGATTACGTTGGTGGCCATTTTATCACCGGAAAGATTAGCCTCCAGGATGGAACCTAGGTAGGTAATTTCATCTTTACGTGTGATAACATTGTCACCCACTCTAACCAAGAAGCCATTTGCCTTGCTGAGATTACTATTAGATCCAAAGAGAATGGATTCAGTTTTTCCCAGGTGTAAAGATAGTTTGTTATCAGCGAGCCAGGTGCAGATTCTACCGAGTTCAGAGCTGAGGGCATTTTAAACCTGCAGTTTGTCCCTGTCCGAGACCAGCAGTGCCGAGTCATCTGCGAACAGGAACAAGTTGCAGTCACAAGCTGAAGTCATGTCGTTAACATATATTAGGAACAGTAGAGGCCCTTCCTTGTGGAACGCCACAGCTCACTGGGAGGGGGTTCCGTTCACTTCCACCATTGGTATTGCTCGATTCAGTAGAACCACACATTTCCTACAAGCCCTTGTGTTGCTATAACAATCCATTTCAGTCACTACGAAGTAGACATTCTACATAGATTTTAAATGCATGCATGTGTTCAAAAGACTACTCAGTCTGACACTGATACATTCAGTTTCTGCCTAGTGGGTATGTAAGCATTTGTTCAAATGACTAATCATGACAGAATGTAGAGGAAGGTCTTGAACTTCATCCAATGCTGGAACTAGTTACTGGAAACAGTTGTAAATTGATTGATATACTGCCAAAAATATGTTGATGTGCCTGAGGATTAGCCTGGTTAATAAACCAGACCAAATCAGCCGTTGGCAAAAAAAAGTTGCCTACCAGCGGATTACGGTCTGGCGAGGCTCAGTAGCACGCCTCTTTCCTACAGCAGAGAACAGGTCGGACCAATCGGGACACGGTATGCAATATAGGCGGGCTTTGGTACAGTGACGTTCAATGCTTGAGACTTTTGACTGACAGTAGCTCTGACCAATTGCGTCAAAGAGAAAATGTTCCCCGGGAAATGAAATCCAAGTGGAGCCAGCCCAGACTGATATACCGCGACAGTGTTGTGTGATATTTGTCTGGCTTATTAGCCAGGCTACCTGAGGATATTGAGTAGAATATCTTTGGAACAGCTCAAAATACATAAATAGCCCCTTATTCAGTGCTTCAATCTGCTCAACACTCCAACTGCTGTCTTGCAGAGGATTGTTAAAGAAAGAAAAAAGAAAACACAAGATAAAATAATCTTGAAGTCTTAATGCTCGAACAGTTTATTCAAACATGCCAATTATTATATTGAAAGTATACATTTTAATACATTCGGTAGCACTCATCCCTACAGAGTACATACATTTTCTTGTAAATAACATTCTTTACATTTCTTTTCATTTTTTCCACAAACTGATACAAGACTCATACACAGAACAACAATTATATAACATTAACCCGGTCACAAAAAACAGAAAAGAAAAAAAAAACACGGGGGGGCTTCATTAGCCTGACACTCAGTCTGAATTTTCATTTTGTTAGAACATATTTCGTGTCACCTTTTTTACATCACAAACACGTGTAATGTACGTAATGTCAGCATTTAATTGTCAGGGTGGGGTCCCCAGTTCAAATATGATTTTCAGTCAACGGTGTTTGGTCTCAATATGTACCAGGCTTTTTGGGCACAGAACAAAGTATTTATGCCTCACAATACAATTCCATTTGGCTAAGTCTTGACAACACTCTTGATGTGCGACACGATGCATTGAAGCCCTAAGTTTGTGATACTGTACACGGTGGCCCTGTGCATTAAGTGTGGTTTTCTTTGGCAAAAAAAGAAAACCAATGAGATGGGGAATAAGAGGATGGAGTGTATGTGTAGTATATTAAACTGATGCACAATATGCATTTAAAATTCAGCATCCACAGGGAATTTACGTGACTAGTTGTAGACTAGTTCAAAATACATACACCGGTAACACCATCGTAGGAAGATTTGATTAATAAGATTTTCATTATGAACCTTTCAGAAACAGAAAGCCTGCTTTTTCTAGTAGCTTGAATTCCCCAGTGATGCCAATGGACAGGTTTCTCAACTACCCACAGCCCTTCTGAGACAAAAAAAAGTGTGCTATTTTATCCTTAATGAGGACTATATGAGCATAGGTTAAAAAGTTTATTTTCATTCTGCACTTAGATTACATTTTTAGTCTGCACTTTTTTTATTTACGTGCAAGTCGTGCATGTTCTGAGGCACTGTTATATTTTATTTGAGATGCATTGGTGGGTCATTCACTGTTCAAGTTGTAAGACTCCAGTCTGCACTTTTCGCCCATCCTACCTCAGCGACATGCTTCGAAACCTTAAAATTGTCACTATGAGAGTGCAGAAAAACTACAGGAAGATCTGTTAATGTGCCTGAGGTCAGTTGATTCTGGGTTTGGCCTTGTGTGATCACCTTTTATTTATTTGGCACTTTTTTGGTTTTGACAACTTATCTTCATATAATTGGTCCTCAATGTTCATGATAAAATGTCACTATTTTTTTTTATACCTTGGCCAGTTCAGAAATACAAGATTTGATTTATATTTTGAGATTTTCATTATGAGAACGATGGCTTCCTTTTTTGCATTGCAACCTTTCAGAAATGGAAAGCCTGCTTTTTCTACTAGCTTGAAGTCCCCATTGATGGATGCCAATGGACAGGTTTCTCAACTACCCGTCCCACAGCCCTTCTGAGACAAGCGTGTGCTATTTTATCCTTAACCCATTTAGGCTTGACCTCGAAATTTTAAAAAAATCTTCTAAATCCTCCAGTTTTCTGAAATATTTTCACAATTTTTCAAAAATAGCAGACCTACAAGCTTGTAGCGCGGTGGCGCGCTATGAGCTTGTAGATCTGCTATTTTTCAATAGCTAAATTATAACAATGTTTAAAACGCCAAAAGTGAACATAGGTTGAAAAGTTTATTTTCATTCTGCACTTTGTTAGATTTTATTTTTAGTCTGCACTTTTTTATTTACGTGCAAAGTCGTGCATGTTCTGAGACTGGTGGGTGATTCACTGTTCAAGTTGTAAGACTCCAGTCTGCACTTTATTTTTTTGATATTCATACATGTTCTGGTGTAACTGAATTGATAAGAGGCACTGGTGATTCACTGTTCAAATTGGAAGACTTGTGGCACTGTACAAACTGGATGGATGTCTATGAAGTATAGCAGTGGTTTTCAAACATTTTCATATCAAGGTCCATTTATATTAATTCACAGACAACTGGTGGTCCCAGGACCAATGGTGGTCCCAGGACCACTGGTTGAGAACCACTGATGTACATCTAGTGAAGTCTTGCTTGAGTCGGTGTGTATTATGTTTATGTATGGCCTTTGTATGAATGTTTCTTTTTACGGAGCTGTGGGTTGGTGGCTGTGTCTGAGCACAAAAACGGTATGGTTGTTTTTCAGCACCTATGCACAACCAAACACGCACATATTAACTGTATATATGGTGATTTTGGGTGTGCCAGTACAGTAGTGGGACCCCCACACGGTAACTGTCATTTCTCAACCGTTTCTGACACGGGGCGGCTCGCCAGAATCAGGCCGGCACCCTGGGTGCGTTCCCCCCACCCCCACGCAGAGTTGCACCACCCACCTCACACGGGTGTGATTCTTTTCCCCTTTTGAAACATGTGCCAGCATTCACTAATAAAATGTTTACATAATACATACTCGCATGTACTGTATGTGATGTTTCTTGTTGTAGGTCCTTGAAATATTTACCCGAGGTATGATGCCAGGTCTTAAAGCTCACCCTTGACTCTCCTACTCTTGGTATTTATTTATTGGAATCCAACTCATTCCAGCTGTTTTAATTGTAGGGTCCATTGAGAACTACTCATTCCGGCTGGTTTAAGTGTTCCGACAATCGGATGAATCGTTGAGATATAAATAGGGCATTGACTTTTAAGAGTTGAAGGGCTGTGGTGGGATGTATGGACAACGGTGACCTGGCTGTTCCATGATGTTCTACACCTTGGAGGAAGAAAACCAGCAACAGACATCAGCAACAGTCCCTGTTCTGCCATTACATCTTTGTGCCATGTCTTCAGAACCAGATGTGGGAACTAAGTTTATGATCCTACGGTAAAATGTAGATCACATTAATCTTTTAGACATGACCAGCGCTTATGCTCTTTCAAAAATACATTATTCACCCCGCATACATTCAAATTATGAAGTGACTAACATGATTGAGTGAGTCAGGCGTCGGCATTCTTTACACCATGTGCCATGTTTAAATTTTATAGTCTGTGTGATATACCAAAATTAAGTTCTGACACAACATTAAACTAAAATGTGTCCAGAAGACTGCTTGACCATATACAAATATTTCTTTATGATGCAGTTGATTTAACCTCATTGCAATGTGATAATTAGACTGAGCAATAACCCCACCTATATCAGACTGTTTGCATACCTGAACACCACTTTCCAATGGTGGCGTGTACAGTACTTGCGGTTGCCAACCCTCTGATTATGACAGCTATTACTGCTGATAACAAATGCTTACACAATCTCTACTATAATTGATAACCGCCAAGCAACACTGTCGATAGAATGACACTCTTAATGTCTTTGTTCTCAAACAGCAGGAAAGTTCTGCTGGAAATCAACATCTCTCACTAGGTGCGTTTCCATAAAGCCGTTTTTTTGCGCATTAAGGCTCTTGCGCAAAATCTCCTGGATGGAAACACATCAAAGTGTGAATAAGTCTCCATTTTTCGCAAAAACACTTTTTCGCTTGGAGGTTGCGGATTTAGGCTTTTTCGAAAAAAGGGAAATGCGCAAATAGTGTATGGAAACACTTGCGGAAAAGGTTTTTAATTAGAAAGCATTGAACTCGCATATCGCTTTTGAACAGTTAAAAAAAAAAAAAAAAAACGATGGGGAGGCAGTGGAGTGAACGGTGCATGGGAGGGTGGCTAGAGGGAGAGGGAGTGATGTTGTGGATACATATAAGGTCCCAATTTACTACTACCCGACCCGTCCGATTAATACTTGTGTAGTGTGTTCAAAGATCCCCAACCCGACCCCATATGAAGTCTGAATCCTCCCGAGTTGATCGGGGCGCTCCGATCATTTTGATATCTGGATCGCTAGGCCTACTGTATGGATGCAAGACACACAAACACACACACACACACACACACACACACACACACACACACACACACACACACACACACACACACACACACGTGGTGTAGTAGACTACACTTTTATATAACCTAGCTGCCTGGGTCCCTGCAGGCTATTCGATTCCGATCCATGCATATGCTTCATCTATTCTTATATATTCATTGCATAAGATAAGCAACCTAAACGTGTAGTTTATTTATTACGTGTAAGTTATTTACAACTGTTTGCAGCTGCAATCAATCAATTTACAGTATAAACGACCAGTATGCTCCACTCGAGTCCCGCGACATATAGGCTACATGTGCCCCGAATATATTAAGACAAGCATTACACAACAAATCGTTCTTTGTACGTTCTTTGACTGTATAGGTGTCGTCAATACTGTGAAAGCAGCAGATGCCCGCTGGCTTGCTGTAGACTTGCTGACGGTCGGTCAGCCGCTGACCAGGGATCAGATTACAGCGCAGTTAGTATATGGGGTCCCGTCCGTTAAACTGAGAGCACGCACAAGCGCATCAAATCCCTAAATCAATGGTGTGAACATGGATTAGGACTACTTTACATGAGCCTCACTTTACTGGCAAAACAGTGCCAACTACTGCATATTTAATGAACTTATTTCATATGCGCATTTTATCCGTTTAATGGAAACACCGACAATTCGCTTTTCTTTTTTCGACTTAATGAACATACGCTTCCTTTTTTCGCAAAGGCTTAATGGAACCGCACCTACTGAAGGTGCATTCAGCCTGGAAATCCTCCAGGCTGAAATTAATCTCAACACATTGTATTTCATATATGTAAAATGCATGTATATGCCTTTGTGTGTGTGATTGTTTGAATTGGTCAACATATGGAATACATGTTCAGAAGAATCTTCTATAAAACCGAAATTTAATTTTCAACTGAACTTGTCATTGATGTACTTTATGATGCAAGATCCTGTATATCAATTATACCACAGTACAATTACATTCACCTTACTAGTGATGAATATTTTAGCCTCATATACTATTATTTGAGACACATCTAACTAAGTAAACTAAAAGATAACATCTGTTAGTTCCTCTTTAGAAGTCCTGTTCTCGAGTCATATAACTTTAGATAGCTCTATGTAGGCGCTGTATGACTCCAAGAAACAACCTGGGGTGTCTCAGCTATATGGGGTGAAACCTAGCCTTCTGTTGAAGAACAGTGGGTGGTAAGCTGTAAATTCCTCACACAGTTGAAAATGGCTACTATCTTTTGACCTGGCCCAAAATAAGCTGACCCTTTGTTAAATAACCCATTCCCTTTGTCAGCTGTGTCTTAAGCTCCGGGCCACAGCTAAAACAACACAGTCCCACAGTCCCTTCTCCAGGCCACAGCTAAAATAACCTAGTTAGATCTTAGTCACTAGATAAAAGTAACACTCATATATATTAAACATACATTTCTCTAAGTAGGCCCTGTAGTATTTGTATCATTAACAAACCATTCAGTAAGTTTCAGTTAATTATAAATACATTAACTAGTCATTTGCATCCTGTAATTTAGTAAGTTTCAGTTTAATTATAAATACATTAACATTTGATTCCTGTCACTTAGTTCCATATTTAGTTTGTATTAAGGTTGAATCATAATGATAGTTGAAGACAGACATTGCATAGTTACTTTCATTTTCTTTGTAACTGAGTATCATATTTTGAATTAGTCTTAAAGCAAGACTCAGTTAATATGTGCCTTACTGTTTAATTACTAAAAGTTGTGTCTTGGATTACGAATTCAATAAAATGTAGTCTCTTGTGTGGGTTGACATAGGTCTAGTGGATCCGCCCTGCACACCGGAACTTCCTCTGTCTCACGCTGTTTTCATTGGCTGAGCACAGAGAGTTCTGTGGGCAGGATCAGGGAGGCGGATCTAGCAACACTTATAAGCCCTAACCCACAGCAGAATAACTTTTGTGCTCACACGTGTGTCTGCTGATTCGACCAAGTAGATCCTTGTGTGACTCCAAGGGCCATTGTCCCCGAAACTGCCTTGTGAAGCTGCCTTGTATCTCTTTCAATAAAACTTGGATACAAACATTAAGACAAAGAAAACTCTCCGTTTGGATTTCCTTGACACCGCCGACACCACTGCAAACTGCACAGAACCGTTATTAAATATACATCACTAGCCTTAACCTGTGATGCAAAGTATTCTTCTCAATCTTCTCTATACTGTCCCTATTGGACTGAGACAAGCCCCATTGTTCAAGACTCATTTGTGGAAAATTACATTGAATGTCAAATAGATTATAATATGTGACCAGATTTGACTGAGAGACATTCCAGCTTTTCACCAGAGGAGAAAAACTTTTTTTTTTTTTTTTTTCCCCAAAATGAGGTAATAGCACAGGCACTCTCTTCACATACTAGAGCATGTCTGAAATAAGTGTCAGAGCTTAAATTGACATGTAAATATGAAATAAATGCTTAAACATGTAGCTAGGTGTAATGTTAGAGACCACAGAAGTGAACCTTTCAAGCCTGTTTTCTCAACTCGCTGTTTTCTGCAAGACATTACTCTATAAGCCATATCTCCAAAACTGGTGGGTAAAACCAATATGTCAATTTGAAGCTATGATTCCCTGCTTTCATATGACATGAAAAAACAAAAATTCAAAAAAATCCAATGGCAGTCTCTCATTCAAATTTGGTCACATTATGACCATGTTTATGACTCAGTTTTATAGGATGGTCTTATATTCGGGGCAATAGAGGCAATTTACAGATGCTAACACCATTTCAAAATAATACACATTTGCAGTAATTTCAAGGAGATTAGTCCACATGATTTTGCACTTGACTAGAATATATTTACAGGTACATACTGTATTCTATAGTAAAGAGGATTTAGCAAGCAGAGATCAAGGTTCAAGGTTCGAAAACTACCGAAGTACACCTGTTACACCAACGCCATATCACCTGGTTGCATCTAAGCTTTATGCAATAATATAATTAAATACGTTATTTTACAAATAGTTCATCTTATACTTGAAGGAGAAACACCCAATTAAAATAAGAAGCTGGCCTATTAAAACAAGAACGATATCATGTCTAAATGTAATTATAGAGGGCAATTATATAGTCTGATTTAGAACTGACAAGCCTGACGCTCCCGTTATTATGACACCACCTGCTGGACTGTGAAAGAACTGCATCCGGGCGATTGGGGGGGAGACTTACACACACGCGACACAGACTACATGCGAGCCTGTCAATCTACAGTAGTGGGCTAGCCTCAAAATGGACAAAAATGCGCCACAACGCGATTGGTAACATCCACAAGCGTAGAAAAGAGCCGCAAGACTGTAAATAAGATGACGTGCTTACAGATCCTTTGTGTGTGTGTGTGTGTGTGTGTGTGACCTGCACAAATTAATTTGCAGGATCTGGAAAACACAGGCGAAACATGGAAAACATGTGTGAATTATCTTGCCGGTTACAAGTCACAAAGTTGATTTGCAAAATGTAAAATACAAAGTTGGCGAGGGTCAAATGAGACATTATTGCACAAATGTGAAATTGGTGCTTCACTTGTAAAAAAAGGAAGGACAAATGTGTAAATAATAAATAAATAATTAAGTTGTTTGCAAACACTATAAAACACAAGTAAAGGAGTGCAAATCTTTGCGAGTTGTATTTTGCAGACACGTGAAGCAGTGAAAACACAAGTGAAGCAGTGAATACATTTGCGACGTGTGATTTGCGAGGTTTAAAACACAAGTGAGGAGACCTAAAAATACACGTGACGAATGGTATTATGTGTGCCGAATAAAGTCCTTTTTTTACTTCCATAATAACACACCTTGTAATGTTGGAGCACAGAACACACTCACAGCTGCGATCCACGCAAGCACACACACACACACACACACGCGCGGCTCCCAACAGGCAGTGGAGAAGCACACCCCCCCGCCACCCCTCCCCCAACTAAACAAACCGCGTGGTTTGAAGGTGTCATATTTCAACACACACACATGAGAAGAAGGCTACGATCATCATCATAGGCGATCACTCAGAACTGACACACACACACACACACACATTTGCCTCGTCTGAAAAGAAACAAGACAGCAGCAGCTCCGATCCACACACACACACACACACACACGCTACTTTCCTACCTCCTGCGTCGACGACCACGTAAACCACAATATGTCCAATTATGATCCTTTGCGCCCACTGGGAAAAATACTGGTAATCATTGTAGGCTCTCCACCATTCTCCTAACCTGACTCCGTTCCCAGATGGGAGCAGGAGGGGGGAACCCAGTGAACTCTCTGCTGCCCCATCTGGCGGAGTCAGGTTACCATTCTCCCCCTTGCGACAATAAATAAAATCCTCTGTCTGCAACAAATCATATAGATCGATCGATCTATCATTATCATTCATGACATCTCCCAAGCCGCTCAGTGTGCCGGTTTCACCGTAAAACATGTGACAATAAATAAAAGTAGGCTCTCAAGCCGCTTCGTGGTGGTGACGGTCTGTAAAAGTTTCCTCGAGCCATGAAGACTGAGGCACTGAGCAGAGCTCAGCAGACTTCAAAATATCTTCATCCTAGTCCTCATCCTCGTTCCTATACTTGGAACGTCTCCAGCCATGGGGTCATTGCCATTGGGGCATGACAGGTCTGCTGGTCAGGTCCAGTCGTCGAGGGAGGTGTACAAAAAATAAAAATAAAAATCACACCATGGTATTTTATTTTTGTCATGTAATGTCATGAAAGCAGGGAATCATAGCTTCAAATTGACATATTGGTTGTTCAGTTTGAGCCACCAGTTTTGGAGATATCTGGTCACATATATGCATTTCTTTGAAAGAAACAGCTTTTTCTTCATTCTTTCATTCAAATGATGGGGAAGTTCACAAGGTTGTACGCACTGGAATTAAAGTCGTTGTGGACAGAGTTTTACTGCTTCAAGCCATCACTCCTTCAAAACATCATGAGCACACACATATGAGAGATAAGTCTGGTTAGTTTGAACAGTATGACAAGATCTTAATTATAGGACGAAAAACATCAGCCCATCCACATAAATGTGTCGCATGATAAAAGTGAACTTAACACACTGTTGTAAACAATCTTTTTGGTAGTATTTCTTATTCATGGAGTGAAGTGTTCCAGATAAATCAAAAATAACCGTTCCAGGTGGATTGTGTACAATTCAAATTTATCTGCCATTTTGCAAATTTTCCATTGCATATTCCTATCTGCATTATTTCTGCTTCATTACACCTGTTTCTGAGTTCATCTGATTCATCTGAGTTTTCAGATGAATCATTAGAAAATGTAAATGTATGCATTCTGACATGTTGTACATTGCATCTCAAAGTGCCCTTTCCCTAAATCCAGTCCAGTAAGGGCTTGTGTGTGTGTGTGTGTGTGTGTGTGTGTGTGTGTGTGTGTGTGTGTGTGTGTGTGTGTGTGTGTGTGTGTGTGCCCAGTAAGGGCTTGTGTGTGGGGGCCCAGTAAGGGCTTGTGTGTGTGTGTGTGTGTGTGTGTGTGTGTGTGTGTGTGTGTGTGTGTGTGTGTGTGTGTGTGTGTGTGTGTGTGTGTGTGTGTGTGTGTGTGTGTGTGTGTGTGTGTGTGTGTGTGTGTGGGGTTCAATGAACAGAGTTAACGTGGAGATTAAACACACAGGATCTAGATGTAGGCCTATATATTGTTAAGTGTTCTTGGAATCATAGCCTACCATGTGTTATCATATACAAATGGGGAATCAACAGCACTCAACTAGAAAAAGTATTGACGCTTTTCTGTTTTGCACTATGTGGTCTGTGGATGTCAATCAGCATTTTGAGCACCCATCAGCAGATGTAAAATAAACATGGGGCATGAAATATTTCTGCAGATGTTTTCGCTAAGCAATTACGTGTACGTTCCTTCAATAAGGTAGGCTACTGCACTGCGCATCAGTTGTATCCTTGAAAAAGTGGGGCAGTAGCTGTAGCTGAAAGATGTAAAATCATCTTTCCATTCTATATGCGAGTATTCATATAATATCCCCGCTTTTGGGGAGATAAAGCTCTCTTCCTTATAGCGTGTACTTGTACGTATGTTGAGCGCAAGCCTCGTCTTTCCATTAGTTTTCCGTTCAATCTTTAGTCTGCAAATGAGTAACGCAAAGAGTGTGAATTGTCATTCACACCGTTCAGCTATGGTTCAGTTTGCCCCACAACATGGCGAGGGGGCGGAGATCAGAGAGAGGACACTTTCACAGCGTTGAACAGGCTGGCTGCATCATGTCATCACCATCGCCAACAAAAATGCCAAAGGCAAAAATCCTCTGAAGGAGAAGACTTGCGAGAGCAAATCTTGTTGCTCCATTACCGATGTCTCAAACTCCCGAGGCAGGAAATGCAGCCGTACATTGCTGAGGTGGCCTGCCAAGTCACCTTAGCAATCCGTACGATGGAAGAAGAGCGGCAGCGTCTGCAAGAGCAGCATGCAGCCCTGGAGTGGAGAAACAGGGAACTTCGTTTGGAGAAGTTTGAAATGGAAAATCCCCCATGTCCAGCATGTCAGGGGCGCTCGCAGCTGCTGGCGCACCCTCCGCACCCCCCTTCCAGCGCTGATGCAACACGTGGTGCAGCACGTATGAATAATAATAATAATAGACCACAGTGGCTCAAGAAGTAGAGCAGGTCGTCCAATGATCCATGGGTCGGCGGTTCGAATCCCGGCTCCTCCTGTCTACATGTCGAAGTGTCCTTGGGCAAGACACTGAACCCCAAATTGCTCCCGATGTGCTGGTTGGTACCTTGCATGGCTTCCGCCACAATGTGTGTGTTAATGGGTAAATGTAATGCACAATCTATGTAAAGCGCCTTGGATAAAGGCGCTATATAAATTACCATTTAGAGAGGGGGCTCTCTATGACGAGACGTTGCTGGAAACTATAACACCAACTGTGCCACAGGCTTATCACCTCCACCCCACCCCACCCAACTTCTACTGTAATAATACAAATCACACCCCTGTGAAGTGAGCGGTGCAACTGTTCTCTACAGTTGCGCGGCGCAACAGTTGCACCGCTCACTTCACAGGGGTGTGATTTGTATTATTACAGTAGAAGTTTACAGACCAAACTGTAAATAAAAGGTTTACATGACTTTCTGCCTCAGTCCGTATATAGCGAGCTGTATTGAATAAGCAGAGAACAGAATATGGGACAGAGTTGCACCACTCACTTCACAGGGGTGTGATTTTTATTATTACTACAGTAGAAGTTTTTTTCTTATGAAAGCAGAGAGTCTTCTGTTTCATACGGTATATAGTATTTATATGTCGCAATAGGCCTTATTTTGTGAATCTTGAGTTCGGGTCCATGTCTTCTCTGCAGTTATATCTGGTGGGCGCAATGTGCATCCAGTAACCAATTTATGACAAACTGTACATGGGATCAATGTTTACTATTTTCCTCGTAAAAGTACACATTCAGGGCTGTCATTCGGTGTATAGGATGTATAGCATATTTATTGTGTTTATTTTTATATCTGCCTGTCAATGTCTGACTATAAACCTTCATAACTCTGCTTTCTTAGATGAGGATGATGATGATCGCCTCGCCTCGCCTAATCTATCTCACTGCTTTCATTGTCTTGATCGCAGTAACATTGGGGGGGGGGGGGGGGTCATGGGCACATTGGGCAGCAAAAGTCTTGATCCGTACGGCTATAAAAAGTCCCATTCCACCGTTCGGTTCAGAACTATAGTATAACGGTGAGACACGTTGTCATCATCAGCTGATTTTGTTTTTCAAGCTAGTATAGGGGAACATGCCTGGGCATGCAGCTTGGGAGCGATGGACAAAAAAAAAACTTCACCGGGAGTGTCCAGAGAGGTGCTAAACCCGGCTGTGATGTCGACGACAAGGAAAAAATGACTTCCACAGATCACAACACCACGGTTTAGGACGCGGAAAAGTTCGTTATACATTACATCCGGGTCGATTACGTCCCCGACGTGTTCATTGCGGTCTTATCACTACAATTATAATGAATAAAAAAGCGTTACAATCACACGTCCGAGCGATCTCCGATTATGACGGCTCTGCATGGCGATACGTGATCCACCAACGGAACACTGTCTGTTATCATGGCGGCCCCTCGATACTGTGGTTCGTTTGTTAGTTCGTAGTATTGTAGGCTCGGGGATCGTTTGGTCGCTACAGTATGAAGAAGGAAACATGCATCTGTCCATGTGTGTTGCAGACGTTATGCAATGCCGATCCGGTGCATATGTGTTTAGGCAGCGTTCCGTTCATCATGTTTTTTTCCGAGAGACAGAGCCCCCATCTCGCAAGATCCTCCTCCTGGAGAAACAGGAGGGGAGGGGGGAATCGAGTATTATAGTGTTGGGTGAAATGTCTGAGGTGGAGGAAAGCCTGGTGAGGCGAGGTTAGGTGAAATTTGATTCTTCTATGGGAGCGTCCATTTTACCCTGGCTTCTACACGTAAAGCGGCCCGCCCTCCTGTTTTCAGGAGGGGAGGGGGCTTTTTTTTTTTTTTTTTTTTTGATCACGTGAGCGGGACTAAGCAGCAATGACAGGGGGATGGTTCTTCATTGTCCGGGTGGGTAAAAAGATGAATGAAAGTATTCTATAAAAAAGTGATTAAAACGTATGGATACGTGGTTAGCACCGGACGTTTGATTAATTAATAACGTACGGATACGTTGTTCGCGTTCGCTGTGTTAAGTGCAAGTAAAAGCATTTTCGAATTTGCAGTGGGTTTCCTGTCCATTTTATGTCATACATACCTTTACCCCTAGACTAATTAGTCCGTAACGTATAATTGTCCACCATGTCCAACACGCGCCTCGTTTTGGGACTGAATGCATTTCGCCACTAAAGGCGGCGACCCTGGGTCAGGGGGACCCTGGGTCAAAGCACTTCAACACCTGCCTGGGTTATTTTAACCCAGAGGTTGGCTTTATTGATTTTCCCGCTTCTGAATCACTGTGGAACCATTTATCAATTCTGTAAATTATATTTATTTTCGTTTTCTACTCCTTTATGATGTTTAGGATAGCTATATTATATTTGTCTATAGAATGTTTTGATTGATTGAGTTGTACTTGAAATGTACTGTAATTCTGCAAACTGTTAATAAATCAATCAATTGATTAATTGCGTACAAAAGGAAACAGCCATATAGGAAAGGATTCCAAATAAGCCAGCTGGCTCCTTCCCTTCCTTGCATTGTATTTTTGTTCTTTGATATGTTATTGTCTATTTTTTGTACTAAATAAATAAACCTAAAGCCTGAAACAGAAAAACAAACTTGTGACATTTCACATGCCAGTGGGACTGTGTTACAGGACTGTGTGTGTTCCCAGTATGCCACTCGCGCGCGCACTTTGGGGTTGTGTGTGCAACACGGTGCAACATTATTATTAGATCTAAAACCTTTTCTTCAATATAGCTGTTGCCTGAGGAGGCAATATAACTCTGTTTTTACATCACTTCCCAGCACCCGCGCACACAACACACACACACACACACACACACACACACACACACACACACACACCCCCACACCTTACAGAGGGTGGGCAGTGGGCTGAGTACAAGCAGAAGCAACAAACAGAGAGTTCACCCGACCGGTGTTTATCCATCATGCAAGTTTGCTTTTATTACTTGTATTAAACTACTATGTAAACTACTATGAGGCCTAGCTTTGCTTTAGCCTCCATGTTGGCAAAACAGAAACGAGACATCATGGGATAACTATCCATAGGCTACTGTGAGCAGAGGGGCTAAGGGCTAGTGTGGCAGGATGGGCGTGAGCGTTCCCACGCTGTCACGGCCCGTCCTCCGCCCACTGATTAGGGCTTGATGAGTGGCACGGCGGCGTTATAAGGCGACGTGTCTGCCGTGTTTGTCAGCTGTCTGTCTCTCTTCCGCACTGCTGGTGGGTGCCACACGTTGGTCACTCTAAACAACGCTGTCCCGTCGCTGTTCCTGCCTCAGTGAATAATAGTATAAGAGTAGTATTTTGAGATGAGATGAGATGAGATGAGATATACTTTATTAATCCCTGAGGGGAAATTGAAGCGTTACAACAGCACAATGTGACACATAGAAAGCTAAAACTACTGGACAGACAGAAACACAAAAACAGACAAATGGACATAAACCACACAAGACCAGCACCACTAAGGACCATATGCCATTCGGGGGGGGGAGGAAGTTCTTATGCATTGTATAGTCTGATAGAAGTTGGCATAAAAGAGAGTCTGTATCATTCCGTGTGCATCCTCGGGGGGAGTGTGAGCCTCCGGCTGAAAGTGCTCACCCTATCCTGCAGCACACCATAGAAGGGGTGTGAGGGATTAGCCAGCATGGAGTCCAGTTTGACCCTGATCCTCCTCTCCGCGACTGACTGCAGGCTCTCCATTCGAAGGCCAACAACAGGGCCTTGATGCCCCCCCCCCCCCCCCCCCCCCCAGCATACCACAGCATAAAACAGAACGCTGGCCACAACAGACTGATAGAACATCACAAGTAGCTTGCTGCATACTCCAAAGGACTTGAGCCCTTTTTGTACACAGCCTCTGTATTGACTCTCCAGTCGAGGTCTTTGTTCAGGTGTACACCCAGGAACTTGTAGAAGTCCACAATCTCCACCTCCTCCCCCTGGATAGTGATGGGTGCTGGGGTCCTCCTCTTGCTCCGCCTGGCGTCGAACACCAGCTCTTTGGTTTTCCTGATGTTCAGCAGTAGGTGGTTCCGTTCAGCCCAGCCAATTAAGTTCTCCACCACGCTTCTGTACTCCTCATCATTGTCCTCAGTGATGCAGCCCACAATGGAGGAATCATCGGAGAACTTCTGAAGATGGCAAGTATCGGAGTTGAAGCAGAAGTCGGAGGTGTAAATGGTGAACAGGAAAGGTGATAGGACGGTTCCTTGGGGAACTCCAGTGCTTCCCATCAACACTTCGGACTGGCAGCCCTGTAGCCGCACATACTGTGGTCTCATGGTGAGATAGTTAGAAATCCATTCCACCAGGTCGTGGTCCACATGCATGGAAGCAAGCTTCTCCGCAAGCAGGGGGGGCCGGATGGTGTTGAACGCACTGGAGAAGTTGAAGAACATGATCCTCACCGTGCTCCCCTTCTTCTCCAGATGTGCGTAGGCCCTCTGCAGCATGTAGATGATGGCATCCTCCACACCAACTTTGGCCCGGTAGGCGAACTGTAGAGGGTCCAGGGACTCACTCACCACAGGCCGTAGGTGCTGCAGAACCAGTCTCTCCAGGGTTTTCATGATGTGTGAAGTTAGTACCACTGGCCTGTAGTCGTTCAGAGTACTGGGATGCGCTCCTTTCGGCACTGGAATGATGCAGGATGTCTTCCACCTCTTCGGCACCATCCTCAGTCTCAACGAGAGGTTGAAAAGATGCTCGAACACCGCTGAGAGCTGGTCTGCACACATCCTCAGCACCCTTGGACTTATGCCATCGGGCCCTGCCGACTTGCCCTGATGTAGCCTCTTCAGTTCATGCTTCACCTGTTCAGTTCGGTCACCGTCAGTCCCACCAGGTGGGATAGAGGTGGTGGAGGAGAAGGGGGGGAGGAGATCACGGGAGGGGGAGGGGGGGGAAGTGGCAACGTGACTTGTGCTGGGATATGAGCCGGAGGGCTATGGGGAAGGTTATCCTGGGAGCCGCTGATATCAAACCTATTGAAAAACAGGTTGAATTCATTGGCTTTATCCTGGTTGCCCTCCACTGACGGGCTGGTGGACTGCTTGTGGCCAGACATGTTCTTCAGCCCCTTCCACACCTCCCTCACATTATTTCGTGCCAAATTCTCCTCAACCTTCCTCCTGTAGGTGTCTTTTGCCTCTCTGATCCTCCTCTTCAACTCTGCTTGCACCCGCTTCAGTTCCGCCCTGTCACCAGCCTTAAAGGCTCTCTTCTTTTGGTTGAGAAGGTCCTTTAGGTCTCCAGTGACCCAGGGCTTGTTATTGGAAAAGCAGCGTACCGTTTTGGTGGGTATGACATCATCCACACAGAATTGAATGTAATCCGTAATACAGTCTGTTAGTCCATCAATGTCCTCCCCATATGAGTCATAGAACACTCCCCAGTCCGTGGCCTCGTAGCATCCTCTCAGCACCTCATTTGCCTCAGGTGACCACTTTCTCACTGTCATAGTGGTCACTGGCAGTTGTTTGACCATGGGCGTGTATAGGGATGTGAGGTGAACAAGGTTGTGGTCAGATCCACCCAACTTGGGCAGTGCTGTGCATTTATATGCACCCTTGACGTTTGCATATAGGAGATCCAGTGTCCTGTCCTCCCTCGTAGTACAGCTCACAAACTGATAGAAAGTGGGCAGGGACCTGGAGAGTGACGCGTGGTTGAAGTCACCTGACACTGCCATGAATGCACTGGGATGTTTTGTCTGAGATCTTGCTATCGCAGAGTGTATGACGTCACACGCTGTTTCAGCGTTCGCAGAGGGCGGAATGTAAACAACGAACACGAGGACGTGTGAGTATTCACGGGGCAAGTAATAAGGACGCATACTAACAACCATCAGTTCAATGTCAGGCTGCCAGATACGCTCCTTTACCGTGATGTGCCCAGGATTACACCACTTGTTGTTGATCATCACCGCAAGTCCGACGCCTACCCTCTTACGGCACAACTTTGTGTCCCGGTCGGATCGAACAGTCACGAATCCATTTAATGACACCACGGAGTCCGGTACATCACTATGCAGCCATGTCTCTGTGAAGATCATCAAGCTACACTCCCGATACTCCCAGTGTGACTTCGCCAACTCAGCCAACTCTTCCATCCTATGTGGCGCTTTGAGTGATCTCACGTTCCCCATGACAATGGACGGCAGACACAGTCTGAACTTTCGTCTGTTTGTTCGCCGTCTCACGCCCGCTCTGCAGCCCCGAAATCTTCGCATTAGTTCGGCTGGTAAGTCCAACTTCTTCCGTTGGTAGTTCATGTGCGGTTTCCTCAGGGCTACCAGCTGTCGCCTTGTGTATACAGTCCTCCTTATTTTGGTCATAGTGTGTCACTATGTCCACAGACAGACAGGTTACAAGCTAAAACTATACTGCTATAACACCAAGCTAAAAAAAAATTATACGGCCGGTGTGCTTTCAGGGCCAGCACTACACCTGCTGCTTTGCGGAAATTAACCATTCTACACACACTCGTACAGCAGTGTTTGAGAGGGCTCAATCACACGGCCACGAGTGGTCCTCACGTTGGTCGTCTGAATCTGGGCCCTGGTTGATTGTAGTCCATATCGGGCTTAATTATTTCTATTCCTCCTGTATTATATCGTATTCGTCATTGTCTTGGCTTGTGTAGGTATATGTGTGTATATATTTGTGCTGTATTATATACTATACATATATTTGTATTCTCCATAGTAATTTGGATTCGACTGGGCCCTAGGCCAACCATAGGATGGAGAGAATACTGTAATTTTATTATCCTGTACCTTCCACTGTGAAGTGCTCATATATGTATCCTCCTTGCAGGACCGGTGCCGGGGACAGCTACGCTGGAGCAGTGGACAGCCGTCCAGTGGTGGTGGTAAAGCCCTTTTTCTCTTGAGTTTACTATTGTTTTGTGGTTTATTTTGAGTTGGTGTGTTGTGTTGCATATTACCACCACCCTGGATAGGTGCGCCTGCCCAGCTCCCCTCATTCCCCCGGTACTGGCTTGTAGTGGTGCGTTATCAATATGCTGCTCCGGGTGTGCTCCGGGTGTCCAGTATTGTATCTTAGTAAATTTCTCCTGGGGCGCAATTCCCCAGGTGGCGTAGTTGGCTACATTAAACAATACCACCCTACCACACTAGCATGGTTATTATGTTGCGTGCATGAGAGCAGGGACAATACATCATGAATGATTACATTTACTTCATGCAGAGATAGTTATTCCGTGTCCCACTAGTCTGCTTTATACTGCTTTTACCCTATAAGCTATATTTTTGTATTCTACCGGCAGTTAGCCTCGGTGACCGGCAGTGTTGTCGTGCCTAAACTAGAAAAGGCTTGCAAGCTAGAACCAATTTAGATAGGCAGCCCGGCAGCTAGTTAAACCCGCCCGGCAGCTAGTTATTTGTTTTTGTAGTGCAAAAGCAGGTTACCTGTCACAAATTGTTACTACATTTGCGCCTAACTTCTCGCTAATGTTTTACAAGAAATTTTCACCATGGACACTTTTGTCGCAGAGATGCTGACTGCATGGCAACTTCATCATTTAATTGAGACATGTAAAGGTAATTACATTTTTATTGAGGCAATGTTGTAGGCTACTATAATTTATATAAGAAGGCACTAGCCTATCCAGTTTGATACTAAATTGTCTCTATTTTCACTAGGTAATTAACCACAAAACCCTATGGAGTTCGTATACTGGACGTGAGTTAACTCTGTAGGCCTACTTGGAGACTTAAAAATCCACACCATTTGTTGCTAAAAAACAAAATAGCAGATCTACGAGCTCACAACAGATTGCATTGTGAGCTTGTAGATTGGCTATTTCTGGCTGCTAATCTAGTGGAAAGGCTTGACATCACTTCCCGAGCCTATGGAATGGAAATCTGCAGACAAAACCAAAATGATGACCAACAACAACAGTGGCATCCGCTCAGACATCCAAGTCAACGGACAGGCACTGGACACGGTGTCCAGCTTCAAATACCTTGGAGCAATCGTGTCCGATGAAGGATCCAAACGGGAAGTCCTTGCCAGAATTGCACAAACAACTGCTGCCCTGGCAAAACTCAAGCCCATATGGAAAGACAAAAACATCAGTCTGGCATCAAAGGTGAGACTACTGCGTTCAAAAGATCAGCCAAGCCATCGGCCCACATGATGACCTTCTGACCACTGTCATAAAGCGTAAACTGAGGTGGTATGGTCACATCACCAGATCCTCAGGCCTTGCAAAGACCATCCTGCAAGGCACCGTACGAGGTGGCAGGAGAAGAGGGAGACAAAATAAAAGATGGGAAGATAACATCGGAGAATGGACACACTTGAAACTCAGCGAGGCAATGAGAGCTGCCGAGGACAGAGAGGGATGGAGAGAGCTGGTCAGCAGATCGTCTGTGGTGCCCCAATGACCCTCCGGGGTTACGGGATAGGTGAGGTGAGGTGAGGGCATTCCATGACTTCTGCTTCAACATTTTGGCAGTGCTATGAAAATGGTTGCAGGCGTACTTTTGGGTTTGTGAGGTCTTTCAGAAGACACCTTTTGAAAGAGAATCCTGTTCCAGGCCAGCATCATGGCACTGAACAGCATTCCAGGGGAGCCTCAAGAGCATCTGTAGAGAGTACATCTGTTCCCATGAATGTAGAAATGCATAATACAGAAAACTCTGATCCTGAAGAGGCTTTTGTGAAACATGAACAGGATGATTACTGGGATGACTTTGAACCAGAAACCATAAGAGATAGAATAGCTGTGTTTTTGGCAACCCTTAAGGCTAAATCAGCACAGACCTACAGTACAGTCCGTTTTGTTGTGCAACATACATCCAGCTTGGTTTCGGACATTGTCGGTTCACTAAAGAGAAAGACTTTGTATCATAAGGATAATGCTGCGGTACAAGAGCTTGCCCATGATTTTGAGGTAACAGCTAGTCCATTTGAAGGGTTTGCATCTGAATTCAAACAGATGCAGTATTTTGTGAAGTCAGGCAACTTCATTGAGCCGGTAGAGGAGATGTTCCCTGGAGGCTCCTTTGTGCAGAGAAGGTGCTTGAGATCCCTGGCATTTTGGATGCCATCTTTGCCTGGCTGCAAGAGAAGATGGAGTCCTTTCAGACTTCTATGATGGGGAATACTGTAAGCAGCATCCTCTCTTCTCCAGCAAAGTGTCTGTTCCACTTGTGTCTGTGAAATGGTCAACACACCGGGGTCAAAGGTTGGCGTTCACAAGTTGGGGTTAATGTACTTGATGATCAAGAGTTTGCCCCCAGAGTTTTTATCAAAACTCTCATCACACTTTCTGGTGGCAGTTTACAAAGTGGATGATACCAAATCCTATCAAGTTAATGAATTGCATTATTTTTTTAATGCTGTTCTGTTCCCAGTCATAGAGTAACTGAAAGATCTTGATGTCAATGGGATCTCTGTCAACACACCTCACTTTAAGGGTGAAATCAGATTTGCAGTTGCCCAGTTGTGTGGGGACAATCTTGGTTTTGACGAAGGAGGAGACCCGCACACCGCCACTTGCTGGTTCAAGAACTTTATTTTAAAGAGTCATAGCAACGTTTCGGCCTTCTTCAGGCATAGTTTGAGAATAGGCTGACATTCATTAAATACACAACAGTGCCCAGGCGGTGGCGTAACCGTCTGGGCACCCGACTGGTAATCCAGTCGCAGTGTGCCGCGGGTTCGACTCCAGAGCCCGACACGGCCTTTACTGCATGTCTTCCCCCATCTCTCTCCCGTTTCCTGTCAGCCTACTGTCTGTCCCTTCAAAAACCAATAAAAGGCGTAAGCCGCAAAAAAATATCTTAAAAAAAAAAAAAAATACACAACAGTAGGTTTAGACAACCAATCAAATTGTATATAGTAATCATTCATCAGATAGCAGCTGTGAAGAACCCAGTCATGTGACTTAAAGGTGCAGTACTTCTGTAGAACATTCCTAGTATATTATTGAAAGTCACCAATTACAACAATACAGGGAATAATATATAAGTCATGCCATAATACATAAGGAAATCAACATACAATTAAATAAGTAAATAAATGTCAAAAAGGTCCATACTCAAACAAGAGTGGACATAAAGGATAAAAAAGAAAACACATGGTGCTTTTAGTATCCCACTGGACGAGATTCAAATCAATAATATAATTAATACATTTTATGGATTACAGCATAACATTTAATAATAGCTCATCATTCAGCCCTTTCGGGTAGAGGGTTTGCAATGTGTGTATCCAGTAAGCCTTGCGTTGTTTGAGAAGGACATCTGGTTACCACTAGGGTTGGGATTCGTTAGGATTTTAACGGTTCCGGATCCTTCCCGGATCCCTCTTAACGGTTCCGGTTCCTAACGGTTCCCTTAACGGATCCTAATATATCTTTTTCCCCCCTTTTTTCTGACATACATTATACTTATATTATAGAAGTGCATAATAAACACAAATTCAATAATACAAAGCCACTTTATTGCACAGAAAAAAACAATTGCACTTCACAATTATGAGGTAGGCAGGCAGCACTACTGCACTAGTGGCATATCTTTCAAGTAACACTATTTTTTAAATAGTTTGTGTCTCACAGACACAGTATCCTCTTGTTGAAATGAACATACTGTAATGAACATACAGTTACAAATACAATTATGAGGTAGGCAATACTGCTACAGTTTGTGTCTCAGACACAGTATCCTCTAATCCTCTTGTGAACATCATATGATTTAGAATGGATTCTGAGTTTACTGCCTGTTTAGATACAAAAGTAAACCATTTTGTAGGCTGGGCAAGTAAACAGTAAACATTTGCACTACTGCATTAGTAGGCACTGACTGCACTGGCAGATATTTCAAGTAAACACTTGCACTGTTACATTTATAAAAAATAAGGTAGGCACTACTACACTACTAGGCACTGGCAGATTAACAAGAAATAAAACCACTGTTCAATTGCACATTTAGGCTGCCTGAGAGCATGCAACTTCTAACAGTTCTTTTGCAGGAAAATTAGCTTATCTGCTACTTCTGGACGAATCCTACACCTCTCCTCGCTAATGGTGTCTCCTGCAACTGAAAACACTCTCTCTGATGGTGTTGATGATGCTTGTACACACAAATATGTTGCAGACAAATCATACAGCATGGGGAGGGAGTGCCTATTCTTCCACCACCAAGCAGCAGGGTTTGTGCCAATGGGCAGAGGGGCCAGGTTCCTGTAGTGATTTATTTCTATTTCTGCTCTCTCAGAATATGACAGGGGGCGCATGTTCTCAGCTTCATTTCGAACTGCATTCTCTTCCTCTTCAAAGAGCTCTTCTAGGGGTGATATTTTCTTCTTCTTGATCTGAGGACTGGGATTCTGCTGACTCTGTGTCTGAAATATCAGTAAACAAAACATCCTCCTGTTTTAATATGACCAGAAGGAGTAACACTAAGACAGTGTTCCCAAGAAAATGTCGTTAATCTTTACCTCTTCCTCGTCCGTGTCAATCTGATCAGAAACAGTGTCTTGCTGGGTGGTGGTCTCACTCTCTGTTGCACCGTCCTCTTGTCCACCTGCCAGCTAAAATACAAAAAGATGCATTGTTCAGTTTAGGCTGACAGCTGTTAGACCTTGTTGTTGCCACTCGTTTACCTTTACTTAATATGTTTACCTGGTGCTCTGCTGCCTCGTCTGGACTCGCAATCTTCACTGCTGCCGTCTTGAGCCGGGCCCAGACTTCATCGTTGTCCACTTTAAGCTTAAATCGTGGGTCCATTGAAGTGGCCTCCTCCAGAAATTCTGATATGTCAACATCCTATAAATCACACAACAGAATAGATGCACAGTATAACTTTGTAAAGTAATACTATTAATTTACAAGAAGGCCAATTGTATTTAATTTGATCAATTTGAATACCTTGTAGCGCTTGGACAGATCAGTCCACACCTTCTCCTTAATAGTGATGGCAAAGGTGGAGTCTCCATCCTTTACTGCAAAGTGAGCCTCCAGTTTCTTCAGAATGGGAAGAATTTGCCCACATGTTGGCATGTTCTCGCTCGATGCAGCCAGGGTGCTGGTGTAGAGGATTCCCATAAGCTTGGTGAACTCCTGTGCTTTCCTCAAGTCATCATCGGTGACTCTGTCCAATCTACCAAAAATGCAGTATATTGTACATAATGTTGAAATGGTTGGGGAAATCATATTTACAATGAATACATTATAAATGTGTGTGTATATATATATATATATTTTTTTTAAATGCTATACTCACTTCTCTGCTCCCTTTTTAACTCTTTGATCCAGAACCGTTGCTTGGACGACTGGGTATTGCTCTATGAACCTTTCGATCATCAAGTAGGTAGAGTTCCAGCGGGTTTTCACATCAAGCACCAGCTCATGAATCAGTTCTGAAATGAAAGACACACACACACACACACACACACACACACACACACACACACACACACACACACACACACACACACACACACACACACACACACACACACACACACACACACACAGAGAGAGAGAGAGAGAGAGAGAGAGAGAGAGAGAGAGAGCATATACCTAATATAAATGCCATTTCATTCTTAAGTGAAATTTCAAATAAAATACATTTTAACCATTTATAACAATACATTTTAAAAATAGACTTACTCAGAGTCAGGAATTGCTGCTTTTCTTTCATGACCACCTTGGCCATGCTGGTCTTCCTGGTCCAGACGATCACTGCTCTTATCTTGGCTGCCCACTTGCTCACAGATGCAACACTACAGGCCCTTTGTGCTCCCAAGTTTAAAGTGTGTGCAAAGCATCCAACTTTGAGGACCTTCAGCCTCTTCACAGCCACATCCATGTTGGAGGCGTTGTCCACAGTGACTCCAACAATAGATTTCCGGTCCAAGCCAAATTCTTTTAAGATGGACTCAATCTCTCTCTCCACAACTGGTCCCGTCTGTGCTTCGTACACTGCCTGGGTCTTCAGGACCTTTTGATGGAGACGGTCTTTAACAACATAGTGCAGGGTGACAGTGATGTAGTGGTCTCTTGTGACGGCGGTCCAACCGTCAGAAGTGATGGCAAACTTCTTGACCTGTGTAAGGTCTGATGTTAAGTTGTCTTTCTCCACGTTATACCATGCATCTAGAAAGGTGTTGGTAAGGGCATCTCTGGATGGTGGTGTATACTTGGGGTTCAGAACTTTTAACATCTCCCTGAGTAGTATAAAAATAAAGTGATTTCCTGATTACTACAGCAAAATAATACAGTACTAATATTACTACAACATGTACAATTATTATTTAAACTTCACCACCACCACATCATTGCAATTTGTACTGTATATTTGTGTCATTAATGTTCAGATTAATTTAATATGAATGGCCAGTTAATGGAAACAAGCCATAGTGCTTTCTTGTGTTATAAATCCTTGTATTGAACTGTACATTCCTGTGCCTTTTTCTGTAAACTGTTTATATAAAGTAATCAATCATTCAAAGCATGCACAAATATGCACCTAAAGTGTAGGCTCTCCACAGTCGAAAATGCATGTGCATCCATCACAATGAACTTCGTAACAGCACGGTGAACTTCTTCAGTCCTCTCTTTCGTCATCCTCCCAGCTGCTGCTTGGGTGAAAGGAGTTGATGCACTGGTGGTGCTGGCCTTTTCTGTATTTCCTATAGACAAAATATAACATTATATTCATGAACGATTAATTTAGAGCCAATTTAAAAGCAGTTGATTTGCTTGTAATTTGTAAATAAGTGCAGACATTTTTATTTATGGCTCTAGTTACTGTTAACGTGATTCATAAAATATCAGACAGACTGTCACAGACAGACGTCGAGTCATTGGCGTTCTAAATTAACACCATAAACAGTTGCACAATAAGTATAATAAAAAGCTCAGTAGAAATTAGTAATATCTAATGTTACTAGCCTGGGGAAAGTGAACCAGCAGCCTCGTTGTCGCCGGCGTCTTCATCATCAGCCTCTCCCCCAGAGGGCTGTGCTGCTGCGGGGCCGGCCACGGCTTTTTTCCGAAGGCTATCAAACACTTTGCATGTGCCTAGAGTAATGGCGTGCATCGACTTGAGATGCTTTCTCATTGCTGACGTGCAACCACTTTTACATGAAACGATGGACTGACATTTTATGCACTTTGCATTGGAAGCATTTCCCTCTCTTTGGAAGTGTAACCATACTTTAGATTTTTGCGGTCTCTTAGACATTTTCCCCCCCTCACTCACTGGCACTGCTGTAGTTGTCTCGCTCGCTCCGGTCGCACACGCTGCTTCTTGTTGCTTCACAGACTAGAGTGGGCGTGCCACTTCCTCATTTCTCCCAGATCCCACTCACTCATGTAGGTGACGTCACCACAGCCGCTTGTATGCATGCACAGACACAGCGGAGCTAAATTGTGACTGATGAGATCCGTTTGCGGAACCGTTCATAAAAAAACAATGGAACCGGCTCCGGATCCGCAATGTCGGAACCGGGTCTGAAACGGACCCGGTTCCGAATCCCAACCCTAGTTACCACCTCTGGCTGAGGTTGTTCTATACCAATAAAGCGAAAAGTGGAGATGTCATGTTTATGTCAGGCTTCTTTGTCCAAAATGCAGAACTCAGACACAAGGAATAAACTTAAGTCTTTACTTAGAAAATAGGTACACCTTACAAGGCAAGAAATAATGAATACACAAGGCAGAGCAACTTATAAACCAACAACCAACATGAGAGCATCAAGGGCTATAAATAGACTAGGTTCATTAGGGAGCAGGTGAGGTGAGACACACAGGTGGGACCAGGTAGTCATCAGGGCAGTGGATGAGTGGGTGTGGCACAGACTGTGGCCAAGGCTGTGACAGTTTAAGGTCATTGAAATGAATGGCAACAGGATATTCACGGTCATTTCTTCGAATAGAGCTCTTATGTTCACTCATTCTGTTTTAACTGTCTAGTAGTTTTCCCAATATATGCTAAACCACAGGGACATCTGATCATGTATACCACATGGGTTGAGACACACGTTATAATGCTGTTAATCTTGAACTTCTTGCCAGTATGGGGGTGATTAAAAGAGGACGTCTTGTGTGTGTCGTTTCCGATCTGGATCAGCTATGCATTCAAGAGAACAAAAGGATGGACGCTCGATGGATCTGTAGTTTCAAAAGGTCAACTTCCGTCTTTATTTTCGCCAAGTACAAAGTCGAAACAGCCGTTATAAACTGCACAAGAAAAGTCTTATGCCTGAGTCTTGAGAATTTCAACACACAGCGTTTCCGTGGTTCCAATATCAACGCCGGTTCAGAGACTCCTGATTGTGAGAAGCGTCCAGGCTTAAGACTCACAACCAACGCATGGTCCCGCCTACTCTGTCAGCGGCCTCGTCCAATAGGAAAGCCGCTGAACAGAGTGTCCGGTTCCTGCGAAGGCGGGACTTATGCCAAACTACAACCTATTTTTACAACTTGAGATGACAACTGGCTAGTAATGAATTTAAGAATATGAAATTATAAACATAACAGAACTATATAAAACTACACAGAAATATATGAAACTTAACTGAAACATGACAGAACAGTATGAAACTAAACAAAATTACATTATACTGAACTGACTGTTGTTTTTAACATGGTACCTGAAATTATAATCTTCAAAATAATATGTTTAAGAGTACATTCTAGATTAGTCACTGAATGCTAATAATTTAGTAACCTAGTCTATGTCTTAGTTTCCTAGCGTTTATCTATAGTAACAGAAGAGTGTTTTTTAAGAATATATAAAGTTTAGAGTCTATACATTTAACTCAAGCCATTTCAGATCCAGCCAGCTGCTTCACAGTTCACACCTTCTGTATTTAGAACAAAAGGGTTCTCTTCCTGCAGTCCTTATAAGGTGCTGCTTGCTCAGACGTTTTAACAATAGCTCCTTTCAGTGAGAACATTCTAAAACTTCAAACCCAACTGCTTATAACCGTACCGACTATAGTTGAAAATAGACTTTAATTTCGGTTCATTCATTAGAAAATACACGACATGTCCTCCCTTTTATGGGGCATATGCTCCATAAACATCAAGATAAATGAACCAAAATAAAATCCTCCCTTTGATACATTAAAAACAAAAAAAGTTTATCAGAAAAAACAACTAACTAAGAAAAGTCCGAAATAGCCAGGACACCCAAATTACATAACCCCCCCCCCTTTTGACAGACCAAACAGTCTGTCAAAAAACAAAACAAAACCAAAAACACCAAACCAAATAACCACCCTTAACCCACACACAAAAAAACAGGTATAAAAGTCCAAACCTCCTCCCTGGACACCCGTAATCACCCTAAAAATCAGCAAACCAAACAAACAAAAACACAAAACAGCCGAACCATCATCGTACCACCCTACCATGCCTGATGAATATCCAAGCACGGGAGGCTGAAAATACAACCAAGGTTAAACTCAGACTCAGGATATCAAAACACATTTTTTTTTTTCTTTTTCTTTCCATCAAAATCCAAAAAACGAAAAAAAACGAATGTCTGTTCTTTTTTCTTTAGCCAAAGAAATGCACAAAAGTTCGAGGTAAGCGTCACCGTCTGACCTCAGAGCATAGATAGAGAGACAGATATTTAGAAAAGAGTTGAGCGATACAAGATAGGGCATGCCATAGTGACACAGACGGGGAATGGGCATTTGGGCAAATCCTTCCAAGCACGAGAAAGTGTGCGGGGGAGTGAAAAAGGGCATGTGACAGGGCAAAATCCTTCTCAAACCTCCTCAGCATAAGTACACAGCTCTAGATCTGTGTACAGCGATACATCCGTTCCATCGTTCATTCCAGCCTCCATATCCCTTGTATCCATGTGAGTGAGGACGGGCGACTGAATGGCCTGCAGTGCCATTGTCCCGCCCGCACCCCCTGTGAGCCCTCTGATTACCAAGGCACGGATGAGCGGAAGACAGCAGCAAAAGATAAACGCTACAATGAAAATTATTCCTAGGATCCACATCCCTGCGGTCGCCAGGTATGCACCCCAGGAACCCAAATGGCTTTCCAGCCATGCAGCCAGTCCAAAGGTGACTCCGGTGTGCGCATGGAGCTCAGCCCTCAGGCTGTGTAGATGTCCCATGGCCTGAGTGAAAGTACCATTTACTGCCGTAGAATTCGGGATGTATGTGCAACAGAAATCGCCAAACATTGCACAAACCCCGCCTTGAGATGCGAGGACCACATTCAACACCTGACGATTCTGCCAGGTCATCTGACTAGTGGCTGCCAACTGCCTTCCAATTGCTCCCAGGGCAGCGATAGTGAAATTCAAAAACCTCTGCTGATTATAATACATATAATTAATCCATTCCGCGTCTACCACGATTCCAATTAGCGGAGAGAACATACTACCGAAGGCAATGGATGCTTCATCAATGGCTTTAAATTCCGTCGGTACCCCATGCGGTGTACCAAAGGCATCGAAATATACCTGAGGAGTAGGTCTAGGCCCGTCCTCCCGTTTGACCCTCCGAGAGCCAGATCCAGTCCTGGCCTGTACATCTTTAGTCGGGATGATAACTACAGACTGTACCACCTGAACTCTCGCACACCTACCTATCCAGTTCAGAGGCAACGCGCTATATAAATGATTTTCTCCACACAGCCAAAATTGATCTGCAACTGCCTGAGTGGCATAGTATAGTGGACATGCCTGGGGAGCTGGTTGCGTTGGCTTTCCTTTCAACATTGCCCCTAATTCCAATCTGGGCAGTTTCCCAGGCTGTGGTCGACAAAGATATTCATAAACCTGTGTGTCCTGTGGAGCGTATGATAAATCCCATATTGTGTCGCAACGTTTTGCAGTAAAGTTACCCATATCCACAAGTCTCGTAGTCTGTGCTCCCAATCTACCCCTCTCAAAACATTCAAAAGTACCCACTAATTTTAGAACTCCACTAGGAATTGTAGACGGATCTGTTTTCACTCGTATGTCCAGTTTACTACACATCTCTCCGAGTGTGGGCCCTACAGTCTCGTCCTGATTTACAGAATCCTGACTTGCTTTGTGTTCTGGTAGAGATTCGTTATAATATTCAGCAGATCCTAGGTACTGTAAACATTCTGCCTGGCAGAAGGGGACTAAATTTGGGTCAGAATCATTATTTAACACTCCATTGGAACTGAGTATAGTTTGTTTCTTTTCTTTTTCACAATTTTTCCAACTAAAATGTGTATTCAATACAGTTAGATGTGTCTGGTGTGCTTGTGCACAGAAATAACAGTCAGACTTGCCTATTGTCGTAGCGGAAAAGACACTCCATTGATACCAAGAATTTGCCAAAGCCATGTGATATAATGGTTCCAAAATGCCACCTGGGTTTGTATTAAACAGACTACTCATATGGAACGAGCCAGTTGCTTTTGCAATTTCTTCATCATCTGGAGTGACCTTTCTTGTTGTTCTATGTTTAACCAAATCCGGGTCTAAATTAATGTTGAACTCTAAAATGTCCTCCGTTTGTATATCAGGAAAATATCCAAGCGGAGACGTTATCGTGGAAGTGACAAAAATATTTGGGGTCTCTTCTATAAGGATATACTCAGTTTCAACAGAACTAGGGGATAATAGGCTGTACTCAGTTTCAACAGAACCAGTAGATCTTACCACAGAACTAGGAGGAATAACACTATCTAATTTAGTGACTGTGATGGGAGGAGGATAGCTAACAGGAGTGGTATGAACAGTAGTGGGTTTGTTAGGACCCACAATATCTGACATATCTCGTACGTACGTCATACTTGTAACTGGTGCATCAACAAGGTCCTGAAAAAATGTGACCATCCCTATAAAATTTTGTAACCCAGATTTAGCTTTCTTAGCTGACCTAGCAGGCCGTGATTCAATATTGGGAACCAGATCTTCCGGTATAGGCTGCATGAGAGTGGACATGGGCTCGGTGGTAGGAGGAATGAGAACAGGGTTACCTTCTTTGAGTCTAGACATTGTACCTTCGGGGTCGACGCCTTTCACGGACTGGCCTGGGGTCACGGGGGAGAGCAGGCTGTGGTTCTCCCCCCTGGACCAGAGCTCCAGTGTCTTGTGGCTCGGCACCGCTTCCCTGGCTGTTTCCTTCAGCGTGGGGCGCTGAAGGGATGAATCTGGTGTCAATGTTACCGAATGCCCCGCTGTAATCGACGTCAGTGTCCTCCATGTCTGCTGAAAGAGGACTAGACTGACACACAGCGTCCTCAGAGCTGTCACCCTCATCCTGAGAGCGTACTGGAAGAGGCGAGCCTTCCCTTCGAATGACGAGGTCCTGGTCGTCGTTGTTTGCTGGTGCCTTAACACAATGGTTCAGGTGGTACCACGTGGGTGAACCCTCGACTTGTAGTGCCGTTCCCGTGCACCGAGTGACCAGGAAAGGACCGGATCGGCGTCCGTGGAACCACTTCCTGCGGAAAACTTTTACGTACACGCTATCCCCTGGCAGGATAGTGTTACAAGGTGTACGTGCAGCTTCTTCCTTCTCCTCCTGTTCCTGTTTGGTACAAACATAAGAATATATGCTTCCATGCAATTTGGACATGTAATTTACATAGGCTTTCATATCATCCTCTAATATTGAGAGGCTAGGGCCTTTTCCCCCAACATGGACGCCAGGGGTGAGCATTCGTCTCCCCATTGCAAGTTCATGTGGAGTCATATGTAGGTGTCGAATTTCACTTGACCTACACGCCATCAATGCTAGGGGGAGACCTTGTACCCAATTAAGACCTGTTTCTTCACAGATCTTAGTGAGCCGATTCTTTAGGACTCCGTTCATCGATTCCACCATCCCTTGGCTCTGCGGATGGTAGATGGCTCCTAGACGTTGCTTAATACATAACTTCTGCAAAATCAGTTTTACCGTCTTGTCAACAAATTCTTTCCCATTGTCACTTGAGATTCTCAGGCAAATTCCAAAACGGGAAAAAACCTCGCGGCATAAGAAGTTAGCAACTGCCTGTGCGTCTTTTCTTTTAGTGGGCGTGGCTTCAATCCATCTCGAAAATCTATCAACTACGACAAGAATGTATCGTTTACCTGCAATAGTCTTAATCATGTCCACATAATCTATGACTAGTTCCTGCATTGGCCCTTTTGGAGTTGGGATATAACCAGGTGAAGTTAACACTCCTCTTCTCACATTATTTGTTAAGCATATTGTGCATCGACCTATAATATGGTCAATCTGTACCAAGAGATAGGGAGCCCAAAACCCATACTCCTTTGTAATCCTCCTCTTAACCTCCCCCCTTGAGACATGCGCCAGGCCATGAGCGTCATGTATCAGTAAACCCAATAAATCAGGTGGAGCGATCACCAGTCCTTCGTGGTTACGCCACAGACCGCGGTCGTCTTTGACGGCGCCTCTATCACGCCATAGCTCTTTGTCTAGTTCACTAGACTCCTCTTGCATCAAAATCAAATCTCTTAGAGAAATGTTCTCTTCGAGCTCCACGTCGTGCGTTACCAGAAGAATACTTCCCGTCTTGTTAGCACCTGCAATAGCCTTCGCAGCTGAGTCAACTGCAACATTACCTTTCGTGACGTGTGACATGTCCTTCTTATGAGCTGCACATTTCACAATAGCGACAGCTTTGGGCAACATTACCGCTGATAACAATTTCAAGATCTGTTCATGATGCTTTATGGCAGAGCCGTCGGCTCTTTTGAACCCACGACCCTTCCACAACGCCCCGAAAGAATGACAAACACCCATAGCATACGCGCTATCAGTATAAATGGTCACACGTTTGTCGACCGCCATTAAACACGCTTCAGTCAAACCTATGAGCTCTGCCAACTGGGCGGAGCAGGGCTGGGGCACCACTTCTGCCTTCACAGTCACGAAGTCGCCACCCCTGGCCTGCACCACCGCAAAACCAGCACTCAAAGTTTCACCAATGCGATAACACGAACCGTCTGTCCAAAACACTAAATCTGCGTTAAGGAGCGGTTCAGACTGTAAATCATCTCGTAATTTAGAGTACGTTTCCGCCTCAAGCACGCAATCGTGAGGCGTTCCATCACCGGGAGCGGGCATGGATTCTGCCGGGTTAACCACATCACACCTAACGAAAGTGACGTCGCCCAATTCCAACAACCTGTGATAGTCCCTGATTCTTGACATAGTTAAAGTATACTTGCCAAAATTCAAGAGATTTCTCACACTATGGTGTGTAAGAATTGTGACAGGATAACCCATAGTTATAGCCGAAGCTTTCTCATACATCAAGTAAACACCTGCCAAGACTCGGTAACACGGAGCTAACCCCATCTCCACCGGGCTATATGCCATAGAATAATAAGCTACAGGTTGGGCTGTTACACCAACGCCCGTGGGCTGCGTAAGAACAGCACACGCATGTTTCCCATCCACCGTCGAGGAAACGTACAACAGAAATCGTGTTGTATAATTGGCTAAGGCCAAAGCTGGTGCACCTAACAGTCGTAACTTTAGAGTCTCAAATGCTAAAAGTGTGTCATCTGTCCATGTAACGTTGGCCCGTATTTCCGACCCCCCTGCTTCCTTGATCAGGGCCCTGAGTGGACCTGTCAACTCAGTGTAATTCTCCACCCACGCTGCTGAATACTGGGTCAAACCTAAAAATTGCATCATGTGCTGAACGGTAATAGGTTTAGGTACACGGCGAATAGCCTCAATGTGGGCGTCAGAAATGCTATGGACACCATGAGATATCTTGTGACCAAGGTACACCACGGTCTCCCTGCAATACTGAAGCTTTTTCTCCGAGACCTTATGACCCCTAGCTGCTAACTCTTGTAACAAAAGTACAGAATGTTCGTGACATGAAATTTCAGATTTACCACAGATCATTAAATCATCCACATAGTGGAGGACTGTACTGTCCATGAGTCGACCAATATCAGCCAAATCATCCTTCAATATTTTGTTAAAAATATGCGGACTGTGTCTATAGCCCATCGGTAAACGTGTGTACACATAATTCTCGTCTTCATAGGTAAATCCAAATAAACCCTGGCTATCCTCCTCTAAGGGACAGCTAAAGAAAGCCCCGGTGAGGTCTAACACCGTGAAATAGGTAGCCCATGGTGGAATCTCTGATAATAAAGTGTGGGGATCTGGTACATCAGCTGAATAATCGACCACTACCTCATTAATAGCCCGGAGGTCGTGAACAAGTCGGTAAGAGTCGTCTGGTTTCTTTATAGGAAGCAATGGCATATTACTGATAGGGTGCTTCGTCTTTCGCAGCACCCCAGCCTGCAACAGACCCTCAATCTGAGGCTTGATCCCTTTCACAGCCGCTGGCAAAAGCTTATACTGGGGCTTCCATGGGGGCCTGGCACCAGGCCTCAGTCGGACCGACACAGGTTGAGCGGACTTGACTAGCCCAATGTCAGTGCTACTTGTGGACCACAGAGTCTTGGGTACTCGGCGGAACATGTCATCTGCAAGGGTCATGTCTGGGCCTATGACACACATGGAATCAGCTCTCATAGACACAGTTTGGGGACAACACATACCTTGTGCGGAAATCATGATCTTAAGAAAGTGATTGTCCGTGCTCCGCCAGATAGCTGGGTTTTCTTTTGTCGTTACAAAGGTGGCTGCTTGTGATTCAGCCATCATTGTCCCAATATGCTTCTGCTGAAAATGTTCAGCCACTCTCAATGTCACATGTGGCACGCTGTCTGCCACTTTAAAGTTCTTCGATAGGTATTCTTGTGTGTCAATTTTCATAGCCGCACCCTGAGGACCCAATATAATGCAACTGGAGCTGAGTTGTACCTCTTTGGGTTGTGTGGCCATCCATCCGACAGAATCCGCGTCATTGGCACATTTTAAGTATTGCATTGTGCAGTGTGGGGGGGCCGTAGGCGTCCTTGCACCGGGCATATTTGCATCAATGAACTTGCTCCATCGCTGGGCTGGCCTCATAAAATCGTCTTGTAAATCTCCAAGCCAGTAAATCACGGGCTGTTTTTGTCCCACAAACAGAGGGAGCTGGAAGCCTCCAGTCTCCGGTACCTGAATTAAACACCCATCTGGTGTACACTTAATGGTGCAGTTGAGCTTGCACAAAGCATCACGTCCCAGCAGGCCTATTGGTGTGTTAGCCGATACGAGCACAGGAAGCTCAGCTCGTTGGGCCTTGTATTGAATTGTCACTGGTTTGGTAAGTGGAATAAGTTGTCCCTGTCCCTCAAATCCCACTGTCCTGACGAAATGTCCAGACATGGAAAGATGTTTTGCATCCGCAGGACGGACACAAGTGAAGGCCGCTCCACTGTCAGCCATTAGATTCACATGTTTGCCGTCGATCCTCACCCAAATCGTGGGGTCTTCTCCCGGCCCACACGAGGTCGACAGCTGAACACATCTTTCCGTGGAATTCTCTGGGCACCCCTATAGTCCATGAGGCTGTGGACCCCTGAAAGAATTAGCAGGGCCACGTGCATCCTGCGACTGCCACTGGGGCGGCTGTGACATTCTTGAATCTTGTGACTGTTGTTGTTGTCGGTACTGTGTGTTCTGCTGCTGCTGCTGAGGTGCGTTCTGCTGCTGCTGCTGAGGTGCGTTCTGCTGCTGCTGCTGAGGTGCGTTCTGCTGCTGCTGCTGCTGCTGACGGCGAGGGGAAGAACACTCCCTCGAAAAGTGGTCCATGCCACCACAGTTATAGCAGCCGGTATAGTTCGGCGGCCCTTGACCATACCAATCTCTCGGTCCGACTGACCTGGGCTGCGCAGACACATCTCGTGGCTTCTCCTGGGGCCTCCCTGACACAAGAGTCAACTGCTTGTCGGCCTTCATCATTGACGCTTGTATCGCATACGTCTGACGGGCCACCTGCCGCAGCACCTCCTCATCCTTGTCCTGTTTGCCACTTTTCCTCTCCCGGTAAAGTTCCACAGCGTGAGCGACATGATCTGTGTAGATGTCCAAAGTCAGGTTCAAAAGAGAGACCACTTCTTCCAATCTAGTCTGCACGGACCGAGGCAAACCCTTCATAACTTTTCCCCTAACAAGAGTCCTCTCGAAGCCTGGATTGGTGGCATCGTTCCCGGTCACATCCATCCACGTCTGGTGCACACGGGCCACATCTGAGCGCAGATTCTCGTTTTCAGCCAAAGAGTCAATTAAAATCTTGTCAGGATTGAGGTCTGTGGGGTAAACCTCCCTTAGTGCTCGGTCCAGGAACGCCTTGTGAGCTGCGTATAAATCGGCGTCTCCCACAGAGGTGTTGACATAAGCCACCATCCCGGCACGCGCCAGGATTCCATTCAGCATCTGCATCCCGACGAGGTGTGCCAATAGTTTCTTCATGTCTCCTACGGCCAGCTGAGAACCCACCGTGAGCACGTCAAGTTTGGCCAACCATGGGTACGCCCCCTCCTGTAGCGGCGGCAATTTAGCAACTACATCTGTCATGTCCACCGCAGACCAAGGCCTGTAGTCAAGATTTTGTCCCCGGACAACCACAGGTAGGATCTTAACTGGCGTCATCAACTTCGACACGTCTTCCTCCTCCTCCTCCTCCTCTTCTGCCCCAGGCAGGGATGTCCGTGACGTGGTGCTGACATGGCTGCCAGAGCGCACCCTGAGTAGAGGTGAAGCCGCTCGCTGGGCTGTCCTGGATCTCGTCACAGCCCCAGGCACGTCGATGCGCTCCACCAGTTTCTCCTCGGGCCTGTCCAACCGAAGACGGTGGTCCTCCTTCCGCAACCTCTCCTTCTCCTGGATCACCTGCCAGCGCTCAGCGACACTCCGGGCGTCCTCCGCGTCCTGCCTTGAAGCCGACTTGGTCACCTTAGCCTCATAGACACGCGTCCCTTCTCGAGCACGCTCCCGATCCATTTCCTCCCGTTGGCCCTCGTACTCGTGAATGCGCATGCACAGTTTCTCCTCTTCTCGTGACATCACATCCAGACTGGCCATCATACTCCGAGACACGCCCTCATTGTCTCTGTACATCTTCAAGTCACTGCACAGACGCGTCTTGCGTGCCCTGAGTTCGTTCAAAGTCTTACGAGCATCCCCCAAAGCCAGGGCAAGTCCATGTTCGTCAGTGTCTGGGGCGCCAAAATCCACGCTGCCAGAGACCGATGCACTTGAGACATCCGAATCAGAGGTCTGCCGTGCCTGCCGTGTAGAAAGAGACAGCCGGTCTTGGTCCTTCTCCTCCCGACCTGCATCTCTCCCCTCCTGCTCCGCCCTTGCAAAAATGGCTCTGATGCGAGGATCATATCCTCCCCCCACATGGGGCACAGAGTCAGCCTTAGCCTTCTGGACCAGCCGACTGGAAGCAGAGCGTCCCGTGACAGACATCGTCCTATCCCTGTCACGGCGCACATCAATGTCTTGTCTGGAAGGTGCATCCGGAGACAGGTGTATCCGTGTGTTAGCAGTCCCACTTTCTGTAATGTCGCCATAGTCTGAGAGAACTTGATATGTGCCATCAGACAGCATCACAGGCATGTGAGGATAAATTTGTGATGACGTGAGGTCGGGGGCGGGAGCCACCTGTGTGGACTGCACAGAATCTGATTCGATGGGGGGTGATGTGAGGATTGGTGACATAATGCTAGGCAAGTGTGAAAAAGGGGCCTCACAGATTTCCTTAAATTTGTCATAAGTCAGAGAAGGGGCCACAGAAGTCTGTTTCACTTTAAGAGCCGTCGTCAGTGTCTGTCCTTCAGTCAGAAATAAACCCAACACCTTCCCCTCCCTCACGCGCTTTGCTGATCTATTTACACCCTGCTTCCCCATATGTTGATCTGTCCTGTAATGTTGCACCAGACCCTGTATAACCTTAATCATTGCTACATCAAAAGTTCCCTGCACCGGCCAAAGTTCCCCCGGCCACCTAATATTCCACTTCTTAGAAAGCTTTGCAATATTTTGACAAGACGGATTTTTCTGTTGTACAATTTCCACAGGCGTCTTAACAGCATTTACTCCAGCCATAGCTACGTATTCAGTGGTACCAGCAAAATGACAAATGAAAGACTTGATGTGTGACTTTAAAATTAATCAATTGTACTCTTTGTCCAAATTACCTAACAGTGATGCGTGTAATCAATACATTTGCGACTCCCTATGGAGCTTAAATGACTATACACTAGCAGGATTCATGTACAGATCCAGCCAATTGTCAGCCCTCCAAAGGACACTTTTATCAGTAACCCAAAGCCAAATATGCAGTGTAAACCCACCAATATAGGTAGGGGAAAAATGTGTTTGGTTTGCAAATACAAATGTGTGACTGTAAGTAGCACTAAATGTATGTTTTACATGCACCCTCTAAGCGTGCACGTTAGAAAAATATACTATTCCAACACTATAGGGTATTGCAGATACAAACACGAACTTAAGTGGAGTCTAATAAAACAATAAAATCAAACTTATTCAATACACGTAGATCCCAAAGAATCCACGACTTTACCAAGTTATCCTTACAAAATCACAATACTTCTACTTGAACCATACAACTATACTAAAGCATGAACCAAAAAGTCCCTATCTAACTCATTTATCAAAGTATGGGGAAGAAAATGGTTAAACAAGACTTCAAGGGGAAAAAAAGAAACTGGGATGAAAGTTAAACAAGGCAAAATAAATGATTACTTTGGAAGGAAACAGGCAAAAAGGGTTAAACAACCTAACAGGGAATATTCAATCAAACAATACACATTTAAAGGAAAAAAATTCATACAATTCAACAATCAATCAATGACAAAACACAAGTGAAAAGGGAGAAAGCATCCAAACTGTAGAGCATTGCCATAGGAGAGAGAGAAAGAGAGAGAAAAGAGAGAGAGAGAGAGTATGAGAGAGAAAAGAGAGAGAGAGAGTATGAGAGAGAGATGAAAGAGAGAGAGAGAGTAAGAAAAGTACGTGGCCCACCAGAGAATCCCAGAAAATAAGAAATTCAGAATAGAAGAATTCTGTTCAGTGGCCAGCAGAGGGAGACAAACACCAGACTGAGAAACCTAACACCCACACCCACGTGCACGGCTATCTTTGTATTTATTTACTTATGTCCTTCTTACAAATTTAACTGGGCCCTAAATACAAGTCACATATACAGTAAGCAAGTCCCCAGTTTGAATCCCTTAAGAGACCCAAAACACAAGAGACTAAAAAAATAGTGACGGCTATCAAGCACATTCAATTTGGAACTCCTTATAGTTTCTCAGTCTGTGGTCCACACCCTCCGGCAAAGTTATAGAACAGATTAAATCAGAAAAAACACCGAACCTTTGTTGAGTTTAGCCCTAAGCGATGAGACCAGGATCTCCGACGCACCACCCCACCTTTTGAAAGAAACAAAAACACAAAACCCTCCTTGAAACATTGCAAAACCAACATTGTATCCCATGCACCCAAGTATAATTATATGAAAACTGCCAACGTGGAAATCACACAACTTGAACGACACATAGCATACACTCAAATGTAATGTCACAAACAGCAGCAATTTTCAACCAAGGACTTTAAGAACCCCAGCTGCGAAATTAAAATAGTGACAGAAAGACTTGACTATACCTATACGTCGCTCACTTAAGAAAAATCCACGTCGACACACATAACCGCCCAAAAACCACAGTACTACACCAAAGTACAATACATTGCAACAACAAAACATACATACCTGATACCTACCACACATCATGACAAAAAAATACAGCCACCTTGCCAACAGCTGATGTCTGCGTTGTGAATTTGCAATGCAAAAAAATTAGCCAAAAGTCCCCACCCCCACAGAAAACAAAGCACGCGGCTCCCCCCGGAACCAGCCGGAACCAACCACGCATACCATTAGGTGTACATCCCAAGGCGCCATGTTTACATATGAATAAGACCCCCCAGCCACCCAATTCCCCCACAAACGCACACGCACACACCAACCATTTGCCCACCACCCCACCAAAAAATACCACTCACACACACTTTCAAACCAGCTCCAAAGAACGAATCAAACAGACAACAAAACTTCACCAAATGGAGAACCATTTGGCTTTCAATCACAGCTATCAATGACTTAAACTATGCAACAATTGCCGTGGCTTTTAACTTACTTTTGCAGACTATCTTGTCTTCTTTTTTTTTTTTTTTGACTAAAAATGAAGGTTCTAACAATCCAAATCAACCTATCTAATTGTACGAAGGATACATGAAATGCCCTAAGCATGAACCGTTACAACGAGAACTGTATTCTCATAAAAAAAAATTTGCACCCACATTACTTTAAGACTAATTCAAAAATAGGATACACAGGTACAAAGAAAACGAATGGAACTATGCTAATTAATGTATTTATATTTAAACCGAATTAAACTAAAACTTACCAAATGACAGGATTCAAATGATTAAGTAATGTATTTATAATTAAACTGAATCAAACTAAAACTTACTAAATGGTTTGTCAATAAATGCTACAGGGTCTTACTTAGAGAAATGTACGTTTAACAAGTTATCCTAGCCATATTTGCTTTCTACCAATGATTATACTATACACTATTTAACTGCTAAATTGAGATGCAGGTTTAAATTGGGACTGCCAATCTAGAGCCTGGGAGCCAACACCTTCAAAAATTCCCAGGGAAGTACCTGTGGGCAGGCTTTGTTCTAAGCTCTTTGAGGCTCGGGTGAGGTGTTGAAGACGCTTAGCATTCCTTTGTCTCAAGAATCCTTTTGAGGGACAATTTGTTTACCATGTGTTACTAAGATCCAACCCAAGACCCAGCCAAAGTTATTTTAGCTGTGTCCTGGTGGGGGGTTCTTTAAACAAAGGGTCAGCTTAATTTAGACTAGGTCAACAAGATATTGGCCATTCTCAACTGTGTTGAGAAATTTACAGCCCATCACCCACTGTTCTGTACCTCATATAGTTATATGACTTTTGTAAAACTGCCTGTTAGTTACAATTCCTTACTGTAAATCAAGTGAGCAAACAAAATCAATGAACAAACGCCAACATATCTTGTAAGTCAAACATAGCACATACACGCCCACTCACACTGTATCATGCACACACCATCGCCCAACTCAAACCACGCACACACAACACACCAATCCTTTTAAAAATGTAAAGTTTTTAGAGAATATAAACCCTCGTATTGAGAATAAAATACAACACAAACCACCAACAATTCGCCAAACCCCCACCCCAACTTTTCACCATTTAACAACCATCCACAACTTTCCCGCCGAAAATCCAAAATGGCGCCCGCGGACCCCCAGACAAACAATAGAACAAAGGACCCACATCCACACCACCATACAAACATCATATATCAACAAAACAAACGTAACCTACTCTTTACCAAACCAGACTACCAACCAAACCAAACTACAACATATTCATAAGAATCCTTTTAAAGGAAAATATTAACACAGAACCGCACACCCTTATCTCCGCCTCTCTGTATAACCAAAGAAATAGACTCTCCTCAACCGGACCATGGAAACTCCTCAGCTACAGAAATCCCATATGACAAACTTTTACACCAGGAAATATTAAAACACAACTTTAAATTAAAATTGCACAGAAACAACATCCCTTTTGCGCTCCGTCGACTGGTGGGACCTGCGTCAAAACCCAGCCGCCTACAGAAGCAGTCTGCCCTAACCAACCAACCATTCGTGAACCAGTTTTTCACCCTGAAATCCCCTTTTTTAGACGAAAAAAAAGAACCCCAGTAAAAATGTTTCACCCAGTTACGTGCAAACACCCATACAAATAATTATGACCCACCGTTTAACACAGTGCGTCCCCGGTCGTAACCACCAGGATATTCACAAAACAAATTCACGGCTTTTCAAACAAAGCTTAGACACTTACTCACCCCATTTAGACCGTGTGTAGAAAATAGCAAAAATAACAAAAAACAAACAGTTGTCCCGCTCAGTTAAAACCGACCCCTTCTTGTGCCAAACAAAGCATCGAATCTATGAAGGTGAACAATCAATGATTAATTAACCCTACCATTAAATTCCTCGCCGCAGAAAACAAAAACAAAATGAAACGCCTCATCCCACTTCATTTTCATCCAAAACTCACGGCGCTTTACGGTAGCCGGCACACGCGCTCACGGCAAGCAAGCCACCGTAAAGAGAAAACACGCACACAAAGAGAAAAATGTGCGAGCACAGACCTGAAATGTGAACAAAGAAAACTACCAAATACCGGACTTCCTGAACAGTCCCACGGGAAAACAATACTACTGCACGAGCAGGGATAAAAGACACCCCACTCGGTTTGTTTATAACGGCCTGAAGCAAAAAACCCCGCAAACGCCAGCCCATTGTTCCCAGAATGCACGCATAGTACGGAAACAGGTCCCCAATTCTTTTCGATAAAAAAGCACATCGCCATTGGTAATAAAAAAAAAATAACTTACCAAGCGCGATGGCCTCTTTACGCGGATTTCGTGCACCAATTGTCGTTTCCGATCTGGATCAGCTATGCATTCAAGAGAACAAAAGGATGGACGCTCGATGGATCTGTAGTTTCAAAAGGTCAACTTCCGTCTTTATTTTCGCCAAGTACAAAGTCGAAACAGCCGTTATAAACTGCACAAGAAAAGTCTTATGCCTGAGTCTTGAGAATTTCAACACACAGCGTTTCCGTGGTTCCAATATCAACGCCGGTTCAGAGACTCCTGATTGTGAGAAGCGTCCAGGCTTAAGACTCACAACCAACGCATGGTCCCGCCTACTCTGTCAGCGGCCTCGTCCAATAGGAAAGCCGCTGAACAGAGTGTCCGGTTCCTGCGAAGGCGGGACTTATGCCAAACTACAACCTATTTTTACAACTTGAGATGACAACTGGCTAGTAATGAATTTAAGAATATGAAATTATAAACATAACAGAACTATATAAAACTACACAGAAATATATGAAACTTAACTGAAACATGACAGAACAGTATGAAACTAAACAAAATTACATTATACTGAACTGACTCTATTTAAGAAATAAATGAGCTTGTTTTTAACATGGTACCTGAAATTATAATCTTCAAAATAATATGTTTAAGAGTACATTCTAGATTAGTCACTGAATGCTAATAATTTAGTAACCTAGTCTATGTCTTAGTTTCCTAGCGTTTATCTATAGTAACAGAAGAGTGTTTTTTAAGAATATATAAAGTTTAGAGTCTATACATTTAACTCAAGCCATTTCAGATCCAGCCAGCTGCTTCACAGTTCACACCTTCTGTATTTAGAACAAAAGGGTTCTCTTCCTGCAGTCCTTATAAGGTGCTGCTTGCTCAGACGTTTTAACAATAGCTCCTTTCAGTGAGAACATTCTAAAACTTCAAACCCAACTGCTTATAACCGTACCGACTATAGTTGAAAATAGACTTTAATTTTGGTTCATTCATTAGAAAATACACGACATGTGTATTACCACACTGGGCACAATGGCCACATGGATAATTGCCCTGTGGCAGAGGACTCAATAAGGTCTGTCTAAGTGAAACCTTAGGGGACTGAAAGTCAGAATGTACAAGCTGGTCTTTTACATTTTTTCCTCGTTTAAAAGAAAACAAGGGAGGGTACTTAAATAATGACAATAATTCAGGGTCAGAGGTTAAAATGTGCCAGTGCTTTTTGAACATAGCCTTTATCTCACGAGAGTGAGGAGAATATGTGGTGACACGTTACCGAAAACTTTTTTTCTTTTCTCTTTGTTTTTGTCAACAGTTCTGTACGGGGCTTATGTAGAGCCAATGTATATGCTTTCTCAATGTTTTCAATGGCATGCCCTCTTTGGGTAAACTTGACTTTCATCTCTGACAATTTGTCAATAAAATCCTCAGTGGAGGAACAAACACGTCTCAGTCTATAAAACTGACTAATGGGCAGGGACTTGATGAGAGCAGGGGGGTGATTACTAGTGGCTAATAATAAAGTATTTTGATCAGTTTCTTTCTGATATAGGGTGGTCGACAGATTGCCATCATTTAACTTTATCCACATATCTAGAAAGTGTACCCGGGACTGACTACATTCCATAGTGAACTTTAGATTAGAGTAAAAACTATTTAATAATGTTACAAAGTGTTGGACTTCATCTGAATTACCTTTAAATACACAGAAAATGTCATCAATGTATCGATACCATTTAATAATGTTTTGTTGGTATATGTTCTTTGTAGAGTCATAAACACACTTTTCCTCAAAATGCCCCATAAACAGGTTAGCAAAATTAGGTGCAAAAATTTAACCCATAGATGTACCAGATACTTGCAAATAAAATTCGTTGTCAAAACTAAAGTAGTTGTACTTCAAGACATATGAAGCTAAATCAATGATGAATGAATCAGGACAATCTTGGTTTAAAAGACATACTTGGATTTTCAGAGGGCTTCAATGCTATATATTTCTGCACACAGGACCACAACACAGTCACAAAGAAAGATGCAACCCTGATACGAAATTAATGAGGCAAATTACGTGGATGATGTTCGTTGTCATGGCTTAGTGTTAGCAGGTACAGTATTCTGAATAATTTGTCCTACCTTAATGTGACACACAACAAATTGTTGGATATCATGCATGACTTGTTGGAAGGGGTGGGTCCATTTGAGCAAATTTGAGCAAATTGGCGCTCGCCTCCTTGATTGAGGACAAACACCTCACACTTGATACACTCAACTTCAGAATAATGGGATGATCACATGGGAGTCTGAACAGCGCTCCAGTAGCTAGCCGGTCACATGATGCCTTGGGTACCCGGCAAACTTGGCCTTCAAATGTCAGTCTGCAGCAGCACTCCAGCGAGACAACATTGCTCGTGTTGTGTGGACTTGTCTCCAGCCACCTGTTATTTTCGTTGCTAGTATTCATTAGCGAATACTTCGTTGCTAGTATTCGTTAGCCTTTTGTTAAGTAGTTTGTTACACGTGTTGAACTCCCTTTGGGAAGGAGTTGTTAGGTTAAGTTGCAGTTTGCTTTCTGTTATTGGTTAGGGATTTCAGTTAGTTTGGTTTGTGTTTGCCCTTATCGTTTTTCCTTTTATTATTGTATTATTATTCCTTTCATTTCCCTACCCTTGTAAATAGTCCTTAGTACCATTGCTACCTCTTCAAATGCATTAGTAGCAGTGTTGGGACGTAACGTAACGTAAATAACGCGTTACAGTAACGCCGTTACTTTCGGCAGTAACGGTTGCTGTAACGCGTTATTCACTGATGTTACAGACGTGCTTAACACCGCCACAGAGGAAGGGATTGTTTTACCTCCGCACCAATATATTTTTTTATTGAAAACTACGGTCCCTACGGGTGTAATTGTTTTCCGGACACCCGCCGGACATGTGGGGCAAAACTATTTCGATTTTAGATTTTGCATTTGTACAAGGTAAGAGTGATTTTGAGGCACAAACGTAAACACGAGACCTTTTTTGAGGGACTAGTTTTTTAGACTCTCGTAGAGAGATTCGTCAGAATCGAAAAAAACCTCTACGAGAGTCTAAATGTTTGGGCTACTAAAAGCTATTGATTCCAAGCTTCAAAATTAAAACTAGCATGCATAGAGATAACATGGAAGCTATAAGCAGCTTCTTGCTTTTAGCTTCCTCTGTGTGAATTAGTCATGATCCCTTCTGCCTTGCATAACTTGGATCTTTACGTTCCCTGTCTGTCCGAGACCATCAGGGCTCCAAAATAGCTAGCGGTTATCACAATTTAAATAAATAAGCATCAATAAACTATTCCACATTGATTAACTCCATTCCTCTACCTTTTTATCCTTCTCCTTCCATTAATTCGAGCTACATTAATTCTATTGGTTATATTTATATATATTTAATTACATAATTTTACTAGTAGTATACTCCTGACTACCATACATATATTACACAATGCAAGTCAAGAACTAGTAGCCTAATCTGTGATATATTTTCGTGCACATTAGATTAGCAAAAGATTAGCAAAAATAAAACTCTGTAGCAGCTAGTTTAAAAGATCGGTTTCTCCGAATTGGGTAAATTGCAGATGACCGATAGACATTTTTAGTGAAAATGGCTTGAAAGTGGCTTATATGATAAAGAAAGTGGTGTTAAGAAGTCATGTACATTAAAAAAATAATTTCCACAAATTTTCACCAACAGAATGGGGGACTTAAATGACATCAAGGTCAGCAAGGCTGTCGTGGAGGGTCTGGTGCAGAATCTGCCGCCTGGCAACAACCTTGTACTGATGACAGGACGCTTGGTTCAAATGACAGGGGAAATAACAATCGCGGAGGGTGTTCCGGTCGAAGGTCAGTAATAATTGTAAATAGATTAACTACCTGATTCACCACCTCTGCTTCGCGTCACTGGTTAATCAGCCTGTTGGTTATTTATCTATAAACAATGACCACTCAGCCATACATTATCCCTTATTTATGTACTGTACTCAGCTCCGGACATAACTCGATACTCGATTAACAGTGATTTTCATGCTATGTCTGTCAGTGACAGAGAGGGCGTTATTAGTGTGGTTGCAACCAGACTAGTGTTGTCCCACTTTATTATTAGTGTGGCTGCCGGACATAATTTCAACAAAACATCTCTCCATTTTTGACAGCGATGGGACGTTTTACCGCTATTTGTGCTTCGGCCCAAGCACTGAGGATCCGGAACCTGCATAATGCTCCAGCAGTGCAACCCGCAATTCAAACCGCTTTGGACAACATCATCGTGATCTGCGGAAAACACAACTAGGTAAGATAACGTACCATCAAGCAATGTTAACTAGTATTTCTGTTTTGGACCAGTTTTTATTTTTTTCTGAAAGCCTTTCTCCTAAAAAAATGACTTGGGACAATTGTTTTAAGAAGGTGATGGTATATGCTTGTTTAATGGGAGAATTAAGTCTGGTCACACCTTTTCTTTAGAGGCACTGTCATGGGCTCTTGCCGGCGGAGAATGAAGATCTGCTAGCCCGGAGATGGACAGACGAGCGGTTGTCGGTGCGCATCTCACACACTCAATTTAATTTCATGCAATGACATCGAGAAGTGGCTTGTTTCAAATCCGACAACTAAAGCAATCTACCGAAGCTCTACAGCTAAGTGCACAGCACTGTGGAATAAGGCAAGCAGGTCCACATTTGCTGCAGAGATGGTGGGCGAGGTGGTCGGTTACGCACCGCCATTCCGAACCACCGCCATTCCGAAGGTTCACTTCCATATATCGGAATGGCGATGTTTCCCCATGGAAGAATTCGCCCCGCCATTCCGAAAGTTAAATCTCCGGAGCGCACAGAGCTCACCATGTGCATGTGCGCAAGTTAAATCTCTCTCTCTCTCTCTCTCTCTCTCTCTCGCTCTCTCTCATATTCCCCTGATTGACCTACTGCCGCCACCGCGCAATCAATCAATCAATCACTCCGCACCGATTTCAGTAACAACCCCTCACCCCTCTCTCTCTCTCTCTCTCTCTCCCCCTCCCTCCGTATCTCTCTCTCCCTCCGTCTCTCTCTCTCTCTCTCTCCCTCTAATAATAATAATAATAATAATAATAATAATAATATAGTCCTCACCTTGGACATTGGCCTATAGCAGCCGTGCGTCATTTCTTGAAAGCGAACAGCACTGCTTTCTTTTTTGTCTCCAATTTATTCTGGGCCTTTGGAGAGAGCTATAGTTTTAACCCAGAATTTACCCAAATCTCAAGCGCAATAGTTCAAAGTTCTCTCTAATTTCACAACGCATCACAGCACGACAACTTGTGAACTAGGAGATTAGATATATTCGAAGAAACTAGCATTTAGGAACCACTGGAAAAAATAACAAGCATCCGTGCGCAACTTGGAGCTCTCCAAATAGCCACATTCAGAAGGCTGTCTGTGATTCTAATTACTCCGTAACCACCAGAAGTATGATGAAACTTTCATCTCATTAATCATTGGCATGCAGGAATTGACATAGCGTTATTTAGGCTATAATGATCAACTTGTGCATGATAATTTTATGTATCAAATATTATATTAACTCAAGGAAAAGGTAATGTTACAGCTTTGAATAGAAATGTCGGAACTGGTGTAGAATGGAAAATAAGACTGTGCCTGTTGCTCACTGCGCAATTGGAAAGAAAGCCAGCATGAGCATGGGGTGTTTATGCTAATCTGTCCATAATAGTCCACATATGCCCATAATTGAAGTCTTCAGAAGGAATCCATGAGATGAGATCGCACAGCTGTCCAGTCTGGTCTGGACTAATATCAAACCAAAACGAGGCTATGTGCGTAAATACTGCACTTAATAATAACAGCGCAGCAGCAATAAATAAATGATTAACGTGCATGAGAACGCACTATATGCCATTGGTAGCACAATGCAAATCCTCAAAGAAAATGCGTCTTCCTAATGGATACATTTGGAATGGATATTTCACAATATGATAACGGAAGCAATATGCCGTTCACCGAGGAACAAGAGGCGTGCAGAAGAGGGTGCTTTAAACATAGTCATGGTAGATGCAGCCAAACCAGAGTCTGTGCGCTTCTTTGGGGCGCTATACTACAGCTACACAATAGCCTATTCAGCTCTTAAGTTCAGTATAAAAGTAGCCTACTCTCAGTCCCATTCAAAGGGTGGACACATATCCAAATTAACCCATGGCCTATACCTTCAGAACGATTTGCACAGTGGTGGAAAAGTTTTGCTTAAGTTAAAGTATCAATATTGCAATGAAGAAATAAGTCCGGTAATCAACATTTGAGAAAGGCCTTTACTGTTCCTTGCATGTTCCTTGCAATGACATGACATCAGCAGTTACACATCGGTATAAAAAAACAAAACAAAAACAGTTTGCAAATGTAAAAAATGCAAAATAGGCATTAAATAGGCCTAATTTTACTGCAGTAAAGTGGACATGTAGTGGAGTAGAAATAAAAGTAGGCCCATATTAAAACAGAAAATTATCCACTAAAGAAAAAAAAACTCAAAATCAAAGCACGTGAGGTCGGCGGAAAAAAGCTGGGGCGAGATGGAATTAGCTTACAGTAGGTTATGACTTGTTATGAATTAAATAAAACCTGAATGAGTGAGTGTTGCGGGACTGTGCGCTCCAGCCAGGTGGAGCTCTACGGATTGGGCATACAGCCAGCTGGTGATGCTGTGCGTCTCTGGTCGTTCTGCTGGTTCGTTCTATACTATAGGGTTATTTGTTCAAGGCCCATTCCCGAGTCAATGGGCGCTCATCAGACACGTTGGGTTTATGGACGCACGCGTATTGGGCTCCGAATGAGCGGCCATTGATAGGGCTCATTAAATAACAGCTCCGTGGGGCCGAATGAGCGGCCATTGATTGACATGAAAATAGACAATTCACCGTGGGGCAGAATGAGCGGCCATTCACAGACTAGCGTATACCACCCTTTCGGAATGGTGGTGTTTCGGAATGGCGGGGTTTATGCCCCCCTTTCGGAATGGCGGTGTTTCGGAATGGGGGGCTGTCCCCGAGGTGGTCGCCAAAAAGATGCTTGTGCCATGCACTACAAGATGGAATTCATTTTTTGATGCTGTGGCAAGAATTGTTGAAATTCCTATGACTGACTTGAGTGCCATCTCTAATTGTTTACAGCTAAAATCAATTAGTGACAGGGAACTTCATTTTCTGAAGGAGTAATGGGCCTCATGCGCCAATAAGTTCCTAACTTTTCCTCTTACATTTCTTCCTAAGTGAATTCCTAAGAGAGGTCTAGTCAAATGCATGACGTGTTCTTAAAGTGCCAAATTGTTCGCACCTGCTGTTCTTAAGTTGATGAATTCCAAAGTGGAAGCGCGTGCCCGTCTATCATAATTTGCATAGGTAAACGCCCTTAATTCCCCATAAAAGGGCACCTTGCCGGCGGAAAAGGAAAACACTCAAGAGACGAGACGAAATCAAACAGACGAAATCAAACGAATTCAATTCAAGAAAATGCCTAAAAGCAAGGAGAAAAGGGCGAAAAAAGGCCCCGAGCCAAAAAGAAAGAAAAATTGGTCCAGCTCCGAAATGGAGGTACTTCTACAAGAAGTAGAGATACATAAAAAAATATTATTTAGCAGCAGCAATTCGGGGTTCAAGGGGACCCACAAGGCGAAATGTTGGGGGGAAGTCACGGCAGCGGTGAATGTTGTCTCGAGTGAGGGGCGTACAGGAGCTGATGTGAAGAAAAAATGGTTCGACCTGAAGTCCGAGGCCAAAAAAAGAATTTCCCACTATAGACGGGAGACACTCGTCACGGGAGGTGAGTAGGCTATATGCTGCTAAATGTCTGACTGTATTCAGTTGCTGTTTTTTACATTTCTGTCTAATAAACTTTTCAAACAAACAGGTGGACAGGGTCCTTCCAATCTGGACATTACAGACCTGGACGCCAGAATTGGGGACATAATTGGCGAGACGGCAGTGTCCGGTGTTCCTGGCACAGAGGGCCTGGATTCAGGCCTAACCACCGTGACACTGCCGTCACCACCTCCCGTCTCAGAACCCGATGGTAAGCTTTAATTTCATGTATTTAATTTCATTTAATGTATGGTTTAAAATATGTATTTTACCCTTTAGGCTACTTTTTAACAGATTCCATAAAATGGAGCGTTCCTGGCTACAACAGCAATTTGTGCCTCTGGTGCTGCATGTGTAGGTCTAATGTCATTCTAATTAGGCCTATCTTTTTAGAATTAGTTTTCCCTGGCTTCAATATATATATAGGTCTTGCAGGCCCACGTGTTAAAGTGTTCCCTTGTTTAGTTAAACATTTTCTTTTGCTGTAGCGGTGCGTAATTGAAACCCCACAAATAAAAGTCACTAATGGTTTAATTTTATTACAGGACTAACGCTGCAGCTATCGTCCGAGTCGGATGGTGCAGCCACTGGACAGTCTCGGGACTCCCAGGATATAGAATTTATAGAACCAACGCTGTCGCCCTCGCCATCCTCCTGCAGTGGTACTGTGTCGGTGTCCAGTCGAACAGCACCACCCAGGTCCCGTCCGCAGCCTACCTCTGCCCCCCCACGGGTACTAACCGACGCAGTACTCGATACCCAGGAGAGGCTTGCATGCTCAACTGAGAGCATAGCTCAGTCGCTCATCGAGATCGTCAATGTTTTAAAGGGAATTGCTGCCACACAGGCCAGGATCCTAAATGAACTCACTGACATAAATGTGAACTTCACACCTTAAATAAAATGACTCATGTTCTGAATCCTGGTGTGTTTTATTGGGAAATAATATGAAACTGACAAATTAGAAACGAGCAATTAATTGTTGCAAAATGTCGTTAGCATGCCTATCATCTGGTCCCATGAGTGGTTCTTCTGGTGCGTTACGACGCGCAGCCTCTTGTGGCAGTGGGGGAATTGGCACACCACGTTTCATTGCGATGTTGTGCAAGACACAGCAGGCCATGATCATCTTACAAACCTGGGGAGGGGGGGAAACGTTTCAATTAATCCAGATTGCTCATTTAATATTACACTTAAATTAACGCTGATCATAGTCTAAATAACGTTTTTGGAATGGTAAAGCAAAATCTGTTCTATTTCAACATACCTTCTCCGGTTTGTAAAGCAGTTTGCCTCCTGCTGTGTCCAAACACAACCAGCGTACTTTCAGGATGCCAATTGTCTGCTCGATTTTTGTACGGGTGCGTGCATGAATGTCATTATATGCCCGCTCCTGGGCAGTCTGAGGTCCGTTGACTGGTGTCATTAACCAGGGGGCCAGCGCATATCCACGATCTCCTAATAAAACAAGACAAGTTATAATGATATAAACCCATGGTGCAGTCATTTATAAATGATAATTAATTTAAAGCATAATTCTACAGATGCATAGCCTGGCCCTACACGAAATACATACCAATGAGCCATGCGTCTCCAGCAGCTCCTTCTTGAAAGCGCATACCCACAGAACTGTTCTGTAAAATAAACGAGTCATGTGCTCCTCCGGGGTACCGGGCGACCGCATTCAGAAGGTGGTGCTCGGAGTCACAGATGACTTGTACATTTATTGAATGGTAACGCTTACGGTTGAGGTATGGGTATGGCTCTGGAGAGGGTGCCTTAATGCGTACGTGCGTGCAGTCTATTGCGCCGATGGTGTTGGGTAGGCCAGCAATAGAATGGAATCCTCTCTTGATGGGGATCTGTTCCGCTGCTGTGTAGGGAAACTGTATGTACTGCGGGGCCAGTTTTATTAATCCATCCAGCACTGGTGGCATGATGCGGCTGATGGTTGATTGCGAGATGCCCACCCTGTCTCCCAACACCGTCTGGAATGTGCCAGTGGCTAAAAAGCCCAAGGTAGAAAGTACCCGCACATGTGTTGGTACTGGGTTAGAGCGTCTGGTGTGGCTCCGCAGTGCTGGCTCCAAACTGTTACACAGCTCTAACAAAACAGCTCTTGGTAGTCTAAAGCGTGAAAATAAATATTCATCACTTCGGGCAAATAGGTCAATATGGTCCTGAAAAACGCGTTCTCTCCCGAGGGCACGATCTGCGATATCTTGCAGCAGCAACAAAATTGCCATTGTGAGTTGATGCAGGCAGAAAGAGGCCTACTTTGGTCCTATATAAATACCAATGATCAATCACTAATTAATGGCCATAATTTACATAATTGATGTAAGTGTTAACGTGTGCGTGTGTGTGTGTGTGTGTGTGCGTGTGTGTGTGTATTTTTACACAAACATGTGACACTAAGATGAGACATAAAGGAAAAACAGCGCCCTCTTTAAGTCAACTGAAAGAGGGCGCTGTTTCTCCTTTATGTTTAGATTGCACTTAAGAACACAAAAAACACCCTAAGAGTGCTCCACGGTGTGCGTAGATTCTGTTCTTACCTACGAACAAATCACAGCTAAGAAAACATTGAGGGATCCCAAAACCTTCTTAAAAACTTCCTAAGTGGGTCTAAGAACAAATTTCCTCTTAAGACGTTCTTAAGAACCATTGGCGCATGAGGCCCATTGTGCCATAATGAAGCCACTCACAGTTGCTCTGGACATCCTGCAAGGAGAGGAGAACTGTTACTTTGGCACCCTCCTGCCCACTCTAGAATCATTCATGTAAAATACCCTGGAGACGAAAGACTGTGGCAACTGGGCTACCTGAAGCCATAGTTCAGGTAAGAATCATTCAAAAACATTTTGTAATTATCTGGTTTTCCCTCTTCACTGTACAGATAGACAGCATTCAATCAGTGGCCACCACTTAGTTATTTTATTATAGCACACAGTGGCTTGAACATATTTACTGACTATGATGACATTAAGGAGAGACATGGCAGGTGAAATCATGTTTTTTTTAGAAATCTTTAAAGGCTGTTTTCTCAAAATGAGTTTTCCTCATACCTGGGACAAAGAATCTCCACTTCAGTTGCACTCACATACACCAAACTTTCCAGTCTTATTCATAACTATATTCTGGGGAAAAAAAAATAATCCTAGTTTTAATATAATCAACTGGATAAGTTTCATTGTGATAGCTATTAGCTATTCACCTACCATGACACATTCAAGGTCATTCAAGTTCCCATATGTAAATGACATGCAGAACAGATAGCAGTGACCTTTAAATAAAGGTGGCATGTGGGTTATATTTGAACTATCCATGTACTGTGTTCATAGTAACTATAGGTTACTTTAGTAACCCCAGTTATGAACTATCCATGTACTGTGTTCATAGTAACTCAAGTAATCATATTAAGTAGCACAATACTTTTAATACTTTTAATAGGGGATTAAAACAAGAGACAAAAACTGAAAGTTATTGGTTTCCTATGACAAACATTTAAACTCAGATCATGGCTCATGGACTGAAACATGTAATTGTGAACCATGGCAATTGATTGATATTATCTGTACAGCTGTTGCACTTTCTTAAAGAAACACTTTAAAAATACCAAATATGATATACTGGGAGATATACACACACACACACACACACACACACACCAGGCGGACACTTGTTGCATGTTGTCCTTTATCTTTATATTTCTTCCCTTCCTTCCCTCCTCCCTCCCTCCTTCCATCCTTCCTCCCTCCCTCCCTTCGATCGTTCTTTCTTCTGTTCTTTCCTTGTCAAATTACAGAAAATTCCCATGACAAAAAAAAACTTTGGCACCACTGCTCAAAGCTAAGGCAGCTTTGTGAAAGGCGTGGCACTGCTTTTATCTTCCTGGCTTAGCTGCATTCCGGGAGTGTGGCTCATATGGCTCTATTCCCTCTTGTTCCCCCATCCACCATGCCCTCTACCCCATTTTCTACCCTCACACACTCTCTTGCTTTCTCCAAGGCAGTGTCAACAATGTCATCTAAGAATGCATAGGAAGTGACTGGGTGGTTGGCATCATTTAAAGTTGGAAGAAATAATTTGTCATAATAATAATGTTTTCTATTTTAATCTTATTTGTCAGTTTTGTATTGTAATCTAATGTACCGTATATGTATCTCATTTTAGATTAAACGTGACATAGGCTATTAGTTTTAGTGAGTAACACATTCATTAATTAGTAACATTACTTACTAAATGAAGCATACAAGTCAGAACAGTGTAATCTTTTGATGTATTTCTTCTAGCCACTAGATGGCAATGTTCTGTTGTATATCATTTGACTAGAGAGTAACCTGATACCACAGTGCCAAACCAGAATGACCAGTCAGCCACTGGCAGGCAGCTAGATGTAAACAAACAATCAGAGCTAACACAAGTGGCTCGTTGGTCTAGGGGTATGATTCTCGCTTTGGGTGCGAGAGGTCCCGGGTTCAAATCCCGGACGAGCCCAACTTTTGATTACAAAGTCTATAAGAAAAATATATCTCTCTGAAATGCATTCATATGCTCCATGAACAGCTTTCCTGGTAAAAAAAGAAAAGTTATTCTGGAAAAGCCACCAGTACTTCTAAGTATGTCCGTTAAAGTCAGTCATGTGGATTTAAATGCCTCCTCTTGCACCACGCAGAGATTTTCAGCTGCTGCTTGGGATTTATTTGCATCAGGAATTCCCTTATTTGGTCCCACAGCTCCAATAAGCGCTTCCAGGGCTTTCCCCTGGCCTTGCTCTACCAACATGCCGTTGACACAGTAAGCAAGTGGTCGAAGGAGATCCTCCTGTGTGCTCAAGGACAGTGGTTCTCAATCTTCAGGCCACGACCCCCCAAAATAATCATATATGGTAATAATTGAACTGGGGACTCAGGGACGTGCTGGCCATTGGGAAATTCAGGACAACTCCCGAACGGCCGGTCCAGTCCAGGCCGGTCTGGGACAGCCGTTTTTTTTTTTTGTATTAATAAAATAGGCGCGCGCCTTTGGCCGCGCGCCTAGAGGGCCTCCGCAACTCCACTTCCCGGGCTGAATTATGGGCCCACCACATCCCTGTGGGGACTCCCGCCCCAGCCTGACAAGCACTTGTCAAGCACTAGGAGTTGAGGCATTACATTTAGTTTGACTCAGTTCCACAGTTGGCACTGGGTGAAAAAACTGGGTTGTTCAGTTTTTTTCTCAACTGATTCTTGTAGTTTGGGGTCACCTCTTAAGAATTCAAGAGGTTGCCCAGTGATATCCCTTGAGCATATTTTGTTATTAACCCCTTGATGCCCGAAACATTGAAAATCCACCCAAAAATATAGTTCTATAGTTTTTAATGCATTGGTTTAAATGCATCATCACTTTCTACAGTGTTTATGAATGTGGATATGCACAATGAATTAGATTTATGATTAATGCATTATTAATTAATGCATATTAACCCCTTCGGACATGCCAGTGTAGCCCCCACAGTGTAGCCCCCATCAGGCAAGCGGTAGACGGCAATCCGGACTTAATTTTAGTGGACGGGAGCAGGACGGCATGGCAGCCAGAACCGGCGACGGTAGCGGCAGACGGCGTCAATGTTAAAATATTTAATCTTTTTACCGTTCCGTGCCGTCCAGCAAAACATGCTGGGCAGCACGGAACGGTAAAAAGATTAAATATTTTAAGCGGTAGATGGTCTACCGCTCTACCGGTCTATCGGGAGCAATTTGGGGTTCAGTGTCTTGCCCAAGGACACTTCGACATGTAGACAGGAGGAGCCGGGATTCAAACCGCCGACCCATGGATCATTGGACGACCTGCTCTACCTCCTGAGCCACAGCCGCCCAACTTCCCAAGTTGTTATCTCAGATAGAAATGTTCTGGATTTATTAGCTCAGCACTGCAACCACAGATGACTTTTGTAATTGATTACAATAAAATTGATTGATTACAATATTGATCATTGATAATAAGTAAGGACCTCCCCTCTACACAGGTGGGGATGATCAAATGTTGGTTTTAAAAGAGGGACCCACATCCCCAGTATCACTTTGTAGTCTGCTCTGAAGAAGGCTCTGCCGAAACGTATCAGTGTTCTTAAATAAACATGAGAAATTGCATCTGAGCCAGTCGTGCATTTTTTTTATTTTGGAGTGCCGCTTTTTCCACTTAGTTGGTTTATGAGTTAAGTTATTTTCAAAGCTATATTATGAGTGTAGCAGAGTGGCTCAGAGCCTCTGCCTGATGGCCTCAAAAGTCTATCTCCCCAGTGCAGAGGGATATCCCTTTGGTCTAGTGGTTAAGATGTTGGACTTTCACGTGGGAGACCCGAGTTCGAATCCCGGGTGTTACATTGGTGCCGTGACCCGGATCGGGTTTCCCCGTGGGAGGTCGTCAAAAGGGAGGTGAGTGTAGCGGAGTGGCTCAGAGCCTCTGCCTGATGGCCTCAAAAGTCTATCTCCCCAGTCCAGAGGGATATCCCTTTGGTCTAGTGGTTATGTTAGAGACATTTTTCTATTTATGATTTGCATTTAATCTGCTATGTATTGCCTGCTATATGAATTGCTTATTTTTGTGGTAATTTAATTATTGCTATGAATTTGATGCGTTCGACATTGAATGGAGGTTTCCCCTCCCCTTTTTGTGAAATGATTTGTAGGTGCTAGGCACCTGATGACAGACAGGTGACTCCCTGCTGGGAGAGAATGTGACACAGACGGGGAAGCTCACAGTTTGTTGACCGCGCAGGCTCTTTTTTGTTTTATTAGATATACTCAAAGTTTAAGTTAATTTGTGACGGAGAAATAAATATGTTTTGTTATGACGCAACTTCTGATCTCCGTGAGTGATTGAGTGTATAGGAAGAGACGTGAGTGTTATCAAACAATAGACTGCAACACCACCCCGACCAACAGTGGCCTTATTTGTTTTGGAAAGAAAGGCCACGATAGGTTAAGATGTTGGACTTTCACGCAGGAGGCCTGAGTTCGAATCCCGGGCGTTACATGAGAACCCACTGCCTCAACCAAGGGTGGTTTCCATGAAGCACACCTGTTTTTATTTCTTTAGGCCTACCTATTTAAAATGCTAATTTGTTAATTGAATGGGCTGCATTATAGCTGCTTGCAGCTATATTCTGTACTTTTACTTCTACTCCAGAGACAAAAATGTTGTACTTTTACTTCACTACAATTATTTGAAAACTTCAGTTACTAGTTACTTTGTATAGATTTAGAATATTATTACAAAACATGCATTAACCAATTGAGCCCTATTTAAACTTGGCCTATTTGAAAATAGAAGATCTACAAGCTCACACCACATTGTGACATTCAACATGTTGTGTACTTGTAGATCTGCTATTTACAAATGTTTTTGTTAATACATTTTAGACATAACGAGTACTTTCTACTTGGAGACTAGTGGGAGGAGAGTGGGTTGGTCCTGGTTATGTAAGCACTGTTCTGTCCGGTGTTGATCTGGGAGAGTTTAGTCAGGAAGCGGAGCAGAGCACTCGGTCAAGAGCACGAAATGTCTACAAGTAAAGTCACATCCCAAACGGTAAACGCAGGCCTCAAATGTCGTCGACCATCAAAGTGGACCGAAGGAGATGAACTATTTGGGTTTCGTAAAAAAAGTCCAACAGCGTTTCAGCTGCATCAGAGGAGCGACAGAGGAGGTTGCTCCCCTTCCCCTTTCCCCAAGAGGACCACAACGGAAACAAGCCTAACGGCTTTCTTGTGACTCTATCCTTTTGAAATGTATTTTTTCAAAAAGTAATGAATAAAAAAAATAAAAAAGACAGCCAGAGATCTACCAGGCAGCCATGCTGAAGCAGCCTGTGATAAAGTTACACAGAAGAGAGAAGGAACAGATCTACCAGGAAGAGCCATGCTGAAGCAGCCTGTGTTAAAGTTACACAGAATAGGCAACTGTACACTTTTATTTCATTTAATCTGACTACAACAGAAAGCAGATGTACAGAAATGTTGTCACTTTACTCGGTGGAGTAACAGAGTCAGTGTGTGTGTGTGTGTGTGTGTGTGTGTGTGTGTGTGTGTGTGTGTGTGTGTGTGTGTGTGTGAGACAGACAGACAGACAGACAGACAGACAGACAGACAGACAGACAGACAGACAGACAGACAGAGACAGCTGAAGTCATCAGGCAGGCCAGGACTGTTCCAATGGCCAATCTCTGCCTGGCAGTTGCTGCTGTCATGACTACAATTTGAACATTGTCAGTTGATAATACAACACATGCAGCTTGCATGTTATTTTAAAAAAATATATGATTTTTCTCTCCTTATTCTCCATCCCAGATGATCCTGCCCAACCCAAACATATCTACAGAAGAAATAGACGCCTCAAACGTCACCAGGGAATTCATAATTCCAGGGTTGAAGCCCTGTATACCACTGTGATCAGTGGTAAACGGTTCAGCCAGAGCAGTCATCCACATAAGTTCTTTCAAAAATCAATATAATCTTTGGTATATTGGACAACAATGGACCTTATCAGCAGACTTAATAATGGTTTTATCATTTTTACTAAGTTCTTCTAGAGCTTTGTGCTCCAATGCTGTGATATGTTGGCGTTTAGTAAATGGGGGTTCATAGCCGAATATCAAACCGGAGGTCCTTGCAATGAAAAGGGTTGAGAGTCAACAGGGCTAAAAGAGCTTTTCATCTACGGTGCAAAGAGGACGTGCAGGGTCTTCAACAACCAGTCAGTGCCTATAGGACGTCTACAGTTACATAATGACAGCCTGACACAAACAGTCTGCCATCAGGCCTTAGGTAGTGTACACACTACGGTCCTTTGAAGAAACAGGCACAACATTATTTTTCTTTTTTTTTAAACATTTTTCTGGTCAAACCGAGTGCTTATAAAAGAATAGCAAATAGTATGATAGTATGATAAATTGACTTCTGATAGATGTGGCCTGTGGAATGTACACAAATATACAGATCTACTCCTCTGAGCTGATGGTCTGGCTGTGCACTGCTATCAGTCACTGAGACACCTTCACAGCAGCAGCCGTGGCCGGTAGGCACTGCTAGTGCTAGGCAAAGCAGCTGACTGACAGGCTGGGGGGTGACAAACAACTAACACAGAGATCCGGTGCTCATTTCTGGCAGCTTGTCTATAAAAGATCACTACATTTGAGGTGATTAATATGCCATACAGCTGCTCAATGTTGATTACATTCACATGCTGCACCTACTAGTTTAATACGATGATTTTTATATTTGGCGAATCGCATGATGGCCAAACAGAGAAAAGAAATAAAATAAAAACAATTGATATTTTTTGTTTTATTCATAAAAGATAGGTAGTGTGAACATATCCTTACTGTAGTGTAATTCATTCATTCATTCATTCATTCATTCACTCACTCCTCTCCAGAAATGACAGTTGACTAAATATGATGGGGGTTGTGCATTTTGGTGGTAGATAAAAGTGTGTGTGTGTGTGTGTGTGTGTGTGTGTGTGTGTGTGTGTGTGTGTGTGTGTGTGTGTGTGTGTGTGTGTGTGTGTGTGCGTGCGTGCGTGCGTGCGTGTGTGTGTGTGTGCAGGCTGTACATCGGTGTGACAACTTCAACCTGACCACAAGCCTGAATCTTGCAAAAAGCACCTGCCTCTCTGCAACAACCATCTCCGCAGATCTCTGCACAAACATTCGCTGAACACGCACAATGTTGTTTTCTATATGTCAAGAATATAATATGCAGAATTAGTGAATGCATATGTAGTGGAATGAGCTTATTTCCCCTCCCTGCGTATCCCTAGTTATGTGACGCGACGCCCCCCTAATCACCCTCATTCAGAAATATTTTAATGGACTATTAGGTCAAATATGTTGGTGATGGTGTGATAATATTCATGTTTTCTAGTTTAGAAAGCATTGCTTCCTATAGGCCTGTATGTTTGTTTTAAATATTATCTTTATATTATTACAAATATATCAGTGCCCCTGCAGTTTTTGTCCTTCATTTCTTTCTTTGCTGAGGTTGTGTGTGTGTGTGTGTGTGTGTGTGTGTGTGTGTGTGTGTGTGTGTGTGTGTGTGTGTGTGTGTGTGTGTGTGTGTGTGTGTGTGTGTGTGTGTGTAATCCTGGTCTCTAAAACTACCTCCCCCTGGCCAGCCGGGGTGTCTGATGGAGGGGAAAGGAACTGGTCGGAATAACGTGTTCCTTCCACGCGCTACGTCCGGCCAGGGAAATTCCCCCCTGTCAGGTGAAAAGAAGCAGCTTGGACTCCTCATGCATAGAAGGAGGCATGAGGTCAGTCCGCTGCCCCCCCCAGGTTGGCAGAGGAAGTGTAGGAAGCCCAGGATTACATTAGATAATTGGCACTGGGTGAAAAAACTGGGTTGTTCAGTTTTTTTCTCAACTGATTCTTGTAGTTTGGGGTCACCTCTTAAGAATTCAAGAGGTTGCCCAGTGATATCCCTTGAGCATATTTTGTTATTAACCCCTCGATGCCCGAAACACTGAAAATCCACCCAAAAATATAGTTCTATAGTTTTTAATGCATTGGTCTAAATGCATCATCACTTTATACAGTGTTTATGAATGTGGATATGCACAATGAATTAGATTTATGATTAATGCATTATTAATTAATACATATTAACCCCTTCGGACATGCCAGTGTAGCCCCCACAGTGTAGCCCCCATCAGGCAAGCGGTAGACGGCAATCCGGACTTCATTTTAGTGGACGGGAGCAGGACGGCATGGCAGCCAGAACCGGCGACGGTAACGGCAGACGGCGTCAATGTTAAAATATTTAATCTTTTTACCGTTCCGTGCCGTCAAGCAAAACCTGCTGGGCAGCACGGAACGGTAAAAAGATTAAATATTTTAAGCGGTAGATCTAGGTCTACCGCTTGCCTGATTCCATGTGAATGCAGCATATAGAGACAAATTGGTTCACTCATCATCATCTGGCCCTGACGTTCCACCTAGGCTGTCCCTCAGGGGCAACTAAAGATGTGGACGATGTGCACAATGCAACAATACCACAAATTGCAAATTCTTCTCACATCCTTTGACAGGTAAAAAGTATACACAAAAGAGACTCATCAAACTGTAATTTCACAAATGTGGTTTACATGCTAAGCTGTCCTTGTGGTAAAAGCTTACATTGGCCAAACAACAAGATTATCTGAACACAAAACTGCTATAGGCCTACGCACAGGCAACATTGAATAATGCCATGGCTAAAGTCTAAACAATATCTTGAGGCTAGTCATGGTTCACCCTCATCTCTGCGCTTTGTAGGGGTTAAACAATTTACCACCACCAGAGGGGGGTAAAATTCCCAAGTTGTTATCTCAGAGAGAAATGTTCTGGATTTATTAGCTCAGCACTATGCAACCACAGATGACTTTTCCTACAAACCCTTTTTGTATTATGTTTTGTTGTTGTTCTTGGAGTTCCTGATGTTTAATCTGCCTAATGTGTTTAAGGTTTCTGTGTGTTCTGAGTCCCTGATGTGGTTTTCTGTGCCCCTAGACATTTATATTTGTATATTGTATTTAATATGCAATGTATAAAAAGAAAATGTCTGTGACTTTTACATGATCTGTGATGTTTGTACTGATTATATTGTGAACTTAAGTTGTGATGCTTTGTAATTGATTACAATAAAATTGATTGATTACAATATTGATCATTGATAATAAGTAAGGACCTCCCCTCTACACAGGTGGGGATGATCAAATGTTGGTTTTAAAAGAGGGACCCACATCCCCAGTATCACTTTGTAGTCTGCTCTGAAGAAGGCTCTGCCGAAACGTATCAGTGTTCTTAAATAAACATGAGAAATTGCATCTGAGCCAGTCGTGCATTTTTTTCAGCTATATTATGAGTGTAGCGGAGTGGCTCAGAGCCTCTGCCTGATAGCCACAAAAGTCTATCTCCCCCAGTCCCCCAGTTAAGATGTTGGACTTTCACGCAGGAGGCCCGAGTTCGAATCCCGGGCGTTACATGAGAACCCACTGCCTCAACCAAGGGCGGTTTCCATGAAGCGCACCTCTTTTTCTTTCTTTAGGCCTACCTATTTAAAATGCTAATTTGTTAATTGAATGGGCTGCATTATAGCTGCTTGCATCTATAATCTGTACTTTTACATGTTGTACTTTTACTTCACTACAATTATTTGAAAACTTCAGTTACTAGTTACTTTGTATAGATTTAGAATATTATTACAAAACATGCATTAACCAATTGAGCCCTATTTAAACTTGGCCTATTTGAAAATAGAAGATCTACAAGCTCACACCACATTGTGACATGCAACATGTTGTGTACTTGTAGATCTGCTATTTACAAATGTTTTTGTTAATACATTTTAGACATAACGAGTACTTTCTACTTGGAGACTAGTGGGAGGAGAGTGGGTTGGTCCTGGTTATGTAAGCACTGTTCTGTCCGGTGTTGATCTGGGAGAGTTTAGTCAGGAAGCGGAGCAGAGCACTCGGTCAAGAGCACGAAATGTCTACAAGTAAAGTCACATCCCAAACGGTAAACGCAGGCCTCAAATGTCGTCGACCATCAAAGTGGACCGAAGGAGATGAACTATTTGGGTTTCGTAAAAAAAGTCCAACAGCGTTTCAGCTGCATCAGAGGAGCGACAGAGGAGGTTGCTCCCCTTCCCCTTTCCCCAAGAGGACCACAACGGAAACAAGCCTAACGGCTTTCTTGTGACTCTATCCTTTTGAAATGTATTTTTCAATAAAGTAATCAATAAAAAAGAAAAGAAAAAAGACAGCCAGAGATCTACCAGGCAGCCATGCTGAAGCAGCCTGTGATAAAGTTACACAGAATAGAGAAGGAATTCTCTACCAGGAAGCCATGCTGAAGCAGCCTGTGTTAAAGTTACACAGAATAGGTAAGTGCATGTTGTTATGACAACTGTACACTTTTATTTCATCTGACTTCAACAGAAAGCAGATTTACAGAAATGTTGTCAGTTTACTCGGTGGAGTAACAGAGTAATGCGTCCTCCCACCACTAAATCAACTGTTGATAAGCTGTGTGTGTGTGTGTGTGTGTGTGTGTGTGTGTGTGTGTGTGTGTGTGTGTGTGTGTGTGGGTGTGTGTGTGTGTGCGTACGTGCGTGTGCGTGTGACGTGCACGGTGCGTGCGTGTGTGTGCACTTGCTTGCAGACCGTCAGAGTTAACACTCACAAGGAACTTTAGCTTCTTGTCAACAAGAAAGGTGTGAATACATCTGGCTTGTCTATAAAAGATCACTACATTTGAGGTGATGAATATGCCATACAGCTGCATACCACAGAGCAGGCTGTACATCGGTGTGACAACTTCAACCTGACCACAAGCCTGAATCTTGCAAAAAGCACCTGCCTCTCTGCAACAACCATCTCCGCAGATCTCTGCACAAACATTCGCTGAACACGCACAATGTTGTTTTCTATATGTCAAGAATATAATATGCAGAATTAGTGAATGCATATGTAGTGGAATGAGCTTATTTCCCCTCCCTGCGTATCCCTAGTTATGTGACGCGACGCCCCCCCTAATCACCCTCATTCAGAAATATTTTAATGGACTATTAGGTCAAATATGTTGGTGATTGTGTGATAATATTCATGTTTTCTAGTTTAGAAAGCATTGCTTCCTATAGGCCTGTATGTTTGTTTTAAATATTATCTTTATATTATTACAAAGATATCAGTGCCCCTGCAGTTTTTGTCCTTCATTTCTTTCTTTGCTGAGGTTGAACGGCTGCTATGACAACGGACATTGTATCGTTTCCAAGCAGGCCGATGGGCAGGTACAGCAGTAGCTTTTAAGACTGATTGTATGGCTTGTGAACAAATGAAGTGCTCACGCATGCTAAATGGCCTCTCTGCAGAAATTCTCCATTGCTTTTGATAGCAGTTTATTGGTGCAGGTGCAGCCAAATGCCGACATTGATATAGTTCACTCTTTTAATCTGCATTGTTCAGCCATTTTAGATGTAATTGGACAATTAGACACACACACACACACACACAACACACACACACACACACACACACACACACACACACACACACACACACACACACACACACACATTTAATACTTATTTTGTATTTATTTTCACATATGGTGTGTGTGTGTGTGTGTGTGCGCGCGCGCGCGCGCGTGCGTGCGTGCTTGCGTGTGTCCATCTGTGGGTGTGTGCGTGTGTGTGCGTGCGACGTGCACAGTGCGTGCGTGTGTGTGCACTTGCTTGCAGACCGTCAGAGTTAACACTCACAAGGAACTTCAGCTTCTTGTCAACAAGAAAGGTGTGAATACATCCAAACCACATGATGATGAACTTAGAGATATGAAGAGCTGACATGTCACTAATCAACACATAGACGACAGCAGCACTAGAGCAGAGGATGTGGTCACAGACAGAGCAGGATGTACATCATGCTTATTGACCAGAAATGACACGCGTGAATTCGCGAAACCTTCAAGCCGACCACAAGCCTGAGCCTTGCTAAGAACACCTGCTTCTCTGCCGATCTCTGTACAAACATAATGTTGTGTTTTCTATATGTCAATAACTGTAGATGCAGTATATTATGTCACCATGTTGCTACTTATAATCTGGTGAACAAATGCAAAACTTTTCAGATATCTGTTGGGCTTCTCTGCCTTTATTGATGATAGTTATTGTATATTAGTGGATTGAGCTTATTTCCCCCCCTGCGTATCCCTAGTTATGTGACACGACGCCCCCCTAATCACCCTCATTCAGTACAGCCGTGCAGACACCTGACTGCTGGCGGATTAATATGGTGCTGTGCAAGGCCACCAGTAGCTGGCTGGCTTGGGTCTGCCTTTTGGTGTGTTACGTCTTTGGTGCAGGAGAATTGGCATTATTGGAATTGTGTTAACAATTCCCACATTTTTCACAGATTTTGCCTATATAATGAGGCATATCTTATGGTATTGCTTTTTGGGCTAAATTTGGCCATAGCAACTTGCCCAAATGTGATGATGTCAGCACATTTGGGCAAGTTGCTATGGCCACATTTAGCCCAATGAGTGTTTTTGTGCAAAACTAATGCTTGGAATGGATTCAGCATCATGAAAACCCCCTAGTTTGACATGTCACATGCTACTTAAAGCAAAAGGAAATTTAGAAAATATTGCCTTATAATTGGATGTCAATGGTGGCCATACTGTACAGGCCCTTTTCAACCCTTTCCCCTCAGACAATTCCAGGCAACTTTTTTTCTGTTATTCAGGATATATTGAAGATGCAAAATCAGCTGAGTTTGGTTTTTTTGCAATTAGATTGAGGTCAAATTACATTATTACTGGACTATGTGGGACACAGACAGACAGTTAAAATGGGTGCTATGACAATGGGTATTGCATACTACAGAGATCTCCATATACTGTTCAGTATGGGCACAAAAGGGACACAGACAGATAGTTAAAACGGGTGCTATGACAACGGACATTGTATCGCTCCCAAGTATAGGCCGACGGGCAGGTACAGCTCTAGCTTTTCTTTCTTTTCAAAATCTTTTTATTCAGGTTTTTCGACAATAGCCCAGGGGCAAGTATTAGACAGACACATAAAATATAAAAATAAAACTCAATCCCCTATCCCACCCTCCCCCCACCCACAATCCCAAGGATAGTCGGAACAGTCTGGAGGAAATAAAATATATATATATATACATACACACATACACAAAATACATGCATACATAATTACAAAAAATAAAAATATAATAAAATAAAAAAGCAGATTTTTCATAGAGCAGATTTTGTTTCTGTTGTGGTTTGGCGTTGGCCGAGGCATAGGCACGGCACACTATGCAGTTTGTGTGTTGTGGTAGAATGTCATAAACGGGCCCCAGGTCTTGTAAAACTTTTTCTCAGAGCCGGCAATTGAAAACCTTAACATCTCCAACTCAAGACAGGACATTATATCACGAAGCCACTGACGGAGCACGGGCGGGGCAGCATCCTTCCATTTGAACAGAATGGCACGCCTAGCGAGCAACAAGGCAAAGTCGACCATACGACACTCTATGCGTGTTAGAGGAAGGTCATCCCTTCCAGCAGTGCCAAGGAGAGCCACTAAGGGATCTGGGTCTAGATTTTGATGTAGAATGTTGGATAGAGTATTGAACACATTCCCCCAAAATGGTTGTAATTTAGGACACATCCAATACTGATGGATCAAAGTTGCATCACCGCTCTTGCACTTGTCACAGGTAGGAGTTACGTCAGGATAAATACTAGCCAGTCTAGCCTTAGACATATGAGCTCTATGGACTATTTTAAACTGCACTAAGCAATGTCGTGCACAAAGAGAAGACTTATGTATAGAAGAAAAAATAGAATCCCAAACTTCATCAGACAGTGTGAGGCCCAGATCATGTTCCCAGTCAGCCTTTATCTTATCTAAGGGCGCTGGCCTCGAATTTGAAATGATATCATATAATATTGAAATGGCGCCCTTAATCGTCGGGTCAAAAGACAGAAATTCATCAATAGGGTTAGCATTAGGCTCATTAGGGAAGTCAGGTAGTATAGAGCTCACATAATGTCGGGCCTGCAAAAATCTGTAGAAGTGTGGTCTAGGTAGACTATATTTCTTTGAAATTTGATCAAAGGATGCAAAGCTCCCCTCTATAAACAGGTCTTTAAACCATTTGATGCCCTTTCCATGCCAACTCTGAAAGGTCATGTCTTGCGTTGATGGAACAAAAAGGTGGTTGGAAGCAACAGGACTGACCAGGGAGAGGTCTCTATAATTATAAGTTTTCCTGAACTGGGCCCACACTCTCAGCGTATGACGCACCACCGGGTTAGTTATTGAATCAGGCAGGGGGCGGCCAAGCGGTGTACTAAGAATAGCTGGAAGTGATAGATCCCTACACGACTTCAGCTCCAGAGATGTCCATTCCGGGCAATTAGGCTTAAGGTAGAAATGATTCCAAAAGGCAAGACACCGGATGTTAGCAGCCCAATAGTAATGACGAAAATCGGGGAGCCCCATGCCTCCATCCCTCTTTACCCTTTTAAGTAACATTCTGCTCACACGCGGCCTCTTATTCTGCCAAATATATGATGAAATTGTTGAGTCTAAAGAGGAAAAGAACGATTTTGGAATGAACACTGGGATGCATTGAAAGAGGTATGTGAATTTAGGAAGAACATTCATTTTGATTGAATTTATGCGGCCAGCGAGGGACATTGTAAGAGGCGACCACTGCTGTAATGACTCCTTAACTCTGTTTACAAGAGAGACAAAGTTTTTTGGGAAAAGATCCTTAAATTTGCGCGTAACCGATACGCCTAAGTAGGTAAATTGACCCTTCTCAACCTTAAAGGGTATGTGACTATAATCTAGGTCAGATGCAGCTTCATTGGCTGGAAATATTATGCTTTTATTTAAGTTTATTTTGTAGCCAGAAATACGACCAAATTGGTCAAGTGATGATATAGCTGCTGGCAAGGAGGTTAATGGGTCAGAGACAAACAGCAGCAGGTCATCTGCATACAAGGACACTTTATGCTCTTTATCACCTTTCTGAATGCCCACAATGTCGGCATTTTGGCGCAAAGAAATCGCAAGAGGCTCGATTGCCAGATCAAAGAGGAACGGACTTAGTGGGCAACCCTGGCGGGTCCCACGGCCCAAGGCGAGAGGCTGAGAGAACACACCGTTGGTCTGTACAGCTGCGGTGGGAGACGCATAGAGCAACCTAATCCAAGCAATAAACTTTGGTCCAAAACCGAATTTTTCTAGAACTGCAAACAAGTACCCAAACTCAACACGGTCAAATGCTTTTTCTGCGTCCAGCGACGCGACGCACTCAGGCACCTCTCCAGATGGCAAATATAGTATATTAAAAAGCCGCCTGACATTGAAGAAGGAGTAGCGATTCTTAATGAAACCAGTCTGATCTTCAGAAATTACTTGGGGGAGAACTTCTTCTAGTCGGCGTGCTATGACTTTTGCTAGAACCTTAGCGTCTAAATTCAACAATGAAATTGGTCTGTATGAGGCACAGTCTATGGGGTCTTTCCCCTTTTTGGCTATGAGTGTTATACAGGCCTCACTTAAGGTGGGAGGAAGTGTGCCCCGCTCAAGGGACTCAGCAAAGACGGCCGCTAGTTGTGGAGAGAGGTGCGCAGAGAACCTCTTGAAGAATTCAGCTGGGAACCCATCCGGTCCCGGTGACTTCCCAGATTGCATTGACGATATGGCTATGGCAATTTCTGCTTGAGTTATGGGTGTTTCCAGTCTTTCCACCAAAGCCGGGAGGACAGTTGGAATAGGCAGCGGATCCAAGAAGGTGTTAATTGCCACGTCGTCAACGTCCTGGGATGAATATAAATTAGAGTAGAAATCTTTAAATGCGTTGTTAATTTGAACTGGGTCAGTAGTGATTTCTCCATTTGCAGTCCGAATTGACGTTATAATTTGTTTGGTTCTCCGCGCTTTTAGTTGGTCGGCCAGCAATTTGCCCGTCTTTTCGCCATGTTCGTAGAAGGTGCTTTTACTCTTCAATAGAAGGCCCTGTGCTTGATGGGTGGTGAGAATATCGAACCTTGTTTTCAGCTCCAGTCGTCTATTGTAAAGTTCTGGAGTTTGTTGCAGTGCGTACTGTCTATCAATGTCTGAGATGTTGGCGGAGAGATCCAAGCGTTCCCTTGTCGATTGTGCTCTCTTTCTAGCCGAAAAAGATATAATTTGCCCTCTCAAGTAGGCCTTCATTGCATCCCAGACCACGAGACCGGACATCTGAGGAGTATTATTGGTTTCGAGAAAAAAGGTTATTTCCTGCTCTATATACTTTACAAAGTCGTCATCCGAGAGTAGCGTAGAATTGAAACGCCAGCGCCTTGTAGGACGTGGCACGCCCGGGAGAGATAATGCCATTACGAGAGGTGCATGGTCCGAAATGACAATACTTTGATATGCGCAGGAGCGGACTTGGGGTATTAATCTCTTGTCCATCAATAGATAGTCGATTCTAGAGTACAAACGGTGTACATGACTAAAGAAGGAGTACTTTCTGTCGTTAGGGTTGAGTTCCCTCCATACGTCTGAGACCCCACACTCGGAGAGGAAGGATTTAATATATGTGACAGATTTACTCACTGCAACAGGTCTGGTAGAGGAGCGGTCCAGAACGCGGTCCAAACATCGGTTGAGGTCCGAGCCAAGTATCAAGTAATGTGAGCCCAGATCAGGGAGGTGAGAGAACAAGCGAACAAAGAAACCGACATCCTCCACATTCGGGGCATACACACTGGCTAAAATGACATTTGTATTAAATAGTTTGCCCGAGACAATAACATATCTCCCATTTTTGTCAGCTGTAACTTTAGTTGATTCGAAAAGCACGTCTTTAGATATAAGGATAGATACTCCCCTTGCCTTAGCCTCGAAATTACAGCTCTAGCTTTTAAGCTCATGCTAAATGGCCCCTCGGCAGAAAGATTCCCCCCTACTTTTGATAGCAGTTCATTGGTGCAGGTGCAGCCTCTGCTCACAAATGCCAACAATCCGACATTGATATAGTTCACTTCACTCTTTTAATCTCCATTGTTCAGCCATTTTAGATGTAATTTCTCCTCTATCATCCCGCACTGTTCGCACTTTAAATACTTCTCCATGGCTAAATGAGGACATTCGTCACTTCAGATGCAGAGTGTGGAGCACATGTGGAAGTCCACAACAGCTTTTAATTGATTTTAACGCTATAGGTTGAAGTGGCGAGAGCGACTTATTTTTCCGGCACCCTGGCCGCGTTCCTGGGGGTCTGGATGTTCCGGGGACCCCCGCACAGTACACTACATTACAGGGGTTCTCAACCCGTGGGTCGCGACCCCTCGGGGGGTCGACACATTATTTTGGGGGGTCTCCAAATTATTAAAAATAAATATTTATATTTTCTTTTTTTCGCAACTGAATGGCTGGACAATGGAAATTAAGAGTTTACATAGTAGACCTACACATAGTACATGCATACACCTTCCCTAATGATTATATCTGGTTTCAGTATTTATTTATGAGCCCTAAGCCAGCTAAAACCAGCTGTGTTTGTTAAACTATTCTTAACCCTTGGTTATCAGTTAACCCGGGGGTGGGTCAAGCTGTTTTGTGAGATAATTACCCTCCCTGTTGTAATGAGTTTATTACAGGCAGGAGAGGAGAACAGTGAACCACAGCATGTGGCAGGGTTGGCTTGAGATGGACAGAAATTGACCAAAGCTATTAGTTGTAAACAGGGTATTTTTGGATGAAGGAACATCTGTGTTCCCTATTAAGAATGTAAAGGGTTACTTCCCAAGATACATTTTGTAACTGTCATTTGTTATTTGTAATGTTAAAATTATGCCAGTTATTGTAAGTATAGGTGGCCACTCCAGATGGTGGTTTATTGACCTGTAGGAGACTGACCTGGCCGAAAGCAATTAGTGAAGTAAAATACCAGGTTTCTCTAGAGTCTCAAGTAAGGCAAAAGTTAGTTTTGTGGTATCATGAGCCAGAGACCTGATCATGTACTGTATGTCTTAAGTGCATGACAAGTGCACATAAAAGATTCTAGAACAGCTCCAACCTCAGGAACCCGCACATGCTTTTTCCAACTCAGGAACATTCCTAAGCTCAGGTCTATTGTCTCACACAACAAATTATAAATCATAATTCATGCTTTTGTATCCTCTCATCTGGACAACTGTGATGCACTTTTCACCTGCCTCAGTAAAGCATCCTTAGACCGCCTCAAATTTATCCCAAATGCTACTCCCGGGCTATTAACCAGGCCCAGCCGAAGGTGTCACATTACCCCAGTTTATAGGGAGCCTCCTTGCATTGGCTCCCTGTCGCAGACTGTGGAATCCCTGCCACAGGTCTCCTGACAGCGTCCGTGGGCATTTAACACTATACTGTTCAGACATGCATTAGCAGAATATCCTTGACTTTCTTTCTTGTATATGTCTGAGTTATATTGTGCAGTTTGTGTTTCTGTATATTGTTTAAATGAATGTAGGCCTATTCTAATGTACAGTATGTGAAGCATGCAGAGTTCACACTCACTATGTAGGGCAGGAGGAGCTTCAGCAGTAAACAAGAGAGGTGTGAATTTACACCAAATGCTGATGAAGAGATATGACGAGCTGACATGTGTCACTAATAAAACACACAGACGACAGAGAGTGTTTACCAGAATCCCAGCCAGGACCAGTCGGTGCAGATCGGTGAAGTTCAGAGAGTGTTGACCAGAATCCCAGCCAGGACCAGTCGGTGCAGATCGGTGAAGTTCAGAGAGTGTTGACCAGAATCCCAGCCAGGACCAGTCGGTGCAGATCGGTGAAGTTCAGAGAGTGTTGACCAGAATCCCAGCCAGGACCAGTCGGTGCAGATCGGTGAAGTTCAGAGTGTTGACCAGAATCCCAGCCAGGACCAGTCGGTGCAGATCGGTGAAGTTCAGAGAGTGTTGACCAGAATCCCAGCCAGGACCAGTCGGTGCAGATCGGTGAAGTTCCAGTTGAGAATCCAGTGTGAGAGAATCCAGACATGGATGAGACAGTGATAGTGTTCCTCCTGCTTTGGAGCTCAGGTAAACACTCTGTTAGAATGACACTTGTTGCTTGATGTGGATGTGAAATGACACTGAAAACCATGATGTATTACTATTAGTACAGCTATGAGAACCATGACCTATTAGTACGGCTATAAGAGAACCATGACGCTTAAACACATTTAGTACTGCTGTTTGCTTTACATGCACTGTGTGTGTGTGTGTGTGTGTGTGTGTGTGTGTGTGTGTGTGTGTGTGTGTGTGTGTGTGTGTGTGTGTGTGTGTGTGTGTGTGTGTGTGTGTGTGTGTGTGTGTGAGACATGGCGTGATGTTGTGCCGTATCCTATTTTGGAGGTTTTTCTGCTTGTATTGATAGTCCACAGTGTAGAGAGAGCACTCAGTCGGGGCCCATTTATGGGTCGCAGACACGAGTAAATATAATGTTTTCTTTCCTAATTTTTTTTTTTTTTATTATTATTCCAAAACAACTTTCCTACAAAATAATCCCCCATAATTCACACATTTCCATGAATTAAAAACAAATTCAAAGATGTTTTTCAAAAGTAGTGACAATAGGCGATCTACAAGCTCACAACGTGGCGAGAAGCGATGAGTTGTGAGCTTGTAGATCTTCTATGTTCACTAGTTCGGGTCCCGGGCAAACGCCTAATTTCTCTTTTGGGTCACGAGCTAAAATGTTTGTGGAACCACTGATGCAGAGAGACAGGAAACAGAGTCAGAGTGACATGCAGCAAAGGTTCTCCAGGCTGGGGAATGGAACCGGGGTCTCAATGCCAGGCATAGAGCACATGGTACACCAATACTCTTTCTTCATTCTGAGCACATGTATGGCCAATCCAGGTCCACCTGTTTATTGATTATACTGTAGTGTGCATGTTGTCTTGTTGGGTGATGATGTTGAGGAGGTTATTGTTTGAGATGGTCTTGGGACAGAATATACGCAGGATTTTGCACAGGCATGATGTGTGGAAAGTGCATAATTTATGGATGTTGTTTTCTGTGGTTAATTTCCAGCATTCTGGACCGTATACAGTAGTAGTGTTGATAGTGTATACGCAGCTTTGGTAGATCCGGAGTTTTGTTTTGGTGCTCTATTGATTTGATTTCCAGATTTGCTTAACGGGATACTTCCGATTTATTTAACTTAAGCTGTATGAAATACTTGCCATTAATATAGTGGTTGCAACTGTATTAATTGATTGCCCGAGTCCCATGGTGGGAGTTCTTCTCTGGTTTTGGTGAAATATTAAGTAGTTCCAGTAATTTTGTGGGGGGCACAGGGGGCCACGCATTAAATGTAAATTCATCCACAAAACTAACGTAATTTGCATTGTTGACCTATTTCTAAAATATTAGTGCAACTTTCGTTAATTTTTGGCCCCTCTATCACACGGAACTATGTTTTTTGTGTCCATATACCCCCCAAAAAATAGTTCCATGTGAAAGAGGGGTCAAAGTTGAACGAAAGTTGCGCTAATATTTTAGAAATAGGTCAACAATATAATTGATGCTAGTTTTGTGAATTAATATACTTTTACTGCGTGGCCCCATGCAGTGCCCCCCACAAAATGACCGGAACTACTTAATATTGACCAAAACCAGAGCAGAACTCCCACCACGGGACTCGGGCAATCAATTAATACAGTTGCAACCACTATATTAATGGCAAGTATTTCATACAGCTTAAGTTAAAACAAATCTGAACTATCCCTTTAAGTGTTATGGAGTTTGTGTAGAGGCAAACTGACTGTGAAAAGTGGACTGGTTAAGTAACCAAATGACATGTGTGTGGTTGCCATGGCAATCAATTGGCTGAGGCAGAGGCTGGGAGTTCTACAGCTGAGGGGACTTAGGGCCGATTCATACTCCTATTTTACCGCTGTTTCGGCGCTGTAGTGCCGAAATGATTTCGGCTCGTCAGAAATTTTCAGTAGCACCGAAGCGCCGACTTTAGGACGGTACCCGCCCCCCCGAACCTCAAATGACGTCACATTGTAGGCTCTACAGAGCCGAACCGACTTTTATTCGGCTCTAAAATAGGAGTATGAATCGCGCCTTAGGCTCATTAGGTCCACTGGCAGAGCCCGACCAGCAGTGTGGTTTTTGGTAGCAAATTTTGATTTTAGTTTTATAGTCATAGTCTCTTCAATAGTTTTCATTTAGTTTCAGTCACATTTTAGTCACCTGGAATGTTTTAGTGTTAGTCTAGTTTTAGTCGACTAAATATCATAAGATTTTAGTCGACCAAATCTACAGTTGATTTAGTCGACTAAAATGTATTTTGGCGGGCCTTGATGCCGTCGTAATGACTTACAACGCGTCACGCTGCGGCGTGTTGTGAGCTTGTATAGATCTGCTATTTTCAGCATGCAACCAAGTGTAAAATGACTTATACTGGATCTCTTGTCCACTATAGTCCCTTCCTAACATTTTAGTCTAGTTTTTATTTGTCAACGAAATTGTCAGTATATTTAGTCTCAGTTTTAGTCATCATAGCTTAGTTTTCATTTAGTTTCCATTTAGTTTTCGTCAGTGAAAAAAGGTAGCCGACGAACATTTTTCGTCTTGGCTTTAGTCGACGAAATCAACACTGCCGACCAGAGCCTTTTGTGGCGTTTCTGGACAACAGTGTATAAAATAGCAGACTGTCACGACAGTTGGCAACACTGGCAACCATACTGCCGAGTACTTCTGATTGCTGATTGGCTGCCTTGTCTCCGGCAGATTACTCCAGCAAATTACTTCAGATTTCTGATTGCTGATTGGCTGCCTCTCTCCAGCAAAAAGGTGGGGGGATCGTCCCCTCCACCTTTTTGAGCGGAAGAAACCCCCCTTTTTCTTTTTTAAACGTGTTCCTCCTGCAACGCTACTTGCAGCGTAAGTTGCGTGGCTCCACTACACCACGGTGCTCTGCTGTGACACAGCTGTAGTTGCCCCTCCCTCTCTCTCCCGTCTCCACCGTTTGGTAGTAGCAGAGTCACGTGTGTACTGTCAACATTATTTTGTTTTGAAACAAAAGTGCATCCCCAGAAGGAAATAAAATGAAGGAAAAAGACGTTTAGAGAGGCTCCAGCATGATGCATCACTTGCAAATGTGCAGGTATGTTGATGTGTTCAGACAGACACAGGGGACAGTCAGTGTCATCTTAAGCAGCTCAACCCACAGGTGACAGGAGTGATGCTGTGCTGTGAGTAAACTGACAATGCTTGGCTTTCTGACATCCCTTTCTCACAATCTACAACAATACATTTGTTACTAACAGTAGGACAAGTGGCGAAGTAGAAACGTGGAGAGCAGAAGATAGTGTGTTTTGGACAAACAGGCTAGCATTGGTGTTGATTTGTCTCAAATGGAGTCTGTATGGCTGAAGATAAATGAACACATGATGTCAGTGGGAGAGGAGTTATTGTGTTTTTTGGACAAACAGTGTGGTGTTACCGTGTTGATTTGTGTCAGCTGAAGCTTCATGTGTTTGTGTTGTGTATGCTATGCTAAAGCATAGCATAATGCTGACACCAAAAGGGGTTCCCGCCCAAAATGTGCTAAACTGACCACGAGTGGTCTGACTACAAGAGAAAGGCAACTATTGCTCTGTCTAAGATGTTATAGGCAGTTTGTCTGTGCGGAGGAGAAGGTTCTATAATGTATATCCTTGACATGCCCATGGCATGTCTAACCCTGTTACATTTGTTTCCCTGTAAATTAATATTAATTTGTGGGTTAAATAATTAACATGTGTGTAAAGACATGAGTTCCTTCCCTTGTAGTAGTATACTAGGCTGACTTCCAAGTATGAGAAAACATTCCAAGGCACTCCGCTCCTAAAATCCTTTATTTGAGTCATGGTTTTTAGCTTGGCAACGCGACAAAAATGACCAACACATTTTTTATTGACCTTTATTTATTATGGGAACGCATTAAACCCTGATGAAGGCTCTTGAGCCTTTTTTTTGTTTTGTTTTTTTAACTTTGCCAAGTTAAAAGCCATGAATCAAATAAAGGCTTTTAAATACTCAACCTTAGTTGAAATGTTTCTTAAAGGACCACTTCACCACTTTTCAACCTATCTTCATATAATATAGGTCTTCACTAATAATTATGATAAAATGGCACCATTTTTTCCTACTCGGTCTGTGTCTCATAGGAGGGCTGTGGGCAGTTCTGAAACCCGTCCACCAGTGACATCATCAATGGGGAATCCAAGCTAATAGAAACTGCAATCTTTCTAGTCCTGAAAAGTTGCAATGCAAAAATGGAAGCCATCGTTCTCATGATAATACAAATCTGAACATTTTTGTAAAGAAATATTGTTTAAAAAAAATCTGCCCAACGATGATGTCACTGGTGGACGGGTTTCTGAATTGCCTCCCTGAGTGGAAAAAATTGTGCCATTTTATCATGATTATTAGTGAAGACCTATTATATGAAGATAGGTTGAAAAGTGGTGAAGTGGTCCTTTAAGTTCACCTGTTTTCTCATTGTATTGTCCAATTATGGATGGACGAGATATGACTACATTGAGGGAAATATATGTGATCTAGACATGTGCTCTCATCGGAGAGAAAGAAGGAACTGTCATAGTATCACATTCCATGGGGCAATAAACAGGCTGCATGCAGGGGATGCTTGCAGCTACCTTCCTGCTAGAGAGGGGTGTTTTACGACACCTACAGAGGAAGGGGGGCTGACTCACAAGGCACACACATATAATGGCAGGGGGGGCAATGTGTGACCAAGTACCACTTTAATCCTGTCATATGTGTATCAATATGTGTTCTAGAGTCAATACTTAGATATTGGGTTACCAAACACCTTTATAATAATATCTAAGAGTCTACCGGGTTTAGGCTGGTCAGAGAGAGTTCCAGGCTTGCATCACAAGGAGTGTGATGCAAGTTAGCTGACAGGCAAGGGCTTAGAACAGCCTATCTCAGGCAGAGAAGGGGCCATTGGGCTTTTGATTGGCCGGGGAGGAGTGGCCCATCCAGGGCCTGCAGCTGTATCATGTGTGTAAGCTAGCAGGGAGGTAGATTCAAGGGAGACCATCGTGAGAGCAGGAAGGCGGGAGGCCAGTGATTTAAAACCATAGCTAGAACATAGCTACACCAGGTGATCATAGCTAGAACATAGGTATAACCAGGTGAACGTAGGTTGTAGACTACCATGGGTGAACTTAAGTTGGTAGTGTTGAGCTAAGTGGTACCAAGATCGACAGGGGAGAACTCCTCAAGGACAGATAGAGAGGAACAGGCTATTAGGCAAAGATCCAGAGTTCTGTATCCACCTGTGTCATGGGGAGGGAGAAACAAACCAGTGTGTATGTTGTATGTGTTTATGTTGTACGAAGAGCTAATAAACCTTATAAAAAGCATGTTGAGTTTGTAAGAGAAGCGATTATTGGAACATTTAGTTTAGCCTATGCGTGTTAATTCTTTAGTAAATCCCGTCTGCTGCTAGAGTCTGTCGGATACTCGGCTAATCTCCCGAAATCCGAACACTCATACTTGGATGACAGTGTGCAGGGGAAGGAACTTAAAGGGTTAGTTCCGATTTTTGTCCTGTGGTGGGAAGTCTGGCCTGGTTTTGGTGAATATTAAGTAGTTCTGGTCTGGGGTTGGGCGCCTCACATTAAAAATAAATGAATCCACAAAACTAGCATCATTTGTATTGTTGACCAATTTCTGTCACGTGGAAATAACTTTTGTGTCCATTATCACCACGCCAGCAGCAGCACAAAACCATAGTTCCATGTATGTGACAGAGAGGTCAATGTTGAACTAAATTGTCGCTATATGGTAGAAATAGATCAACAATACAAATGACGCTAGTTTTGTGGATTAATTTATTTTTGATGCGTGACCGCCAGACCCACACCAACTGACTGGAACTACTTATAGGAGAATACCATGCTAGAAAGCTTTCTTACCTTATTTGTAGTTGTTACGTCCCCAGTCACCAAAGAGGTCCAGGTGTTATTTTGTGCAAAAGTACATTATTGGCTATTTCCCCTCAACGGGGCGTTGGGTTTTTGTGCTAATTCGCATTAATTTCCATCAAAATAAGTAGTAAAGTGTGCCGCTTGGGATACTATTTACGAAGAGAGGATATATTTATAAAAATGATTTTTGAGCGATGGAAATAAGCGAATTAGCACAACACCCCAATTCAATTCAATTCAATTCAATTCAATTCAATTCAATTCAATTCAATTCAATTCAATTCAATTCAATTCACTGAGGGCATATTCATTAGGGGAAATAGCCAATAATGCGCTTTTGCACAAAATAACACCTGGACCTCTTTGGTGGGAACGTAACAACTACAAATAAAGGTAAGAAAGCCTTCTAGTATGAAATTATCCTCTAATATTCACCAAAACCAGAGCAGAACTCCGACTCAGCTCAGGGAATCAATTAATACCTTTGCAACCACTATATTAGTGAGGCAAGTATTTCCTACAGCTTTAAGTCCAGAAATCTGAAGCAACACTTTGAATGTGTTATACCTACAGTATACTGTTGAACCCTCTCCAATGAGCACCTGTTTTCAGTCACGGAGCCATGCAGCGGTTCCTCTTTTCTCTGTTCAACATTACAATGTGTGTGTGTAGCGTGCGTGCGTGCGTGTTTCTGTTTGTTTGTTTGTTTGTTTTAAACATTGTGTACTTTGTAATCAAGGACATGCATGTGTGGACACCAGCAGTCACGTCTTGTGTTGCTGTGTGCAAAGTTCAATGGCCCGTTTTGATGATTGTAACAACTCAATGAATCTGTGTGTCCTTCCGTGACCTGTTGTAACCTTTGAGCTGTGTTGATGAGTAGCCTACAGAAGATGATACCTTGGCTCTCTGGGATATTATGATCAATGCTGATCACTTTATGATGTTGGTCAGCTCCATTCATTTGGCAAAATGACGCACTATACTGTATATATGCAGCCTGCAGCTCAGGCCTGTGTGTGTGCGTGCCCGTGTGCGTGTGTGTGTGTGTGCGTGCGTGCGTGTGCTTTGAGCTGCATTTCATATCATGAAAGGTGCTATAGGGCAAGCTACAAATATTGTGTGCTATTAGTGCTATTAATTAATTGACATTATTGTATTAATGCATGTTTACACATATATAAAACATGAATTTATATAATGTAGTCATTATTTAATGTATTGGGGTTAATATAGTTACATTGAACCATCATGCCCGGCATGGCAGACAGGTGTGTGTGTGTGTGTGTGTGTACGCCATACATGCAATAGTGTATTGAATTATGCTCACTGTGAGAGCTACGTATGTATACGGTTCATATTGTCATCATCATGAACACCATGGAAATTGTTTGTTTTGTTGTGATGCTCATGGTTGAAACTATATAGGTCTCAGTGCGTGAATTGAGATTACAGCGCCTCATGCCTCTCAAAGGTTTTTTTATTTCAGGGACCCCGGCCCATAACTCTGAGAGCGTATACACATGCAACCAAATGGACCGGTTGGGTTCCATTTGTACACTCTCAGAGCTACTGATCCGTAAGGGCCCATTGTGGTTCCAACTGTAACTGTCAATCATGTTAGCTGCGGAGCCAGGATGGCTGGGTGTGGCTGTGATCGCTCATCTGTTGAACATCTCCATCCATTTATTTATTGAATCAATAGAGATAGAGACATTGTTGGGTTTTTTTCATGTCATGTGAAGGCAGGGAATCATATAGCTTCAAATTGACATATTATATTGCTGTTCAGTTTGGACCACCAGTTTTGGAGATATGGTTTATAGAGTAATGTTTTGCAGAAAACAGGCTTGAAAGGTTCACTTCTGTGGTCTCTAACATTACACCTAGCTACATGTTTAAGCACTTATTTAATATTTACATGTCGATTTAAGCTCTGACATTCATTTCAGACATGCTCTAGTATGTGAAGAGTCTGCCTGTGCTAATAACTCATTTTGCTAGTTTATTTATTTTGGTCATTAAAAACAGATTCATACAGTGCCTGCTTTGTTTTTTGCAAAAGAAACATTGACCAAAAAGGTGTAGGCTGAAGCCTAAGCTTATTGTGCCTACCCTTCCAACATATAAATGGCTTTCATAGGTGAAATAATACAACAAAGCAAACAAAAAAAACACAACAAAAGAAGAAAAAAACAAAACAAAGAAAGACAGGACGAAACAGTCAACAAAGACAGAACAGAAAAGAACAAAAACTAAAAAACTAAACAAAACAACTAAACAAAGAAAACAAAACAAAACATCATATCAATGTTCTATGTATCTACTATATTTGATCTATACAATTTATTTTATTTTATTTATTGTACTACAATGTTTTTGTTCGTCATACCTTGGCTCTCTGTGATATTATGATCACTTTATGCTCTACCTTTCATGTTGGTCAGCTCCGTTCATTTGGCAAAATGACGCAAGTGAAGTCTGTGCCACAACACTATTCACATGCAGCCTACAGCTCAGGCCTGTGTGTGTGTGTGTGCAGCGTGCGCGCGTGTGTGTGTATGTGTGGCACGCGTGTGTGGGCGTGCGTGCGTGCGTGTGTGTGTGTGTGTGTGCGCACGTGCTTGCGTGTGTGATTGTGGGTTATTAATACTATTACTATTACTATTCATATTCATATTCATATTCATATTCATATTCATATTAGAATGAGTTCAGCTCCTCCTGGTCAGTCCATGAATTCATTGTTCACAATGTGAACAGTGTGATATATATTTGTTTAATAGACTTTTGTTATGTTCTGGTCCGCCTTCTAATGCATTAGAAACAATACTAATGATTGTCTACTGGTCAAACGTACTTGCTGACCCCTGGACTCTGTATTTCTACGGACTCCACTGTGACCTGTACTAATTGTATACATTTTTTTCTGACACTGTTTGTGAGATGCGAAAATACCTTTCGCTGCACTGTACTGTACTGTACTGTACTGTACTGTACTGTACTGTACTGTACTGTACTTGTAGCCTACTGTACATTGACAATACTCCTATTTTAGAGCCGAATAAAAGTCGGTTCGGCTCTGTAGAGCCTACAATGTGACGTCATTTGAGGTTCGGGGGGGGCGCGGGGACCGTCCTAAAGTCGGCTCTTCGGTGCTAATGAAAATGTCTGACGAGCCGAAATCATTTCGGCACTACAGCGGTAAAATAGGAGTATGAATCGGCCCTAACACATCCATGTGGACTGGCAGAGTACAGTTGAGTCTTACACAAACACACGCACACGCACACACATAGTGCCACAGCATATCCATGTGGCAGAGTAAACGGGCACTAATTCTCTTTCAGGAAGTTGCTCTTCCTGGTTTGTGCGCTGAAGCTCTGTACGTGTGACCAAATCACAAAATGCGAGCCAACCTGTTAACACTTTGATTGCTGGAAGATCTCAACAGGCCTATTTGGATGTTGCTGCCATTTAACATTGCACAAAGGCCTTGTTCGGGGGCCCACAGTAAAATGTTCTCTTATAGCGAGAATCACACGCCTACATCAAAAGAAAGCTGAACTTGTCCACTTCAATTAAAAAAATACATTTTGATTTTACCATGTTCCATTCTGGAGATATTGACCTTTTTGCAACACCTGCATTTGCCTGGAAGTGGTTATCTTGAACAGCGAGCAGAGTTATGGATGGTTTAAAGTCAGAGACATTGACAGGCAGATATAAAATTGAACCCAATAAATATCCTATACATCCTATACACCGAATGAAAGCCCTGAATGTGTACTTTTACGAGGAAAACAGTAAACATTGATCCCATCTACAGTTAGACAGTAATTGGTTATTGAATGCAGCTTGTGCCCACCAGATAACTTCAGAGAAGACATGGACGTGAACTCCTCAATAT